>NC_085926.1:195857500-196157500 GCF_029289425.2 Pan paniscus
GGGGTTGGGGTCTCGCAGGGCTCTATATTCCAGACACACCTGTATGACCCAGGCCAGCTCTCTAGTTGCTATCTTTATATCTTCTGTTTTTTTTTTTTTTCCTGAGACAGAATCTTGCTCTGTCACCCAGGCTGGAGTTCAATGGTGCAATCTTGACTCACTGTAACCTCCCAGGGTTCAAGTGAGTCTCCTGCCTCAGCCTCCCAAGTAGCTGGGATTATGGGCACCTGCCACCATACCTGGCTAATTTTTGTATTTTTAGTAGAGATGGGGTTTCACCATGTTGGCCAGGCTGGTCTCAAATTCCTGACTTCAGGAGATCCACCCGCCTCAGCCTCCCAAAGTGCTGGGACTACAGGCGTGAGCCACCGCGCCCGGCTATGTTTTCAATAGTAAAGGAATGCCAGAGGAAACAACGATCTTTTACGCGTAACTCTTCTCTGCTTGAGAAAGATGGCTTCCATATATTTAATAGCTGTGTTAGCTCGGTCACTTTTGGTGTTAAGCAGGTAATTCTTACCTGGACTTCAAATTGCCATTCCTTTTTGACATTAATTAGCTGTTTTTGAAGTGATATTATCTGTTTTCTTCCTTTTTCCTCCCTAGAAGATATAAGAATGGTTTGTGTTTAGAGCAGTGCTTCTCAAACCTTACGTGCACAAGGACCACCCCGCACATAAGAAAACCAGATTCCTGGCCTCTTCCCCCAGAGAATCTGACTCAGCAGGTCTGGGAGGGGCCTGAAGTGTGCATCTCTATCGAGTTCCCAAGCGATGCTAACAGGGCTGGTCCACGTCACATTTTCAATAACACGTTTTAAAAGACAGATTTGTTTTAATAGATTGGAGGAAGATTCTCTGGCTTGTCAGTGTTGAATCTAAAAATAGCTGCTGCTGAGAAAAAGTGAAGAAGAGAAGGACAGCAAGAGGAGAAAGAAGAATCCTTTCTACTTTGGGCACTTTAATTACATATTCTAACCCTCACAATAGCCTGATTTCTATTTTACCGATGAGAAAATGCGGTGTAGACAGCTAAGGTAAGTTGATGTGCTGGATGTGAGAATGTGCCTCACCGATCTCCAACTACAGGGGGCGTAAGTCAGCAAGGGTCCCGGCTTCTAGGCTCTGCAATCCTCTGTGTGTTCTGAGGCCACACTGCCCACAGACTGCTCCCATCCCATTATTAAGTGTGGCAGGAATCACATGGGATGGGCCTTTCCTGAGGAGTCAGGGCGTCTCTGATGGTTGACTTTGGCTCAAGGACTCCTGATGACCTTGCCAAACACAGCCGTGTCTTCCAGCCTCTCCTTCACTGGGGGTCGGCCTTGCACTGGTTCTGAAGGTTCCCTCCCCATTTTCTCTCATGCAGATCTTTCCCCTGATAAAATCTTTGCATGAATAATTCCATCTCAGCATCCATTTTTCAGAAGACCTGGACTAACACACTTGCCATGGTCACACAAACAGTAAATGGCAGAAAGGGGTTCAAACTCAGGACTGTCGGACACCAGAGCCTGTGAACTTAACTACTTTGTGTGACTGTTCCTCAATCTACTCTGAGAAACAGCCTTCTGCTTCTCTCCAGCAATCCCATTATTTAGGTTTAAAACAAACAAAAAATAGCAAAACAATACCAGAATAAACAAAACAAAACAAAACAAAAGAAGACTTCTCACTAAACTGCAGCTAGGTAAAGATTTTTACTCAAGAATTTCTATTTTTATGTATTTATTTTTCTTTTTTTGAGACAGAGTCTCACTCTGTTCTCCAGGCTGGAGTGCAGTGGCACGATCTCGACTCATTGCAACCTCCGCCTCCCGGGTTCAAGCAATTCTTCTGCCTCGGCCTCCTGAGTAGCTGGGATTACAGGCATGTGCCACCACACTGGCTAATTTTTGTATTTTTAGTAGAGATGGGTTTTTACCATGTTGGCCAGGCTGGTCTCGAACTCCTGACATCAGGTGATCCACCCGCCTTGGCCTCCCAAAGTGCTGGGATTACAGGTGTGAGCCACCGCGCCCGGCCAGGAATTTTTAGAAAGCACATAGGTAATTAACTAGAATCTTGAGATTGTCATTGCCAAAACAAACTATAGATTATGTACTTCCCACTCATAGATAACAAAAAATAGATAAGCTACAGAATGAGTACTTTCCGTCTACTATTACTTCAATATCCCAAGGAAAGGTTTATTGAAACAAACAAATATCATTTACATGAGATTATAAAAGTGCCCATTTTATACATATACACCATGGAATACTATGCAGCCATAAAAAAGGATGAGTTCATGTCCTTTGCAGGGACGTGGATGAAGCTGGAAACCATCATTCTCAGCAAACTGTCACAAGGACAGAAAACCAAACACCGCATGTTCTCATTCATAGGTGGGAATTGAACAGTGAGAACATATGGACACAGAGAGGGGAACATCACACACCGGGGCCTGTTGTGGGGTGGGGGGCTGGGGGAGGGAGAGCATTAGGAGAAATACCTAATGTTGATGACAGGCTGATGGGTGCAGAAAACCACCATGGCACATGTATACCTATGAATCAAACCTGCACGTTTTGCATACGTGCCCTAGAACTTAAAGTATCAAATGCAAAGAAAGTATGAAGAGAAATAAAAATCACCCATAATCCCACTATCTGGAGTTAACTATCATTGAAATTTTATTATATTTCCTTCCAGTCAATACACACTATACTTTTTTTCTTACAAAACTAAGTTATATTATGGGTATTATTTTTATCCTAACTTTTTCACTTGACATAACTATGTGCTCTTTCTCATTTTATTTAGCAGGTGAACACATGCATTTATTTCTGTTCCCTCTTTTTTGTTTGTTTTTTGTTTTTTTGAGGCAGAGTCTTGTTGTGTCGCCCAGGCTGGAGTGCAGTGGCGCGATCTCGGCTTACTGCAACCTCCACCTCTCGGGTTCAAGTGATTCTCCTGCCTCAGCTTCCTGAGTAGCTGGGGACTACAGGTGCGCACCACCATGCCCAGCTAATTTTTGCATTTTTAGTAGAGGTGGGGTGTCACCATGTTGGCCAGGCTGGTCTCGAACTCCTGACCTCAAATGATCCACCCACCTCATCTTCCCAAAGTGCTGGGATTACAGGCGTGAGCCACCATGCCCAGCCCTCTGTTCACTCTTGAAACAATACTAAAATAACAGGCAAGAAATAATGAAAGGTGTAAACCTATAAACACAAAGAGATTGGGAGAAGAAACGATGCAGCTGACAGACATCAGCAAAATTAAAGAAGATATAAAGCAGACAAGAGAAAAATGAGATCTAAATGTGTACAGAGTGAGAAGCTAAGAAGAAGAAAACAGAATAAAGCTACAGGCCCCCCAGAAAAGCTCAGCACATGAAGGCACTACACATCTTCGAAGGCACAACTGTGCCACAGGGCTAAATCCAGGTGGAGCGATCAAAAGTCTGGCAAAGGAGCAGGATGACCTGATTCCCTTCCCCAGCCCTGTGGCCAGGCAGCTGCCTTTCCTCCTCTCGGGAGATCATGGGTGTTTGGTTAGTTTTGGCCAGGTTGCCTGGAATGGTTGAACCAAGGATTTGGACTTGCAGACGGACACCAGACACAGCTGGAGGTGGAGATGAAGGACCATGCTAAAAACAGGGGGACCAAAAAACATTCTGCTTAGTGGATGGTGAGTTTCCCCAGCCTTTCCCTGGCTAGCTCTCAACACATGGGTAGTCAGAGAATAACCACTGACAATAACCATTACTTCTTCACTGCTCCTCACCCCTCCCAGCAAAGATTGGTAGATTCTTCGAGAATGCTGACTACACCAAGGGAAAAGATGTACTTTTCTTTTCTGCCCAGCCATGCTACAGTGCAGTGTTGTCCACATGCACAGAGCAGAGCATCCATCAGCTTCTTGGCACTTCACTCTTAAATACAAACGGACAGCCAAAGATGACCAAACACAATTCCCCTAACATTAAAAACAGAGACTAGAGCCAGGTGCAGTGGCTCACACCTATAAGCCCAACACTTTGGGAGGCCAAGGTGGAAGGATCACTTGAGGCCAGGAGTTGGAGACTAGCCTGGGCAACATGGCAAAACCCCATCTCTACAAAAAAATACATAAAATTAGCTGGGCATGCCTGGGTCCCCAGCGACTTGAGGGGGCTGAGGCAGGAGGATTGCTTGAGCCCAGGAAGTCGAGGCTGCCGTGAGCCAAGATCATGCCACTGCACTCTAGCCTGAGTGACAAAAAAGAATACTATAAAAAATGAAAAACTCAGGGAAGAGCTCTTAGAAATCACTGTTAGCATAACATTTTGAAAAATTAAACACAAGAGTTGGAAGATAAGGCCAGTTGTGGTTGGGGTTACAGGCGTGATCCTAGCACTTGGATTACAGGCATGATCCCAGCACTTTGGGAGGCCGAGGCAGGTGGGTTGTTTGAGCCCACGATTTTGAGACCAGCCTGGTTAACATGGTGAGACTCTGACTTTACAAAAATAAAACAATTAGCCAGGCATGGTGGCACACACCTGTGGTCCCAGCTACTTGGGAGGCTACTCACTTGAGCCTGGGACCCAGGATGAGGCTGCAGTGAGCTGTGGATCGTGCCACTGCACTTCGGCCTGGGAGGCAGAGCGAGACTCAGTCTCAGAAAAAAAAAAAGAAAAGAAAAGAAAAGAAAAGAAAGAGCCTGTGTTCCCAGCACTTTGGGAGGCCAAGGTGGGCGGATTACGAGGTCAAGAGATCAAGACCATCCTGGCCAACATGGTGAAACACTGTCTCTACTAAAAATACAAAAATTAGCCAGGCGCAGTGGTGGGTGCCTGTAATCCCAGCTACTAGGGAGGTTGAGGCAGGAGAATCACTTGAACCCGGGAGGCAGAGGTTGCAGTGAGCCAAGATTGTGCCACTGCACTCCAGTCTGGTGACAGAGCGAGACTCCATCTCAAAAAAAAACAAAAAAAGAAAAGAAAAGAAAAGAAAAGAAAGAAAGAGTTGGAAGACAAAGTTAAGGAAATCTCTCTAAGAATAGAATAAAAACAATGCAGATGGTAAATGAGCAAAAAAGGACAAGAAAAATGCAGGATCAATCATTACAGGATCAACATCCAAAGGGAGTTCCAGGCCGAGCGTGGTGGCTCACGCCTGTAATCCCAGCACTTTGGGAGGCTGAGGTGGGTGGACCACTTGCAGTCAGGAGATCGAGACCAGCCTGGCCAACATGGTGAAACTCCATCTCTACTAAAAATACAAACATTAGCCAGGCGTGGTGGCAGGCGCCTGTAATCCCAGCTACTTCGGAGGCTGAGGCAGGGGAATCGCTTGAACCTGGGAAGCGGAGGTTGCAGTGAACTGAGATCGTGCCACTGTACTGCAACCTGGGTGACAGAGCAATACTCCATCTCAAAAAAACAAAACAAACAAACAAAAAAAAGAGTTGTAGACAGAATTCATAAATTGAAAGGTTCTGGAAAAGAAAAACTTTCCTTGGCATTCATTTGTTATTGTTCAGTGATTTTCAATGAATTCAATCTATTTTTTTTTTTTGAGACGGAGTCTTGCTCTGTCACCCAGGCTGGAGTGCAGTGGTGCGATCTCGGCTCACTGCAAGCTCCGCCTCCCGGGTTCAGGCCATTCTCCTGCCTCGGCCTCCCAAGTAGCTGGGACTACAGGTACCCACCACCACGCCCGGCTAATTTTTTGTATTTTTTAGTAGAGATGGGGTTTCACTGTGTTAGCCAAGATGGTCTTGATCTCCTGACCTCGTGATCCGCCCGCCTCAGCCTCCCAAAGTGCTGGGATTACAGGCGTGAGCCACCGCACCCAGCCGAATTCAATCTTAAGAAAGGTTACTAGAGAAGGAACAATGGTCTTGATATATTGTAAATACAGATAATGAAGGCCTAGAAATCTGACTTATTGTCCCAGCAGAACTAGGAAGAAAACCCAAATTCTGACTTCTAGTTATCTTCCCTGGAAAGCACATGGTTGGTTTGCTTTAAAATTCAAGGATTTCCAGTAAGAGTGTTTTAGCACTTTAAAATACAGCAAAGCAAGTAAACCTAACATGACTCTGACCTGGCGATGATGTCATAGAAATGCATTTTGTTTTCCCTCTCTTTGCTCAAAGCTTGCAGGAGACTGTTGTAAGTGGCCGAATCTTGCAACTCCTTAATGGTATCTGCAATCACGTCGCTGAAAAACTGCCTGTAAGGAGAAACAGACCAACAAAAAATGAGTTAATAAATTCTATTTTCAGCTGGGCATGGTGGCTCAACCCTGTAATCCCAGCACTTTGGGAGGCTGAGGCAGGCGGATCACGAGGTCAGGAGATCAAGACCATCCTGGCCAATATGGTAAAACCCCATCCCTACTAAATATACAAAAAAATTAGCCAGGCGCGGTGGCAGGTGTCTGTAATCCCAGCTACTCGGAAGGCTGAGGCAGGAGAATTGCTGGAACCCGGGAGGTGGAGGTTGCGGTGAGCAGAGATCGCCACTGCACTCCAGCCTGGCAACAGAGTGAGACTCCGTCTCAATAAATAAATAAATAAATAAATAATATTTTCAGGCCAGGTGCAGTGGCATGTGCCCTAATTCCAGCTACTTGGGAGGCTGAGGTGGAAGAATTGCTTGAGCCCAGGAGTTTGAGATCAGCTGGGACTACACAGCAAGACCTGGTCTCAAAAAATATATATATGTATTATATATATATGTATTTATATATGTATAATATATATGTATTATATATATAATATACATTATATATGTATAATATATATGTATTATATATATAATATACATTATATATGTATAATATATATGTATAATATATGTATTATATATGTATTATATGTGTACTATATATGTATTATATATAATATATTATAATATATATTATATATTATAATATATTATAATATATATTATATATTATAATATATTATATTATATATTATATTATATTGAATTATATATTACATATTATATATGTATAATATATTAATATAAAATAATATATATTATACATATATATATAAAAAATACATATATTATACATACGCATTTCCCTACATTCACAAAGGACTACAGAAGTCACACAAGTTAAGACCCAGGCCAGGTGCAGTGGCTCACACCTGTAATCCCAGCACTTTGGGAGGCCAAGGCGGGTGGATCACTTGAGGTCAACATAGTGAAACCCCATCTCTACTAAAAATACAAAAATTAGCCAGGTATGGTGGTGCCCACCTGTAATCCCAGCTACTCGGGAGGCTGAGGCAGGAGAATCGCTTGAATCCAGAAGGCAGAGGTTACAGTGAGCTGAGATTGTGCCACTGCACTCCAGCCTGGGCAACACAGCCAGACTCTTGTCTCAAAAAAACACAAAAACAAAAACAAAAAAAACGCAAAAGTTTGATTAGGTCTTTAAAAAAATTTTTTTTAATGATTTAACTTTTTCAAAATTATGAAGTATTTAAAAAATTCAGAAAGTATAAAGAATAAAATAATGAATATTTATGTACGTAACACCAAATTTAAATATTTTACCATGGTAGAGACTTGGTTTTTTTTAAAGATTACATGTGTCAGATATATCTGAAGTCTCTAGTCCCAGCCCCCTCAATCTTCCCCAGAGATAAACACTCTTCTGAATTTGGTGATTATTATTCTCTAGCATGTTGTGATACTTTTATTATGTGTTTGTGTGTTTTATTTAAATAATACATGTAGTTTTACATGTTATTATTTTTATTTCATTTTTTTTTGAGATGGAGACTCGCTTTGTTACCCAGGCTGGAGTGTGGTGGTGTGATCTTGGCTCACTGCAACCTCTGCCTCCTGGGTTCAAGTGACTCTCCCGCCTTAGCCTCCTGAGTGGCTGGGAGTACAGGCATGGGCCACCTCACCCAGCTAAAAAAAAAAAAAAAAAGTTTTCTTTAATTTCTAGTTTGCTAAGAGGTTTTTAGTGTTGGTTTTTATATGTTGAATTTTGCCAAATGCCTTTTCTGCATCTATTGATCTTTCTATTTATTTTTTTACATTTTCTAATGCTAAACTATTTTTGCATTCCTGGGATAATTCTAGTTTTCATTATGATGTTCCTTCTGGGTTTTTTTTTTTTTTTTTTGAGACAAGAGTGTCGTTCTTGTCGCCCAGGCTGGAGTGCAGTGGCACGATCTCGGCTCACTGCAACCTCCACCTCCCAGGTTCAAGCGATTCTCCTGTCTCAGCCTCCCGAGGAGCTGGGATTACAGGCACGTGCCACCACACCCAGCTAATTTTTGTATTTTTAGTAGAGACAGGGTTTCACCATGTTGACCAGGCTGGTGTGAAACTCCTGACCTCAAGTGATCTGCCCACCTCGGCCTCCCAAAGTGCTGGGATTACAGGCGTGAGCCACGGCGCCCAGCCAAACGTTCACATTTTCGAGATGAGTAAACCAGGTTCAGGAAAGTTAAGTGACTTGCCTGTGGTCACATACCTAGTTTAAGAAAGAGCTGGAGACATATAGCCCGGGTTTCCTAATGCGTAGTCCGCTGTTCTTCATGATCCTCTCCTAAGTGTAGCTGTTTAGGCCGGGCACAAGAGCTCACACCTGTAATCCCAGCATTTTGAGGGGCCGAGGCAGGAGGATCGCTTGAGTCCGGGAGTTCAAGACCAGTCTGGGCAACATAGTGAGACCCCCTCCCCCCACCCCATCTCACAAAAATTAAAAAAAAAAAAGGCTGGTCATGGTGGCATGTGCCTGTAGTCCCTGCCACTTGGGAGGCTGAGGTGGGAGGGTCGTTTGAGGCTGTAGTGAGTCATGTTTGCGCCACTGCACTCCTGCCTGAGTGACAGAGTGAGACCCTGTCTCAAAATAATGATAATAATAAAATAAAAATTAAAAACGGCTATTTAATGTTTTGACACAGTTGGCAAGAATTATAGTTACTATTTTACATAACAACTCAAGGGAGAGGGAGATTTAGAGAATAGCCAGTTTTAGCTGGTATGGTAAGGAAGTCCCCTTTGCTTTAATCTTTCCAAGAAAAGTAATTTTGTGGCCGGGCGCAATGGCTCATGCCTGTAATCCCAGCACTTTGGGAGACTGAGGCGGGCGGATCACCTGAGGTCGGGAGTTCGAGATCAGCCTGGCTAACATGGTGAAACCCTGTCTCTACTAAAAATACAAAATTAACCAGGCGTGGTGACGCACGCCAGTAATCCCAGCTACTCGGGAGGCTCAGGCAAGAGAATCGCTTGAACCCAGGAGGCAGAGGTTGCGTGAGCCGGGATTGTGCCACTGCACTCCAGTCTGGGCGACAGAACGAGACTCTGTCTCCAAAAAAAAAAAAAAGAAAAGTAAATTTGTGATTTTTTAAATTGTTAATTAATTAATTAGAGACAGGGTCTCGCCCTGTCACTCAGGCTGGAATGCAGTGGCATGACCGTAACTCACTGTAACCTCAACCTCCCCGGCTTGAGGGGTGCTCCCCCGCCTCAGTCTCCTCAGTAGCTAGGACTAAAGCACGCCACCACGCCCAGCTAATTTTTTTCATTTTTGTGGAGATGAGGTCTCGCTATGTTGCCCAGGCTGGTCTTGAACTCCTAGCTTCAAGCACTCCTCCCACTTCAGCCTCCCAAAGTGCTGGGATCACAGGTGTGAGCCACCGCCTGCAGCCAGGAAAGTAACTTCAACATGACCATTCACGTTATAGTCTCTGTTTCTGCTTTCTTCAGCCCTTTCTGCCTGTAAAGCCAACCTCCTCTGCCCAGGTCATCAGAACAGTACTTCTACTTCATAGAATGAGGTGTTGCCTGATTTAGAATTGCAAATAAAAGCCAATTAAGATGTTTAGATTTGTGGCCGGGCGTGGTGGCTCACGTCTGTAATCCCAGCACTTTGGGAGGCTGAGACGGGCGGATCACCTGAGGTCAGGAGTTCAAGACCTGCCTGGCCAACATGGGGAAACCCCATCTCTATTAAAAATACAAAAAAATTAGCCGGGCGTGGTGGTGGGCACCTGTAATCCCAGCTACTCGGGAGGCTGGGGCAGGAGAATCACTTGAACTCAGGAGGCAGAGGTTGCAGTGAGCCAGGATTGTACCATTGTACTCCAGCCTGGGCGACAGAGTAAGACTCTGTCTCAAAAAAAAAAAAAAAAGATATTTAGATATGTTGTAATTTTGTCTTTTGACAGTAGTATGTTATGATAAAATAATTAATTCAGTGCAATAAGACAATAATGCATAAAGATGAGTACAGCAAGGAAAGCATACACAAGCTTCCTACAAATTCCCATTTTAAATTCATAAAGAGTTGTAGTTTTTTTGTTGTTGCTGTTTTGCTTTTTAAGTTTTTTTTTGAGATGGGGCCTCACTGTCACCCACGCTGGAGTGCAGTGGCACAATCACGGCTCACTGCAGCCTCAATTTCCTAGGCTCGGGTGATCCTCCCACCTCAGCCTCCAGAGTAGCTGGGACCACAGGCCCACCACCATGCCCAGCTACTTTTCTTGATTTTTAGTAGAGATGAGATTTCACTATGTTACCCAGCTGGTTTCAAACTCTTGGGCTCAAGCAATCCTCCCACCTTGGCCTCCCAAAGCATTAGGATCACAGGTGTGAGCTGCCACGCCTGGCCTGTTGTAGTTTTTATGTCCTTGATATTTTGATTTCCACTTGATTCTGGATAACTGGTGGAGATGTACATTTTGTGAATATACCCTGGGTTTCAGATGGAATATAAATCTAAAACTAATCCCCTACAAATAATTGCGACTGGTATTTTGGGTCTTTCAGGAAAAGATACGAGCCACACACTGAGAATGAAAAGGACATGAACCGGGCAATTTATAAGCAGGTTGCCTTTCTGTCCGATGCAGATCTGGGCCAGGCTGACTTTAGCAAGATCTTACCCTTGGTTAGGGTCGAATACCGAGGTCAGCAAACTTTTTCTGTAAAGAGGCACGTAGTAAATATTCGGCTTTGCAGGGCGTAAGTTCTCTTTGGCAACGACTCAACTCTGCATTGTGGCATGAAAGCAGTCACAGGCAACGTGTAAACAAATGGGCAATGCCGTATTCCAATAAAGCTTTTCAAAAACAGACTTCAGACTGGATTTAGCTAGTGGCCCTGGGTAATTGCAGTAAAAACTCTCATTTACCAAAAGTTCTTAACGTAATGTTACACCCTCTTAACAGGCTTATTTGTCATCGAGCCAGCTGACAACAAAAAATTATGAGACAATGGGAATTTAGACTGCCTTTAAGAAACCCTCAGGATTAAAACACAGTTTGGAATTTGGCTATGTAGAATAATAATAGCTATATAGTAGCTATTAATGGATAAAGCATCACAATAGCTACCAAGCTGTGCCAGGTACTAAAGCCTTATTTCTAACCCTTACACTAAGGTTGCAAGGTTGCTATTATGGTCTTTTTCTTTTCTTTTCTTTTCTTTTCTTTTCAAGACAGAGTCTTGCTCTGTCACCCAGGCTGGAGTGCAGTGGTGCCATCTCAGCTCACTGTAACCTCCGCCTCCCGGGTTCAAGCAATTCTCCTGCCTCAGCCTCCTGAGTAGCTGGTGCCGAGGCACCTGAGATTACAGGTGTCCACCACCACGCCTGGCTAATTTTTGTATTTTTAGTAGAGATGGGGTTTCGCTTTATTGGCCAGGCTGGTCTTGAACTCCTGACCTCGTGATCCACCAGCCTCTACCTCCCAAAGTGCCGGGATTACAGGTTGAGCCCCCACGCCCAGCCCATTCTCATTTTTAATAATTGAAAACAGCCAGTGTGGCTGTAGTCCCAGCTATGTGAGAGGCTCACTGGAAGCCAGAAGCTTGAGGGCGGCAGTGCTCTATGATCTCTCCAGTCAATAGCACTGGCTTCCAGCCTGGGCTACAGAGTGACCTCGTCTCTAAAAAATAAACAATCTGCAGGTATACAGCTGAAGGAAAAAAAAAAAAGAAAAAAATTTAAAAAATAAATAAAATAAAAATTGGAAACAAAGACAAACGGCTGGGCGCGGTGGCTCACGCCTGTAATCCCAGCACTTTGGGAGGCCGAGGCGGGTGGATCACCTGAGGTCAGGAGTTCAAGACTAGCCTGGCCAACATGGTGAAACCCGTTGTCTACTAAAAAATACAAAAATTAGCCGGGCATGGTGGCGTGCACCTGTAATCCCAGCTCTTCAGGAGGCTGAGGCAGGAGAATTGCTTGAACCCGGGAGGCGGAGGCTGCACTGCGCCGAGATCAGGCCATTGCACTACAGCCTTGGTGACAAGAGCGAAACTCCATCTCAAAAAAAAACAAAAAGACTTAATAACTTATGCAATATCATATAGCTGCCTTGCTTTCCATTCATATCACCCTGCCTCTAGGCAGTCTTTAGCTAATTCTATTCTCAGCAGTCATTTTGCATACACAGTAATGACTTACCTGTAGACGAGAGCAGTCAGCCACCTGGGCGCCCCTTCGCTCATCTATGTGTAAATACGTTATTCCACTGCCAAATGTCTTCCTTCCTTACCTATCAATCTGAATTTTCTTCAGTGTCTCTGTAGTCATGATGGTCTGCCTTGCAGGTTTTTTGAAGACAAGATCCTGCATTTTGTTAAACTCCACAGCGAACCGGCCTCTGTGTCTGATTTCTGGCAAGTTGGGTCCTTCCTCAGTTATTAACGGACTGGGTATTTTTGTGATTGTTGAAGTCATTGGAAGTTTGTCTAGACTCGTTCCTTCTAGATTCATTTCTCTGCTTTTCTTTTAAAACAATAAACAATTAGAAAGAATTTTTTTAAAGAGACAATACAACAAGAAAGAGGCCTTTGTGTACATTTTTCAACATTATCTTCTCTGACTTCTACTCTATACTCCAAGAAAATGTGCCCCTTTCTTCAGCCACACCAAACCACACATGCCCTGCTGCTAACTTCACACAACATTCCTCTTCTCCGTCATTCCCCAACTTACCACCTGGTACACTCTGCTCAAAAGTAAAGTTCTTTGTGAAATATCTCTGTTAGCAGGCATTTCTCATGTTGTAATTTTTTATAAAGTATCTCCATCAGGTCGTGGTTTCTAGGGTCGGGGGGACAGTGTCTTAGAGATCTTGGTTCCACTTCAAGAAAAACTTTTTTTGAAGACTAGTCTCAAGTTATTTTTGGAACAAGATTGGATATTCAATAAATGTGGCCATCTTTGTAGTCCCATTGCTTAGAACAATGACTAGCATATAGCAGAGACGCAAATGTTCCTTGAACATATGAACTTGAAATACAAATAAAAAAAGGAGAATCATACTAAAAGCAGAGGTTGATAGTACATTTAGTGGTGTGGTGTAGACTTTGAGGATCATGGAGGGAAAAGCCAAAATAATTTTTTTCAGAACCAAACTTGAATATTAAGGGACCGCAGGAACGGCCTACGCCTTTCAGCTGATGGTGCTGACTGTTAAGGGACGGCAGGAACGGCCTACGCCTTTCAGCTGATGGTGCTGACTGTTAAGGGACCGCAGGAACGGCCTACGCCTTTCAGCTGATGGTGCTGACTGTTAAGGGACCGCAGGAACGGCCTACGCCTTTCAGCTGATGGTGCTGACTGTTAAGGGACCGCAGGAACGGCCTACGCCTTTCAGCTGATGGTGCTGACTGTTAAGGGACCGCAGGAACGGCCTACGCCTTTCAGCTGATGGTGCTGACTGTTAAGGGACGGCAGGAACGGCCTACGCCTTTCAGCTGATGGTGTAAACTAAACTGTGGCTAAAAGCTTGAGCCACTGAGGCACACGATGCAGCGACTACACATACGGATTCTGAAGCCATGTTTGAATCCTGCTCTGTCTCTCAACTCTATTGACCTTGGGCAACTAGTTAACATCTCTGTGTCCCCATTTTCCCACTGGTAAAATAAATGGTTATTATTTTAGATTTTGCCTAAGGCAATAAGGGGAAATGTAAGGTCTAGGAGGCTCCACTGTCTTTTTTTTTTGAGACGGGGTCTTGCTCCGTCGCCCAGGCTGGAGTGCAGTGGTGCGATCTCGGCTCACTGCGACCTCTGGGATGCCCCATTTTCTGAGTTCCCTAACCACTATTCCTCTACCTTTATACTTGGACATCTGGAAAAGGAACCAAATGTGTCTCATGGCCTGATTTACTGATTACTAGAAAGAAATGTGAATTTTTAGAATAGAATTAAAGAAACGAGCTAAGTGTTCTAGTTGACGCACTAAAAAAAATTTTTTTTTTGAGACAGAGTCTCACTGTGTCGCTCAGGCTGGATTACAGTGGCACCATCTCCACTCACTGCAACCTCTGCCTCCCGGGTTCAAGCGATTCTCCTGCCTCAGTCTTCCAAGTAGCTGGGATTACAGGCCCACACCATCATGCCCGGCTAATTTTTTTGTATTTTTAGTAGAGATGAGGTTTCGCCATTTTGGCCAGGCTGGTCTCAAACTCCTGACCTCAGGTGATCCACCTGCCTCGGCTTCCCAAAGTGGTGGGATGACAGGCGTGAGCCACCGTGCCTGGCCTCTAAAAATTTACATATATATATATATATATATATATATATAATAATATATTTTATATTGCACGTGCTATGTACAAGATAGGGTTTTTTACCGTAAGGAAAAAGAGAAGAAAAACAGTATTCCCTGCAAGAAAACTCTTTCCAAACTTTGGTCAAATCACTCTCATTTCTGGCAGAACCACGTATATTAATATATTTTTCATCCTTTCATCTCGTAATTCTAATACATGAAAATGTATCTGGAGATGGCCTTAGCCATAAAAACGGCTTTAAAAGAGGGAAAATGCTAACCTTTCCTCTCAAGGTTGTTAAAAGGCTCAAGGATGTCAAGCCTTTGGGAAAGGAAACATCCATATACTAACATTTAAAAATATACAGCCTAGGCCCTACAGGGCGGTGGCATCTTCAAATTCATGAGTCAGAACAACTATAGTACCATGAAATACAAACCAAAAAATATTTTAAGAGATTCACAATTTTTAAAAGATATGAAGCTAACATATTGAGAAATGGGCTTTTAAATTGCTATTAATCAACATGATTAAAGTTACTATAATTATACATATTATATATTACTATTTACACTACAGTAAAATCACAAGGAGGGTTTCTGTTGAGTCAGAAAATTTTGTGGGTAAAAGATCACTATGATAAACCAGAAAAAAACAGTGCAAAAGTTTCATTCATTTACTGGAGTAGTGACCGCTGCTGAACACTGTCGATTAATTTAGGATTTTCATTCTTGATATTCCATGATGGCAAATTACTCTTTTCAAAGGCTGACAGCAGGTAGCATCGAAAAGACTTCATTTATTAACTGAATGCCTTCCCATTTGTTTGTCCTTCTTTCCTTCCTTCCTTCCCTCCCTCCCTCCCTCCTTCCTCTCTCTCCTCTCTCTCTCCCCTCTCTCCTCTGTCTCTTTCTTTCCCTTCCTTCCTCCCTCCCTTCCCTCTCCCTGCCCTCCCTTCCCCCTCCCTCCCTTCCTACCTTCCTCTCTTCCTTTCTTTCTTTTCCTCCCTCCTTCCCTCCTTTCTTCCTTCCTTCCTCTCTCTCTCCCCTCTGTCTCTTTCTTTCCCTTCCTTCCTTCCTCCCTCTCTCCCCTCCCTTCCCCCTCCCTCCTCTCCCATCCCCCTCCCTCCTCTCCCATCCCCCTCCCTCCTCTCCCATCCCCCTCCCTCCTCTCCCATCCCCCTCCCTCCTCTCCCTTCCCCCTCCCCCTTCCCCTCCCTCCCTCCCTTCCTCCCTTCCTTCCTTCCTTTCTCTCTTTCTCTCTTTCTCTTTCTTTCTTTCCCTCCCTCCCTCCTTCCTTTCTTTCTTTCTTTCTTTCTCTTTCAACAAGGTCTCACTCTGTCACCCAGGTTGGCGTGCAGTGGTGTGACCTTGGCTTGCTGCAGCCTCAGTCTCATGGGCTCAAATGATCCTCCCATATCAGCCTCCTGAGTAGCTGGGACTACAGGCGTATGCCACCATTCCTGGCTAATTTTTGTATTTTCTTGGTAGAGACGGGGTCTTCTATGCTGCCCAGGCTGGTCTCAAACTCCTGGCCTCAAGCATTTCTTCCACCTTGGCCTCCCAAAGCACCCATTTTATTTTTTATTCTTGCTGAAGGAGATAATAAATAGGAAGAATACACCAGTCTCTTCTGTACTATTTGTTAGCCAGCTTAAATTGTTAAGATTAGCCTCTTATTTTAAATGCAGTGGAAGATTTTGTTCTTAGATTCTTATCTGTTTGCCCTTCATAAGTTAACAAGGAAGTTAACTTACATTATACAATTCCTGTGATACTTACAGCATTTTAAAACTACCCCAAAACTCGCAGAATGCCAGCTCTGGAAGGGTTCTATGGGTCATTTAGGTAAAACTCCATTACAACTTACAAATGAGAAAACTTAGACCAAAAAAGTGAAATGATTGCTAACAGCACGTAACTATATCCCAAACGTCTCCTGACTCCAAATCCATTGTTCTGTAAAATCTTATCTAAACTTTTTAAACTTTAATGAAAGCTTTAAGAACCCGGGCTGCTCGGGAGGCTGAGGCAGGAGAATGGCGTGAACCCGGGAGGCGGAGCTTGCAGTGAGCCAAGATCGCGCCACTGCACTCCAGCCTGGGCAACAGAGCGAGACTCCGTCTCACAAAAAAAAAAAAAAAAAAAAAAAAAGAGCCCAGGCTGTATATATAACAATAATAATTTAGAAAATTTGAAATTTTAATGGAAAATTAAAGGGAAATTTAATTTTCTTCTCTTGATAAATATGGACTTCTTTACTGTTAGAAATGAAAAGCAAAAACAAAACAAACAAAATGAAAAAAAAGCAATTTACCCTCTTATTTATATAGCAATTTTCAATGGTCATAGAATCAGACATAAGAATATCTTCTGGGCTGGGTGCGGTGGCTCACGCCTGTAATCCCAGCACTTTGGGAGGCCGAGGTGGGCAGATCACCTGAGGTCGGGAGTTCAAGACCAGCCTGACCAACATGGAGAAACTCCGTCTCTACTAAAAGTACAAAATTAGCTGGGCGTGGTGGCGTAATCCCAGCACTTGGGAGACTGAGGCAGGAGAACTGCTTGAACCCGGGAGGCGGAGGTTGCGGTGAGCCTAGACACTCCTGGGCAACAAGAGCGAAACTCCATCTCAAAAAAAAAAAAAAAAAAGTATCTTCTGAACAAGTTATATAATGTTATTATTTATAACTTGATAAATGTGTACTTCTATTTATAAATTGTTTCCATTTTATACCTACAACCTAAGTTACTGAAATGTACAAGAGCTTAAAAATGCATAAAGACTTTGCTCACTACTAAGTTAATTTTCTGATAACTCAGTGCTGCTTCACAGAGGATTCATCAATGACAACAAAGTCATTTTAGATTAAAGCGTTAAGAGTGGAGTTGAATTTCCTCCCCCTAGTGTTCAGTTAGGTTGCAGCAGCTGAGAAATACAAGTTGGGTGGGACAACTCAGTAATTCCATCTCTTCAGTATATAGGTTGTATTTATACTGATTTCAGTAGAGGCCTTTTTGGGTAAAACCAATATACTGGAAAAGGATATTCTGTCTGGTAATATACCTTGAGTTATGGCAATTTCACTCCATCAGTTGAGAGTGCATATCTCAGATAGTTACTGTAGCCCCTTTATCTGAAATAAAGGTGCTATTTCCCACGTGATATTTAATGGCACCAGCCTGGACAACATAGTGAGATCCCATCTCTATAGAATTTTTATAAAAAATTAGCTGGGTGTGGTAGTGCAGGCCTGTAGTCCCAGCTACCCAGGAGGCTGAGGTGGGAGGATCACTTGAGCCTGGGAGGTAGAGGCCACAGTCAGCCATGATGGCACCACTACACTCCAGCTTAGGCCACAGAGCGAGACCCTGTCAAAAAAAAAAGAAACAAAGAAGGAAAGAGAGAGAGAGAAAGAAAGAAAAATAAGTACATTTAACGGGATAGGTACTATAAATGAGGGAGAAATAAAAAATAAAGCAAAATTAACTCATGGTGAGTGGGTCTATACCACGCAGATGCTCTGTCTCCCTTCGTACTGAACGGGCATGATGTAGTTCAGAATAGAGAGCTGGTCTGTGGTGTCCTCCAGAACTGCCGAGATCCTCAGCACATCTGGAAGGGACAGTGGCTCTAGGGTTTCCGGGATTTCTGGGATGATTTCTATGTCTGTTTCTTTAGGTATTCCTTCTTCTTCTACGGTACTAGGTGGTTCGCCTGTCACTGACACCGTCATCTCAGAATGCCAAACTTTTGGAGGAAGGTTTGAGTCTTCCAGGCTGTCTCTAAGGAAAGAATAAAGAAAAAATAAGTCAGCAACCAATATTTAAACATTACTTTAACTCAAAAGCACAGGCAGCAACGTGCTGGGCTCCTGTGATATTCACGTTGTCGTATAATAGAACCTAGATGAAAAAAAGGAGGATTTGGCGTGTGATTCTGCTAAGTATCTTCCGTTTTGACCAACCAAAGGCAAACAACTTACTCTTTTTTTTTCTTCTTTTTTTGAGACGGAGTTTCGCTCTTGTTGCCCAGGCTGGAGTGCAATGGTGCTATCTCAGCTCACCGCAACCTCTGCCTCCCAGGTTCAAGCGATTCTCCTGCCTCACCCTCCCAAGTAGCTGGGATTACAGGCATGTGCTACCACACCCGGCTAAGTTTGTGATTTTATTTTATTTTATTTTATTTATTTATTTATTTTGAGACGGAGTCTCGCTATGTTGCCCAGGCTGGAGTGCAGTGGTGCGATCTTGGCTCACTGCAAGCTCTGCCTCCTGGGTTCACACCATTCTCCTGCCTCAGCCTCCCAAGTAGCTGGGACTACAGGCGTCCACCAACACGCCTGGCTAATTTTTTGTATTTTTAGTAGAGACGTGGTTTCACCGTGTTAGCCAGGATGGTCTCGATCTCCTGACCTCGTGATCCGCCCACCTTGGCCTCCCAAAGTGCTAGGATTACAGGTGTGAGCCACCGCACCCGGCCAGTTTGTGTTTTTAGTAGAGATTGGGTTTCTCCATGTTGGTCAGACTGGCCTTGAACTCCTGACCTCAGGTGATCTGCCCAACTCAGCCTCCCAAAGTGCTGGGATTACAGGCGTGAGCCACCGCGCCTGGCCTACTGTTTAATAAAGGTATGTAGTTCGTGCAATTTGGCTATTCTGGTCAATTTGAATTTGAGCCAAAATTAACTTTTTTTTCCCTAGGAGTATCTTAGATGCTAACCAA
The DNA here is from genome assembly GCF_029289425.2 of Pan paniscus. Classification (NCBI taxonomy): domain Eukaryota; kingdom Metazoa; phylum Chordata; class Mammalia; order Primates; family Hominidae; genus Pan; species Pan paniscus. The sequence goes on from NC_085926.1 coordinate 195,876,747, forward strand.
AAGTGTCTCATGATGAGTGAAAAACAGAATGTGGTATCCAGCCTCCAAGGGGGCCCAAATGATTCTCACTTTCTAGTGTTAACGCCTCTGCGTAGTCTACGCCACACTGAGTAGGACTAGCCTATGTAACCAGAAGGTTATGGTGGGAATGACAGAGTGTGACTTCCAAGGCTAGGTGATAAAAGACATTGCAGCTTCTGCCTCACTCTCTCAAATCTCTCACTGTGAGGGAAGACAGCTGCCTTGGTATGAGGACACTTCAGCAGCACTGTGGACACATCCATGAAGGTAAGGAACTAAGGCCTCTGGCCGGCAGCCTGCACCAACTTGCCAGCTCTGTCAATGAACCACCTTGGAAGTGGATACTGCAGCCCCCATCAAGTCTTCAGATCATTGCCACCCCTGGCCAACTTCAAGTTCAGGAGAGATCTCAAGCCAGCACCATCCAGCTAACCTGCTCCTAACCTTGGGACCCACAGAAACTGTGGGAAAGAATAAATGTTTATATTTTAAGTCACTAAGTTCTGGGGTAATCTGTTACGCAGCAATAGATAAGGTATACACAGAAATTTAACAGAAGGCATAATTTAAATACATGTATACAAAAAACATTGGAATTTTAAACATACTCTTCCATTCTTCTGTAGCTTCGTTACCCTCCGTGGTATATTTATAATCTCACAAAAGTGCAGTTCCCTAAAATGGGAAAGAAACACTGAGATTAGTTTATGGGCGTCTTGAATGATGTTTCAGTGATTTCTATACCATTTCATTAAGAGAAAATTAAATGATTACGGGAGGTGTGACTATCGCCTCTTTGTGCGGAGTGGAGCAGTCCCAGAGGCGAAAGAGCCTCCTACATCATGGAGTGCAGGTCTATGAAGAAGTCGACTGAGTTATTACTGCTCTACCAAACTCAAGACACATGCACTCTGTGAGCCTCTTCTTTAGGTAAATTAATGTTCAACGTGGTTTTAGTATGTTCTATTATATCACCGATTTTTAATTGGTAATCTCTATATACTTGATTTTTTCTATCATTCTGATTACTGTAATATTTAATTAGGTCACTCAATTCATCTTCTCTGCCAGATAACAGAATTTGCTCCACATGGACTTAGAGGAATAAGTGAGATGACACTTAGAAAAACTGTATTAATTGGGGCCGGGCGCGGTGGCTCACGCCTGTAATCCCAGCACTCTGGGAGGCCAAGGCGGGCGGATCACGAGGTCAGGAGATCGAGACCATCCTGGCTAACACGGTGAAACCCCGTCTCTACTAAAAATACAAAAAATTAGCCGGGCGTGGTGGCGGGTGCCTGTAGTCCCAGCTACTCGGGAGCCTGAGGCAGGAGAATGGCGTGAACCTGGGAGGCAGAGCTTGCAGTGAGCCGAGATTGCGCCACTGCACTCCAGCCTGGGCGACAGAGCCAGACTCCGTCTCAAAAAAAAAAAAGGAAAACTGTATTAATCCTGGAAATCAGTTTAACATTGCTATCAAGATGTTACCCCTCCTCAGTAAACCAAAATCCTTTCTGCTTATATGAGCTTTACAGTGAAAACCCCTATGGAGAAGTTTGCGTTGTACTGAATGGACAGTGAGTGGTGAGTTTCCAATGTAAATTTGTCCACAATAAAGTAACTCTGAGAGAGGTGGTGCAAATATGACTCTTGCAACAAAAATCTTACATGCAAAAATTCAAACACACAAAACAGAATCTTCACATAAATTTGAAAAAGTACTTCAGACTAGCCAAATGTCCTGATGCAGGGGCAGTTTTAGGAGGAAGTAGCATGGTATTAAGCAGAATATCTTTCTTTTTTTCTTTTCCTTTTTTTTGAGATGGAGTTTTTCTCTTCTTGCCTAGGCTGCAGTACGATGGCGCGATCTTGGCTCACTGCAACCTCTGCCTCCCAGGTTCAAGTGATTTCCCTGCCTCAGCCTCCCGAGTAACTGGGATTACAGGCTCACACCACCATTTTGTATTTTTAGTAGAGACGGGGTTTCACCATGTTGGCCAGGCTGGTCTCGAGCTCTTGACCTCAGGTGATCCACCTGCCTCAGTCTCCCAAAGTGTGGAGATTACAGGCATGAGCCAAGGCGCCCAGGCGGATTTTACTTTCTATTTCCATATCTCCTAAGCTGGACCTAGTTGTTGCTGTGTTTGTTTGTTTCCTTGTTTTCTTTTTTGCTTGAACTACTCCAACAACCTCTAAATTGGAAGTGATCTTTTAATTTTTAAATTTTTTTTTTTTGATATCCTGACAGAAGGTTCAGGAAGTGAGCTTTTTAAAATGAAAGGGTGATCTTTTAAAATGGAAAATCTGATCATGTCCTTCCCTAGAACCCTTCAATGGTTTCCCGTTGCCTTAGGACAAAGAAGAAAATTCTTGACTTGGTCCACAAGGTCTGTATGATCTGGGCCCCTCTGTTCCTCTCTAGACCCAACTACAACTGCGCTTTCCTTGCTCTCTGGGCTCCAGCCACAGTGGGCTTCTTTCAGTTCTTCTCTGGACTCATGCTCCCTTGCAACTCAGGGTCTTTGCACCTGCTATTCCTTCCAGTGGAGCCACTCTTCCCTCACCTCTTCACCGTGTAAAGTCCCACTGACCCATCACCAGCTTAAGACAGTGTCATTTTTCTAGGTCAAATCTCTAACATTTTCTGTGCTCTGAGAGATGGACCCGTATGGAGTATATCCAGGGGAGATTCCAGAAAGAGATTCAGTGTAGAGAAGTGAGATCAGACATTTATTCTCCCTGCTCCTTCTCTGCCAGAATATAATTGATTGGTTATGTTCCTCTATCAAAGGTCATGGCTCCTGTCAGGCAATTCTCTCCAAACGTCTCTCTCTGGGCTTGGGTAACTATTCCTTTCCTAGGTCCCGGGAGACTCCATCATCCCTTGTAGTTTCACTGCTGCTTTACCTTTTTTTTTTTTTTTTTTTTGAGACGGTCTCACTCTGTCACCAAGGCTGGAGTGCAGTGGCAGGATCTCAGCTCACTGAAACCTCCCCCTACCAGGTTGAAGCGATTCTTGTACCTCAGCCTCCCAAGTAGCTGGGATGACAGGCACACACCACCACCCCTGGCTGATTTTTGTATTTTTAGTAGAGACAGGGTTTCACTATGTTGGCCAGGCTGGTCTCAAACTCCTGACCTCAAGTGATCCACCCACCTCAGCCTCCCAAAGTGCTGGGATGACAGGCGTGAGCCACTGCGCCCGGCCCATACTTTGTTTTAAAAAGTATTCTTATCATGCTCTACCAATGGTCATCACCTGCAGTTTGAAAAATGCCTTAACTGACACTTGTCCAAGTGATCCTTTCGCTGACTCGTCAGGCCAGATCAGGCTTCTGGGCATTCATGCCACTACTTTCCCGCAGAGCTGTGTTCACAATTTGTTACGTTAGTGTCAGTTTCCCCCCACTAGACAACTGTTCCATGAAAGCAGCAACATGACAACGATGCTCACAGTTGTATCAGGTGCTAAGTCTCAGTGCTCAATAAGTATTTGTGGAACGAATAATACACGAGCAAACGAATAAAACTCACACTTAATGTGTTATTCCTCCCAGGAGGACTTCCATATAGAACTTTGACAAATTAATATCTAATAGTGAAATTTCTAGCACATTTCTTTTTGGGACAGGGAACACTGGGTGGGGTAGTAGGCTACAAGGTACAAGTTCTATCCTGTTGTATTTAAGAGAGGATCTGATTTTAAAAGTGACTTATATACATCTATTTCATACAACTTCGGAGTCATACTTTACTCTCTCTCATTCCTCATCCACCAGCAAATCTTGCCAGAATTTAAATATATTCAGAATTCCAGTACTCAATATCCTCTGTTTACACACCATCACCTCTCATCATAGTCACTACAGGAACCTATAATTATCTTCCTGCTGATACCCTTGCCTCCCTTCAGTTTCAACACAGTGACTTTGTCAATATAGAAGTCAGATAGAGTCACCCTTCTGTTCAGGACCCTTAAATAGTTCCCATCTCAAAGCAGGGGAAGCCTCTTTTACATACTTCCCATCTCAAAGTGGGGAAAGCCTCTTTTACAGTGGCCTCTCTGCTTAATTTTCTCCACAGAAATTATCATCTTCCAACGTGTCATCTATTTTACTTGCTCATTGTCTTGCTCCGCCTCGTAGGATATAAGCTCCACGAGGGCATAGATTTGTTTACTGCCGTGTCATCCTACACAAACCTTGGTACAGGGTAGCCATTCATTAAACTATGTGTTAAATAAATGAATGAATCCATAGGGTAACCCAAATAAATATGCAATAATTCGGAAATGTGAATCTCTGGCGTCCACTAATCCACCTCTACAAGTATCTACGGAGGACCTACTAGGTGCGGACACGAGGCAGCTAAACGAGTTCTCCTAAAAGGGCGATAAAGCCTCCTGCAGGCAGTCCTCCTCATACCTCGGATCCAAAAAGAAGAATGGAGGTAAGAACTTAAGTCATTTCATTCATTTTTTTTTCTTTTGTAGAGGTTGGGGGAGGTGGTCTCACTATGTTGCCCAGGCTGGTCTCGAACTCCTGGCCTCAAGCGATCCTCCCGCCTCGGCTTCCCAAAGAGCTGGGTTTACAGGCGTGAGCCACTGTGCCCAGTCTCATTTCTTGAAAGAGATAAATAAGTAGAGGGGAGAAAAGAAGTATAGAAAAAGAAAAAAGAGAAGGAAGAGGTCCTGCTGCCTTCGTGCTCCCGGCCTTTCTCTTCCGTGCTAGGTTAGGATCCCAGAATTTCCGTTCTGTCTATTGCTGTGTGTATCGAGGGAAAAGCACCCCCCTGTTGGCAAATCAATCTTACAGTCAATCATTCTTTAGGCAGTGGGAACATCCTCCACTCAGGGTTCGCCTTTCCACCTACGGCGTCCGCGGACGCAGGAAGTAAACTAAGTTGTTTCTGTGGCAACGCACAGCTTTGGCGGATTTAGCTGGCTACCATTTTGCCTTCCCTTGTTCCCAAGTAGTACATTTTGCAGCCTACCAAGATGAAAGGACTTAAGAAAATAATTGTAAGAGTGCTATTGAATGTGGCTTATTTCAGTGCGAAGCCGATTTCCGAGGATTGCTTTTCTGGCGTTTGGAGAAGATGCCTAAATTGAGGGCGGAGTCGAAAGATGTTTAATCCCACAAGGCCACGCGGCGGGGCCTCGTCCTTCTCTTACCGCCATCTTGGCTCCTGTGGAGGTGAGTGAAGCGCCTGCTGCTGAAATTTGGGGGCAAATAACCGGAGTAGGTTTTTTCCTGTGCCTTGGCGAGTCGCCGGTGCATATCGGAGTCTCTGCCAGCCATTGATTTCTACGGGTTTCAAGAAGAGGGAGAACAGGATGGAGGAGATGTTGGGCTGATGGTGCTTGGTCCCCTGACACCCGGAGAACGGCTGCCCGGGTTATCCCAGTTAAATTCCTGGGCCTGAACGGAGTGAAACGATGTTTTTGTTCGTCTGCAGTTGTCCATGAGGCAGTGCTTCCTTCATCCGTTTCCTCCCAGTCCATGCCTTCCTTGGCTTGTCTGACCAGTCTCTTTCCTCAGCTTTTCTCCCCCAGCCATTGCATAAAAGTCTTACGTGTGTGTTTCTCTTTAAGTCTTCATTTCTTTTCCTGAGTGTTGCCTACTGATAACGGCATGCATTTTCTCAGGCTTTTCTGAGAGTCATTTTTGTGACTCCTGTCCCTTAGTTTTGTCTTCATGCTGAAGTTTGCTTAGATACCAGCTGTTCTCTGAGGTTTGAATGTCTTGCCGGACCCTGCGTTTCATATGGATGTTCTGGCATTGTTGTCCCCGAACTCTTACATGAAACTCCCATCCAAAAGGAATTTGCTTTAGGGGCTTAAACGAGAGGGGACGAGGTGGGAAACTTGTGTGGCTTGGTTTTAAACTAATCTTTTTGTTTGTTTTAAGGCCTGCTGGGAACGGGACTAACGGGACTTCTAAAAGGAACTATGTCTGGAAGGTACGCGTTTTAAATATAGTTCTTTATTTTTGTGTGTTAGACGTGAACGTAAATGCGAGCTTAAAATTGGCAAGAAAAAACTTAGATGTTTGCTCTGAGTAACTTTTGGGTGGGGGTGATTACAAGTCAGATTGGTTTTTTGAAGCTTATGTTTCATGTTGTGTATCTTTTGTGTCTTAGGCTGTGGTCCAAGGCCATTTTTGCTGGCTATAAGCGGGGTCTCCGGAACCAAAGGGAGCACACAGCTCTTCTTAAAATTGAAGGTGTTTACGCCCGAGATGAAACAGAATTCTATTTGGGCAAGAGATGCGCTTATGTATATAAAGCAAAGAAGTAAGTTTATGACACTGGTAGGTTTTGGGTTTTTATTTGAGATCTGCCTCATTTTCTTTTTTATATAACGGAGTCTTGCTCTGTTGCCGAGGCTGGAGTGCAGTGACTTGGTCTCCCTCACCGAAACCTCCGCCTCCCGGGTTCAAGCAAGTGTCCTGTCTCAGCCTCCCGAGTAGCTGGGATTACAGGCGCCGGCCACCACGCCCGGCTAGTTTTTGTATTATTAGTAGAGACAGGGTATTGCCATGTTGGCCAGGCTGGTCCCAAACTCCTGACCTTAGGTGATCCGCCCACCTCGGCCTCCCAAAGTGCTGAGATTACAGGCTTGAGCCACCGCGCCTGGCCTCATTATCCTATTGAAATAATAAACAAAAGATTCAGCTGAAGTACTTGGTATTGGTTTTTTTGTGTGTGTGACAAGAGTCTCTGTTGCCCAGGTTGGAGGGCAGTAGCGCGATCTTGGCTCACTGCAGCCTCTGCCTCCTGGCTCAAGCGATTCTCCTGCCTCAGTCTCCTGAGTAGCTGGGCTTACAGGGGTGTGCCACCATGCCCGGCTAATTTTTGTATTTTTACTAGAGAATGGGTTTCCCCGTGTTGGCCAGCTGGATTGGTATTGCTGTGGCTTCTATTTTGCGTCATTAAGGAACTTAATGGGGAGTTTTAGAAGGACGTTACTTCTGAGGGTGGTGTTGGATTTAGGTGCCCTTTGCACTTGTAAGCAATAAAGGAGGTAATTCCTTCTATTGTGATCCTTTTAAGGTTTCTAATTTTTTTTCTCGGCTCCTTTTGCCAGAATTTAAGGATTTTTAGGACACTTGTGCTTAATGCATTTTGTTAATGCCTTAAAATTATGGGTTTTTTTTTTTTTTTTTTTTTGGAGACGGCGTCTCACTGTCACCTAGGCTGGAGTGCAGTAGCACTATATCAGCTCACCGCAACCTCCGCCTCCCGGGTTCAAGGGATTCTCCTGCCTTAGCCTCCCGAGTAGCTGGGATTACAGGCGCCCGCCACCCATGCCTGTCTAATTTTTGTATATTTAGTAGAGATGGGGTGTCACCATTTTGGCCAGGCTGGTCTTAAACTCCTGACCTTGTGATCCACCCACCTCAGCCTCCCAAAGTGCTGGGATTACAGGCAGGAGCCACTGTGCCCCGCCCCTTGTTTTTTCTTTTCTTTCTTTTCTTTTTTTCTTTCTTTTTTGAGACAGAGTTTTGCTCTTGTTGTCCAGGCTAAAGTGCAATGGCACGATCTCAGCTCACTGCAATCTCTGCTTCCCAGGTTCAAGTGATTATCCTGCCTCAGCCTCCGAGTTAGGTGGGATTACAGGCGTGTGCCACCACACCCAGCTAATTTTATGTTTTTAGTAGAAACGGGGTTTCACAGTGTTGGTCACTCTGGTCTTGAACTCCTGACCTCAAGTAATCCACCTGCCTCGGCCTCCCAGAGTGCTGGGATTATAGCGCAAGTCACTGCACCAGGCCAAAATTAGTTTTTATGCATGCCTAAAGATGTTTATGCTGTAGACTTTTTTTTTTTGAGACAAAGTCTTGCTCTGTTGCCCAGGCTGGAGTGCAGTGGTGTGATCTCAGCTCACTGCAACCTCAGCTTCCCCAGTAGCTGGGATTACAGGCGTGCACCACCACACCCGGCTAACTTTTGTATTTTTAGTAGAGACAGGGTTTCACCATGTTGGCCAGGCTGGTCTCGAACTCCTGACCTCGTGATCCACCCGCCCCAGCCTCCCAAAGTGCTGGGATTACAGGCGTGAGCCATCGTGCCATTGCACCTTAGCGTGGACAACAAGAGCAAATCGTATTGTCTTCACCCACTCCAAGCCAATTAAAATCTCTGGCAAAGTGTTTTAATCATTGCCCCACCTTTTCTTCTACAGCCAATGTGTTCCTTTAAAATTTTAAGTCAGGTGCAGTGGCTCACACCTGTAGCCCCAGCATTTGAGAGCCCTAGGTGGGAGGATTGCTTGATGCCAGGAGATAGAGGCTGCAGTGAGCTATGATTGGGCCACTGTACTGCAGCCTGGGTGACAAGACAACCCCGTGGTCTTTAAAGGAAATATATATAAAGTCATATCCTTTGTACATTGCTCGAACCTCAGTAGTTTCTCTCATTCAGTAAAAGCCCGTCATTAAGAGCTCCATAATTCTCTCTATCTCAGCTGGGATTAACCCCTTGGTGTCTTCAGTCTTTCCTCTGGCCAGGACACACACTCCTTGGCCCCAGTGCCTGCGCTAGTCATCCCCTGATCACTTCATGGCATTTCCCCTCCCTTTCCAGTCTTTGTTCCATGGTCACCTCAGTGAGACCTTCCTTGGCTATTTAAAATGGCAGGTAATTCCTCCTTTCTGTACACACAAATATCCTCACACTTGCCCTTTTTTGCTATTTTTTCAACATTGCCTCTGTTATCATCTGACCTATGTATTTTCCTTAAACTTATTGGGTTATCATGTGAAAGAGATTTTTGTTTTATAGCTGCTGTATTTTACAGAAGGGCCTGGCATACAATAGTTACTCGGTAAGTATCTGTTGAATGAATGGTGTTCTAGGCATTTAAAGTTTCTCAGGTGATGAAGTGGGTAACCAGGGTTGAGAGCCACTCGTGTAGAGGTCACCTTGAATTTGTATCCAACTATATCAGCTTGTATTCCTCTTCTTTCCCTTTTTAAAATCAGCAATACAGTCACTCCTGGCGGCAAACCAAACAAAACCAGAGTCATCTGGGGAAAAGTAACTCGGGCCCATGGAAACAGTGGCATGGTTCGTGCCAAATTCCGAAGCAATCTTCCTGCTAAGGCCATTGGACACAGAATCCGAGTGGTGAGTATGGTTTTTAGCAAAATGGACGTCTGATGAATCAGACTAAGTTCAAGGTGTTGCGCTTTGACTTCTGAGGACTTCTGTGGTTGTGAAATTGACACCAGTAAATTATGCTGCAAAATTTGTGTATTGCAGAACACTGGAGAGATAGTAATTGAAAGAATAGGTGTTTGGTGGTTTGTTTTTTGTTTTTTGTTTTTTTTTTTTTTGGGAGACAGGGTCTCACTTTGTCACCCAGGCTGGGGTGCAGTGGCATAATCACAGCTTATTGCAGCCTCGACCTCCTGGGCTCAAGCAATCCTCCCACCTCAGCCCCCCAAGTAGCTGGGACCATAGGCATGTGCCACCACACCCAGCTAATTTTTGGGGTTTTTGTTGTGTTTTTTTGAGACAAGGTCTCACTTTGTCACGCAGGCTGGAGTGCAGTGGCATGATCTCAGCTTGCTGCTACCTTTGCCTCCAAAGTTCATGTGATTCTTGTGCCTCAGCCTCCCGAGTAGCTGGAATTACAAGCGTATACCACCATGCCCAGATAATTTTTTGTATTTTTGTATTTTGTTTCTCCATGTTGCCCAGGCTGGTCTTGAACTCCTGAGCCCAAGTGATCTGCCCACCTTGGCCTCCCAGAGTGCTGGGATTATATGCTTGAGCCACCACAGCCAGCCTTGAATAGTTTTCTGGTGAAGATATTTATTGGGCACTGAAGTAATTGTTAGAAAGCAACAATTCAACAGTTACGCCTGGCATAATTGTTAATATTTTGCCATTTCCATCATGTCAGTCTTGTTAGAACAGGTGTTAGTAGCTTTATTTTGTACATGAAGAAAACAGACCCATGTTCCTAGGTCTCAGGTCTTTGGTGCCAGCCTTGGACTCTAAATTTTTCTCAAATAGTTCGTACTTTTTCTTTAGGGTCCATTTTGGAATGTAGACTGTATATTCTTGGGACCAAGAATATATGCATACCATGTATTCTTGGGGCCAGGGGGTACTGTTGAACCCTGCTAAGTGGTTCATTAGGGTTTATCAACAGAGGAGGCTTTTACTCTGTCTTTAGAAGCAGCAAAATTAAATGTACCTTCAGTACATGTTTTTCTTTTTCTTTTTTTTTTTTTTGAGACCAGAGTCTCATTCTGTCACCAGGCTGGAGTGCAGTGGCGGGATCTTGCCTCACTGCAAGCTCCCAGGTTCAAGCGATTCTCCTGCCTCAGCCTCCCGCGTAGCTGGGACTATAGGCATGTACCATCATGCCCAGCTGATTTTTGTATTTTTTAGTAGAGACAGGGTTTTACCATGTTGGCCAGGATGGTCTCTATCTCTTGACCTTGGGATCTGCCCACCTAGGCCTCCCCAGTGATGGGATTACAGGTGTGAGCCACAGCACCTGGCCAGTACATGTTTTTTATGAGTGCTGGTTCTTACGGTATGTTCACGTAGAGACTGAAGGCTATAAAAACTTTCTTTACCACTAGAACATGTAATTGGTAGCCTTTCAGAGATTTATCCATATTACGGTTCTTGATTTGTAGACGTATATATAACATTCACCTAATGTTTTATGTGTTCTTTTTTCCCCGCAGATGCTGTACCCCTCAAGGATTTAAACTAACGAAAAATCAATAAATAAACGTGGATTTGTGCTCTTGTATTTTTCAGTGGATTAAAAAACTTACTACCTTAAATTGATTTGCTACATGCTTAAAATGATGGAGGATGCCCAGCATTTTTGGAGTACAAGGAGGTCAGAGAGACATGTGATGAAAATTACAGGGCGAGTACAGAGATTTAGAAGGGAACGGGTTTTAATGTGAGTATCTTTGACAGAGTCTTGCTCTGTTGCCCATGCTGGAGTGTAGTGGTGCTCACTGCCGCCTCACATTCAAAGGCTCAAGCAATCGTCCCTTGGCCTTTGAAGTAGCTGGGACCACAGGCTCACGCCACCATGCCTGGGTCATTTTTAAATTTTTTGTAGAGAGGGTCTGACTCTTGCCTATGCTGGCTTCAAACTCCTGGGCTCAAGCAATCCTCCTTCCTTGGCCTCCTGAAGTGCTGGGATACAGGTATGAGCCACCACGCCTGCCAAGTGCTTTGTGATACTATGCATTTGTTCAATACAGATTGGGAAACCTAAAATTTGAATGGAGATTATGTTGATGGGCTTTGGCAGTTCATTTGGATAGACTGGGATGAGAAGCTCTTGGGACTTGTGACTGGACAGAGCATTCCAGTATATTAAAATAAAATTAAGCCATATTACTCCACTCATAAAAAGCAATCCTATGGTAGGTACATGGAGGTTGGGAATAGTGCACGGAAAGGTGGCAGCTTTCTTTGCCTTCATGTTTTAATCTGGTAAAGTGCAAGATTGCACTTTAAGCAGGCCTCCTAAATATTTTAGATTTCTTGGGGATATGCTAAAATAAAACAACTAAGGCATCAGTTTTGCAGTATGGTTTTTTTTGTTTTTTTGGTTTTTTTTTGTTTGGAGACAAGGTCTTGTTTTGTTGCTTGGGCTGGAGTGCAGTGGCGTGATTACAGCTTACTGCAACCTCAACCTCAACCTCCTCGGCTCAGGCAAACCTCCTGCCTCAGCCTCCTAAATAGCTGGGGCCACAGGCATGTGCAGCCACAACCAGTTAACTTTTTAGTTATTTGTGGAGATGAGCCTCACTATGTTGCCCAGGTAGTACTAGATTTCTAATTGATGCAGTAACAATCTTTTTTTCTGCCCCCTGAGGGTTACTGATGTCTACAGCACAGGTATTAACAGATCTTTAAATTGCACTGAAAATGTCAACAAGAAACTGGGAGTTTGCCACCTAAGCCCTTTTGCAGTTTTGAAGCGTGTATGGCTTCTCTTGTCTATGCTGCAAAAGAATTAACATGCTAGAAATGTATTAGGGTAAGAGGGTGAAAGAAAGGATTGGGTAGGAAGAGCACACTGGCTGTTGTGTTACTTGGTCTTCCATCTCCTGGAGACAGGACTGGGAAGGAAAGTTTTTGTAGTAAGGGAAAAGAGTGGTAATACTGTCCAGCTTTCCCGCTTCCCCTTCCTCCAGTAACATCCTGTTACAAATCTGTTAACCTACAAAGAGGGTAGTGAGATATACTGACCCAAGAGAAAGCAAGAAGCCCTCCCCCAGAGGTCCCTCTGTGGCAGTTCTAAGAAAGGTTTGGTCAGTCCAATGGTGGTATGCAAGCCAAAGCTGCCATTGTTGGAGTCCCGTGCTTCGTGGACGTGGGCTTGTGTTAGTACTCTGCCAGGCTCATTAGGATTGTGGTGGTTTTTTTTTTTTTTTTTTTTTTTTGAGACAGTCTCGCTCTGTCGTCTAGGCTGGAGTGCAGTGGCGCAATCTCAGCTCACTGCACGCTCTGCCTCCCGGGTTCACGCCATTCCTCCTCCCGGGTTCACGCCATTCTGTCTCAGCCTCCCAGGATTGTGGTTTTAAGGCAAACAAAGTGCACTGATGCTGTATTCACCAGAAGTGAGCAGTACTTCAAGGCCGGAAGTTGGAAGTTGTATATTAGAATGCTAATGAAATTGAACTTGGGAATTAATGCAGTCAGCGGGTGGAAGTGCTGATCTTGGACACCCACTCCAAAAGGCCAACATAAGCTAAAAGTACCTACTGTGTTCACTGTGCCAGTTAAGTAGATGTGATCAGTAGTACTCGGGGTATTCAGGGATAGAGGCATGTAGGTATACTGGCTGTGTAACATAAAACCGTAAAGTGTAGAGGAAGAAATACGGCGGCATCTCAAAGAGGAAATGGCAGGAAGAATTTAGGAACACAAGTGGCTGACTGGAAAGTCCAGAAAACTAAAATGCCACATGAGAGGTCTCCTGTACTGTACTGAGGATCTTAGGCTTAAGATTGTTCTTGAGTGTAATACAATGTCACTGAAGAACTTGATTCACAGGAAATTTTAAAATTTACTCATTTGAGACGGTTTCTGTTGCCCAGCCTGTAGTGCAGTGGTGTGATCATAGCTCACTGCACCTTTGAACTTCTAGGCTCAGGCAATCCCCTGCCCACAACCCCCAGAGAATCTGGGACTATGTGTGCATGCCAGGCACGTCCAGCCAATTAAAATTTTTTTTCGGGGTCCCAGGCTGGTCTCAATTCCTGGCCTCAAGTGATCCCCCTGCCTTGTTCTCCTAAAGTACTGGGACTACAGATGTGAGCCACCAGCTCAGATTTCAAATCCCAATGGCAGCCCAGCATAAACAAGGGAAAATTAGGTGGGCTTTTCAGTCTCAAATGGAGAATTCTAACATGTTTCTGGCTTTGGGGGCTGGATGGGTAATGGTGCATTTACAAAGTTGGGGAATCAGGAGATGGTTTTGTGGGAGGAGCTAAAGTTGAATTTGAGGAAGCTGTAAGATGTTAACCTGTGGACATATCCATGAAGACAGATGGGTATTTCAGGTCTGGGTTAGGCATATGGAGAAGTGGATGGTATTCTGAGTGGAACAGACGAGAGCAATGGAGGTGCTTACACGGTAAGTGGTAGGCATCTGAGCAAAGTGGGGAAAACAAACGGTTGAGACTTTAACTCGAGTAACTTACATGTGCAATGGCAAATGAGACTCAAAAGCAAATACATGCTCTTCCTTACTGAGATGATGCAGCATTTGTAAATAATAAATGTATGTTTTTATGTTTTTCTGCTCCCATATGGAAATTAAGTCAAAAGTACTCAAGTCACCGTTGCCAAAGGAGGAGTCCCGTGGTTTACAGGAAAGGGCTTGCGTGGCTGGTAACTTGTCCACTACGCCATTGAAACAGCTTTGCCTCCTGGCTGGGCGCGGTGGCTCAACGCCTGTAATCCCAACACTTTGGGAGGCGGAGGCGGGCGGATCACCTGAGGTCATGAGGTTGAGACCAGCCTGGCCAACGTGGTGAAACTACGTCTCTACTAAAAACATAAAAATTGGCCGGGCGTGGTGGCGTGTGCCTGTAAACCAGGCTACTCGGGAGGCTGAGGCAGGGGAATAGCTTGATCCCGGGAGGCAGAGGTTGCATTGAGCCGAGATTGTGTCACTGCACTCCAGCCTGGGCGACGAGTGAAACTCCGTCTCAAAAAAAAAGAAACAGCCTTTCCTCAGCATAACACTATTGTTACAGCCAGGAGCTTAGGATGACTGGTTCCATTCTTTATTCACAATAGCAATTTATTTGTGGTATTGTAGTGGAAAGGGCACGTTTCCTAAGTTACAAATGTGGTTTGGAATCCCACCGTCCACTAGTTGTGGGATGATACACACATTTAGTGAGTATTTACTTGTAAAATGGTAATACTTAAAACACCACCCCATCCTCGTATCTCAATCTCCACCCATAGTTTGTAACTTGAGGTTTTCCTTCTTTCCTACTCCTTCATTTCCCAGTATAGTAGCTTACCTATTCAATTCCCGTTGAATGACTTCCAGCTCGGTGAGTTCGTAATTTTACTTCTTAGTGTCATGAGCCACTGGGATTTGTCCCAATTTCCCATTTTGTATAGTTCCTCACGGCTCAGTTTCGAAGGCAAGGTTTCCTTAATGGCCAGGATCCCCTTATCTCAGGTGCAGTGGCAATTCTTGGCTGGAAACTAAAAGATGGAGTTGAGTAAAACAGTAAACGGTGTATCATAGATTTTTATAGGAAATGGCGTTAGTTAAGTAATGGGCCTAAAGTTGGTGACTCAGGATAAGTAAATGAAAGTATTCCACTCACCTTTTCATGCAGAGGACTACACTGAAAGATTTTGCAGAGGGTTGTATGTACGTCTAAACACCTGGCACCTAGTAAGTGCATGTCACTTTGGTAAATGAAAGAACTGAAAAACTGCCTCAAGACACCCACATACGGCCAACGCCCGCTAGCCTTTCTTCCTCCCACAGCCCCACTCACGTGGGCCTCCAAACAGTATTTATTGGCCGGCTTCGCGCCACGAGACGCGATGGACGTGATCGCCGCCCTCATCTTCTGCGGCGAACTTCTAGCGGGTGACGCTGTCCAATCGGAAAGCGCCTTTCCGCCGGCTGGGCCCTCCGCCTGCCCCCAGCGGCGAGGGGCGGGGCCGGCGCGGGCGCAGAGGCGTCACGCACTCCATGGTAACGACGCTCGGCCCGAAGATGGCGGCCGAATGGGGCGGAGGAGTGGGTTACTCGGGCTCAGGCCCGGGCCGGAGCCGGTGGCGCTGGAGCGGGTCTGTGTGGGTCCGAAGCGTTTTACTCCTGTTGGGCGGGCTCCGGGCCAGCGCCACATCTACTCCCGTCTCCTTGGGCAGTTCCCCTCCCTGCCGGCACCACGTCCCCTCTGACACTGAGGTAGGGCGACAGGGGCGGGAGCGGGCCCTCTCAGGGTAAAGTCACCCAGAAGGAGCAGGCGTAGGAGATAGTGACTGGGAGAAGGTGTCCTGGATGAGAAAGCGAAATTGGGGCAGAGCCTGAACTCTTACAGGCCTGGGACCCGCTCTCAGCTCCCTACACCCTGCAAGTTGGCTGTTAGGCGCTCAGAACAGTATCACTTCTGTGCGGAGGGTTGTGCTTAGCAGTGGCCCTCGAGGAGTGGTTTTCAAACTTGAGCGTGCATCACAGTCACCCGACGCACATGGTACAACACAGATTGCCGCCCTCAGTCCCCCACTTAATGACTCAGTAGGTCTGGGATGAGTCCCCAGAGTTGACAGTTTACGTTCCCAGCTGGTTGGTGAGATATGCTTGTCCGGGGACCACTTTAGGAACCGCTGACCTGAAGTTTCGGGAAGACATTGAACGGAGAGCCAGATAGAGGCGTTGGTGGGACGTTGGGGGCTCACTGGAGACAAAATTCAGGTTTCTTTTCACGTTATGTCGTCACTTTGTTTGCTTTACCCGGTTCCTCTGCTCTGGAAGTGCCTGCCCGCCTCCCATCCCATTTTTCTCTCTGCTTAAATTCTTTGTCTCATTTCAAATTCCCTAACCTCAAGGCAGCCTGCTGAAACCACCACAGCGCAATATTCTTTTCATTAAAAAGTACATCGTGTCTGTACTCCCTCCTGGCATTTAACCAAGTACTGCTATGGGATAATGGCTTATTTTTTAGGCGTATCTTGCCTTTGCAGTTAGATTATAAGGTTCCGTGGGATAAGGTTTGTGTTTCATACTTTGATTCCTTCACAGTATTTAGGTCAGAGGTGGGTCCACGATAATCCATATTCTTTGAGAAAGGGAGAGTACCTGGGGCAGGGCTGCATGCTGATACACCTACACATGTTCAGTTCAGCCCAGAAATCTAAAGACACTCATTTTTATGGTAATTTCCCAAAATGTTACATGCATACTCTTCATAACCAAGTGAGCCAAAATATTAACTTCGGAGTTTATAGCTTTTTTGCAGCTTTTATCATGACACTGCATTTTGGCTGAATTCTTTAAAAAAAATTTCCCACAAAACCCTGCACTTCTCTCTTTTAATTTGGATTAAAATAAGAGAAAGAGTCCTGGTCCCTAATACGTTTCGCTAGTTCCTCATAGAGTATATAAATACCCTGTCGTCCTCACTATTCTCCTTGTTTTAACCTGGACACAGAGTATAGCCAGGAACTACAGTGTTCACAGTAGTTAGGCTAATGACTATACCTCTGTTCAATGCTACAGGAAATTACATAACTTTTTTGGTTTTGGTGGTGTTGGTGAGCTACAAAACAGTTTTACTTTTTAACTGGTTCTCAACTAAAACCTGTAAGTTTTGTTTTTACCTTTTATTACGCCGGTACAAACAACATCAGAATAATTTAATGAACCCGCATGGACCCATCACCTAGCTTTAACACCTAGCTTTAAGGTTCCACCATTCTTGTTTCATATACTTTCAGCCATTCCCCAACCCCCGACTTGAGTTACTGTTCTTTTGAAGTTTTTTGGTAAAATTTACATATATTGAAATGCCACAAATGTATCCATGCACATCCACATAAAGCATACAACCCATCACAACATAGAACGTTCCCATATCTCCAGACGTTCCCTCCTGTCCTGTGCCAGTCTCCTGCCCACCCCAGGCAACTAGTTTTCTAATTGTTTTTTTTAAATACTAGATTAGTTTGGCCAATTCTAGAGCTTCGTGTATTGAATGGAATTATATGGTATGTACTCCTCTGTATTTGGCATCTGCTCAGCATTATGTCTGTGAGATTCGTGTTGTATGTGATAGTAATTTATTCCTTTGAATTGCTGAGTATTCCATTGAATACTTATATCACAATTTGTTTTTCCATTATCTTGTTCAAAGATGGGTATTTTGGTTGCTTCCAGATTTTAGCTATTATAAATATAGCTGCTGTCAATATTCTTGTACAGTAATTTTTGTGGATATATGTTTTCATTGTTCTTGGATAAATACCTAGGGGTGAAATTACTGGGTCAAGGGTAGGTGAATGTTTATAAAAAATACTAACCCTTTCTCCAAAATACTCTACCATTTTACACCCCCATCAACAAAATATTAGTTATGGTTGCTGCATATCCTCACCAACAGATGTCCTTTCTAAGAAATCTTTAAATACCCCCTAGGTCATAAAAATATTCTCCTGTGTTCTAGAAGCCTTCACTTTTAGGATTATGATTCATCTGAAATTAATTTTTATATATGATGTGAGATAGGGGATCAATATCCTTTTTTTTTTTTTGCCCCATATGGGTATTCAGTTGCCTGGATTATGTACCTCTGTAATAAATATTGAAATCAGACAGTATTGTTATTGTAAGCATTCCTGCTTTGTTCTTCCTTTTCAAAATGATTTTGGCTATTTTAAGGCTTTTATATTTCCGTATAAATTTATTTATTTTTTGGCAGGGGGAGGCTCAAAGACAGATCCATATAAATTTTAGAGTCAGCTTCTCAGTTTCTTCAAAAAAGCCTGATGGGTTTATGATTGGGATTGCATTTACTCTATAGATGATTTGGAGATAATTGACATCTAACAGTATCAAGTCTTTCAATCCATGAACATAATGTATGTTTCTCCATTTATTGAGGTGATGCATAATTTTTCTCAGCAAAAATGTATAGATCTTGCATTTTTTCTTCTGTTTTCTTTTCTCTCTCTTTTTTTTTTGTTTTGTTTTGAGACAGTCTTGCTCTGTCACTCAGGCTGGAGTGCAGTGGCAGAATCATAGCTCACAGCAGGCTTGAACTCCTGGGCTCAAATGATCCTTCTGCCTTAATCTCCCAAGTAGCTGGGACTCCCAAGTATGCGCCACTACACTTGGCTAATTTTTTGTTTTTTGTTGAGACAGAGTCCAGGTGGGTCTTGAACTCCTGGCCTTAGGCGATCCTCCTGCCTCGACCTCCCAAAGTGCCAGGATTACAGGCATGAGCCGCCATGCCCAGCCAGATCTCGCATGTTTTTTGTTAAATGTTTTCCTGAGTCTTTTATTTTTTGATGCCATTGTCAGTGGAATTATGGTTAAAGTTTTCCAATTGTTTGCTGCTAGTATGTAAAAATACACTGCTAGTAGGTAAAAATAATTTTTGTATATTAACCTTGTCTTCTGAGACCTAGCTAAACTTATTTATTCTACTAGGGTTTCCTCCCTTACAATTTTTGATGTTAGCAATGTATTAACTATAAATAGGAACAATTTTTGTTGTTGTAGTTTTGTATCATTTATGTATTTTTCCCCCTTATTGCTCTGGTGAGGACAGGCAGTTCCAGGCTGAGCAACAGTGAGACAGCACGCCTCCTTGCCATTTGTTCCTGATCTTGGGACCAGTCTCTGACCATTAAGTATGATGTTAACTTTACATTTTTTTGTAGTTCCCTTTATCAGACTGAGAAAGCTCCCTTTGGTTTCTGGTTTCCCGAGGGTTTTTATCCTGAATGGGGACAAATTTTGTCAAATGCTTTTCGTTTTTTCTGGTAATTATTGAGATAATCGTATAGTTTCTCACTTTATGAACTGTTATGTGGTAGATTACATTGCATTTTCCAATAGTAAATCAACGTTGCTTTTTTGGGATAAACCTTACTTGGTCATGTTGGCTTTGGTAATTTTCTTTAATGTTTGTTTCTATTTCATTGTTTTCTGTTCTTTGTTATTTCCTTTTTCTACTTATTGTGGATTTAGTTTGCTTATATTGTTAGGCGGAAACTTAGATGACTGTTTTTTAACCTTTTTTTCCTTCTAATGTAAACATTCAAAGATTAAATTTCTAAGTACAACTTTAGCTGCTCTTCACAAATTTTGACACTTTGCATTTTAATTATCATTTAGGTTAAATTTTTTTTGTTTGTTTTTTGTTTTTTTTTGAGACAGAGTCTTGCTCTGTTGCCCAGGCTGGAGTGCAGTGGCGCAATCTCAGCAGAGCAACCTCGGCTTCCCGGGTTCAAGCGATTACCCTGCCTCAGCCTCCTGAGTAGTTGGGACTACAGGTGCACGCCACCACACCCAGCTAATTTTTGTATTTTTAGTGGAGATGGGGTTTCACCATGTTGGCCAGGATGGTCTTGATCTCTTGACCTTATAATCTGCCTGCCCTGGCCTCCCAAAGTGCTGGGATTACAGGCGTGAGCCACCACGCCCAGCCTAAAAAAGTTTTTTAAGAGACAGGGTCTCGGTCGGGTGCAGTGGCTCATGCCTGTAATCCCAGCACTTTGGGAGGCCGAGGTGGGTGGATCACCTGAGGTCAGGAGTTTGAGACCAGCCTGGCCAACATGGCGAGACCTGTCTCTACTAAAAATACAAAAATTAACGAGGCATGGTGGTGGGCACTTTTAATCCCAGCTATTCTGGAGGCTGAGGCAGGAGAATTGCTTGAATTCAGGAGGTGGAGTTTGTAGTGAGCTGAGATTGTGCCACTGCACTCCAGCCTGGGCGACAAGAGCGAAACTCTGTCTGAAAAAAAAAAAAAAAAAAAAAGAAAGAGACAAGGTGTCCCTCTGTCACCCAGGCTGGAGTGCAGTGATATGATCATAGCTCACTGCCACCTCGAACTCCTGTTTTCAAGCAGTCTCCCCGCCTCAACCTTATGAGTAGCTAGGACTTCAGCCACATGCCACCACACCTGGCAAATTTTTTATTTTTATTTTTGTAGAGACAGAGTCTTGCTGTGTTGCCCAGATTGGTCTTGAACTCCCAGTTTCAAGCAATCCTCCTGCTTCAGCCTCCCAAAGTGCTGGGATTACAAGCGTGAGCCACTGCACCTGGCTGAGATTATTTTATTTATGGTTTAGAATATGATCTATCCTGTTTAATTTTTCACGTGTACTTGTGAAGAATATATATTCTATAGTGTTTTTTTTTATTTTATTGTTTTAGAGATGGGATCTCAGTATGTTGCCCGGGCTGGTCTTGAGCTCCTGGACTCAAGCAATCCTCCTGCCTTGGCCTCCCAAAGTGCTGGGATTATAGACATGAGTCACTGTACCTGGCCTATTCTGTAGTTATTGAATATAGATTTCTATACATGTTAATAAGCTGAGGTGATTGATACTTTACTTCAGATTTTCTCTATTAAAAACTATTGGCCAGGTACAGTCACTCATGCCTATAAGTCTAGCTCTTTTGGAGGCCGGGATGGCAAATCGCTTGAGCTCAGGAGTTCAAGACCAGCCTGGGCAACTTAGTGAAACCCCGTGTCTACAAAAAATACAAAAATTAGCTGGGTGTGGTATTGTGCACCTGTAGTCCCACCTACTTGGCGGGGCTGAGGTGGGGGGATCACTTGAGCCCAGGAGGTGAAGGCTGCAGTGAGCCAGGTTTGCACCACTGTGTTCCAGCCTAATAAAGACTGTATTAATACAAGAGAAAATAGGTGTATTTAGCTTGCTTGTGGTTCAAGCTTACATGTGTATCTTTTCAGTTTCCTACATTTACCCGTGTGTATGTGTGTGTGCTTGTGCATTTTAGGCCTTACAATATATATCTTTTGTTTATTGCATGTTTTTATTTTTGAGACAGAGTCTCTCTCCGTTGCCCAGGCTGGAGTGCAGTGACACAATCTTGGCTCACTGCAACCTCTGCCTCCTGGGTTCAAGCAATTCTCCTGCCTCAGCCTCCAGAGTAGCTGGGATTACAGGTGCCTGCCATCATGCCTGGCTAATTTTTGTATTTTTAGTAGAGACAAGTTTCGCCATGTTGGCCAGGCTGGTCTCAAACTCCTGACCTCAAGTGATCCACCCGCCTCAGCCTCCCAAAGTGTTGGGATTACAGGCATGAGCCACTGCACCTGGCCTATTACATCTTTAATGTTAATATTCACTGTCTGGGGCATGATGTTGAATAAGAGTGGTGAGAGTAGACATCCTTGTCTTGTTTCTGATCTTAGAGGGAAAACATTGTCTTCCACTATTAAAAATATTAATTGTGGAGTTTTGGGGTAGGTATGCTTTATAAAATTAAGAAAATTCCCTTCTATACCTAGGTTGCTGAGAGTGTTTTTTTTTTTAATCATGGATGGATGTTGAATTTTGTTAACTGTCTTTCCTGCACCAGTTGATACAATCATGTGGCTTTTCTTCTTTACTCTGTTGATATTATGAGTTACATTGATTGATTTTTTTGAATGTCAAATCAGCCTTGCATTCTTGAGATGAACCTCACTTGGTGATGATTTATTACCCTTTTTACATTTTGCTGGGTTTGAGTTGCTAATATTTTGTTGATGATTTTACATCTATGTATTTTTATTTTTTTAGAGACAGGGTGTTACTCTGTCATCCAGGCTGGAGTATAGTGGCACAATCATAGCTCACTATACAGCCTTAAACGACTTGGCTTAAGCAGTCCTCCTGCCTCAGCCTCCCAGTTAGCTAGGATTACAGGTGAGAGCCACCACACCTGGTTCATTTATTTTCATGTTTAGTGGATATGGGGTCTTGCTGTGTTTCCCAGTCTTGTCTAGAGCCGCTGGGCTCAAGGAGTCTTCCTACCTTGGCCTCCCAAAGCTCTGGGATTATAAGTGTGAGCCACTGCACATTTACATCTATATTAATAAGGGATATTGGTCTGTAGTTTTTTTAATTTAATTTTTTAAATTTTATATTTATGGTTTTTTACCAACTACCTGCAAGGATATTGGTCTGTAGTTTTCTTTTCCTCTCTAATAATAACTTCAGGTTTATCGGGGGAACCCGCCCCCAATATTTCAACGTAGGTTCTTTCTATTTTCCCTAAGTGTCAGCCAGCTGAGAAATAAAGAGAAAGAGTACAAAGAGAGGAATTTTACAGCTGGGCCTCCAGGAATGACATCACCTATCAGTAGGACCGTGATGCCCGCCTGAGCCGCAAAACCAGCAGGTTTTTATTAAGGACTTTAAAAGGGGAGGGGGTGTACGAAGAGGGAGTAGGTCACAAAGATCACATGCTTCAAAGGGCAAAAAGGAGAACAAAGATCACATGCTTCTGAGGCCAGTAAAGATCACAAGGCAAAGGGCAAAGCAAAGATCACAAGGCCAAGGGCGAAATCAAAAACTCCTGATAAGGGTCTGTGTTCAGCGGTGCACGTATTGTCTTGATAAACATCTTAAACAACAGAAAACAGGGTTTGAGAGCAGAGAACTGGTCTGACCTCAAATTCACCAGGGTGGGGTTTTTCCCCACCCTAATAACCCTGAGGGTACTGCAGGAGACCAGGGCATATTTCAGTCCTTATCTCAACCGCATAAGACAGACACTTCCAGAGTGGCCATTTATAGACCTCCCCCCAGGAATGCATTCCTTTCCCAGGGTCTTAAATATTCATTGCTGGGAAAAGAATTTAGTGATATCTTCCCTACTTGCACATCCATTTATAGACTCTCTGCAACAAGAAAAATATGGCTCTATTCTGCCCAACTCCTTAGGCAGTCAGATCTTATGGTTGTCTTCCCTTGTTCCCTAAAATTGCTGTTATTCTGTTCTTTTTCAAGGTGCACTGATTTCATATTGTTCAAACACACATGTTTTACAATCAATTTATACAGTTAGATACAATTATCACAGTGGTCCTGAGGTGATGTACATCCTCAGCTTACGAAGATAACAAGATTAAGAGATTAAAGTAAGACAGGCGTAAGAAGTTATAAGAGTACGCTGGGCGCGGTGGCTTACTCCTGTAATCCCAGCAATTTGGGAGGCCGAGGCGGGCGGATCACGAGGTCAGGAGATCGAAACCATCCTGGCTAACACGGTGAAACCCCGTCTGTACTAAAAATACAAAAAAAAAATTAGCTGGGTGTGGTGGCAGGTACCTGTAGTCCCAGCTACTTGGGAGGCTGAGGCAGGAGAATGGCGTGAGCTTGCAGTGAGCTCAGATTGCACCACTGTACTCTAGCCTGGGTAACAGAGCAAGACTCCATCTCAAAAAAAAAAAAAGAAAAGAAATTGTAAGTGTATTATTTAGGAACTGATAAATGTCCATGAAATCTTCATAATTTATGTTCAGAGATTGCAGTAAAGACAGCCATACAAAAATAAAAGTATTAATTTTGGGAACTATATGTGTCCATATTAAAATGAAATCTTCACAATTTATGTTCCTCTGCCGCACCTCCAGCCGGTCCCTCCGTTCGTGGTCCCTGACTTCCTGCAACACAGGTTTGGTATCAGGATAATGCTGGTCTCATAGCATGAGTTGGGACATGTCCCATTTTCTTCTATATTCAGGAAGAGTCTCTGTAGAATCAGTGTTGTTTCTTCCTTAAATGTTTAGTAGAATTCACTAATTAAGCCATCTCAGTCTGGAATTTTCTTTTTTGAAAGTCATAAACTATGAACTCATATACTTTGATATTGGACTATTCAGGTTATTTATTTCTTAACAGTGTTTTATTAAGTTATGTCTCTCAAAGAATTTCACTTCATTTAAGTTGTCAAATTTATGGACATGAAGTTTTTCATAACATTCCTTTATGATCATCTCTAAATGGCTGGAAAGTCTATAGTGATATCTTCTGTGTAGTTTCTGACATTGGTAGTTTGTATTCTCTCTGTCTTTCTTTTTTTTGAGATAGGGTCTCACTCTGTTGCCTAGGTTGAAGTGCAGTGGCATGATCACTGCTCACTGCAGCCTTGAACTCCTGAGCTCAAGCAATCCTCCCACCTTAGCCTCCCAAAGTGGGAGCATGGTATCAGCCACCGTGCCAGCCTTAGTGCTTTCTTTGAGTTTAATATATATATATATATTTTTAGTATCTTAAGGTGGAACCTTAGATCATGAATTTGAGATCTTTTTTCTAAAATAGGCATTTAAAGCTATCAGTTTCCTCTAAATACTCCTTTAGCTGTATCCCACAAATATTAACTTGTAATTTTATTTTCATTTAGTTCTATTTTCTAATTTCCCTTGTAATTTTCTCTACTAACTAAGGGTTATTTAGAAGTTTGTTGTTTGATTTTTTTCAAAAGTATTTGGGGATTTCCCAGATATTGTTCTGAAATTGCATTCTAGTCGAATTTTGTTATTGATAGAGAGCATCCTTTTTACCAGTTCTTTTATGTCTTAAAGTTTGTTTTATGGCCCAAAATATGATCTAGCTAGGTGAATGTCCCACACGTACTGAAGCAGAATGTACAGCACAAAATATTGAGTGTTTGCTCCAGTGACTACAATATATGTAGTGTACTTATGATATCATTTTCAACAGCATAATTTCATTCATTTTGCTGTTGTTGTAATATAATATTGTAAATATATTAATATATGACTTCTTTATATATTTTAAACCTCACAATTAGGCCAGCACCGTGGCTCATGCCTGTAATCCCAGCACTTTGGGAGGCCGAGGCTGGCGGATCACCTGAGGTCAGGAATTCAAGACCAGCCTGGCCAACGTGGTGAAACCCTGTCTCTACTAAAATTACAAAAGTACAAAAATTAGCTGGGCATGGTGGCAGGTGTCTGTAATCCCAGCTACTCAGGAGGCTGAGGCAGGAGAATTGCTTGAACCCAGGAGGCGGAGGTTGCAGTGAGCCAAGATTGTACCACTGCACTCCAGCCTGGGCAACAGAGAGAGACTGTCTCAAAAAAACCCAAAATAAATAAATAAAATAAATAAAAAAATAAACTTCACAATTAAAAATTTTACAATTTTTGCTTTAAATTTTATTTGTCTCCAAAGAAATTAACAGAAGAAAAGAAGTGTGTATAATTGTGTTGAGGATTCCCAAGACCACTCCAGGTTTGGTGATTGCTAGGTGGCCTCACTAGATTCAGCTTGTTGTCATACTCACAGCTGAGATTTATTACAGTGAAGGCATACAAAGTAAAATCAGCAAAGGGCAAAGGATCATGGGACAAAGACTAGAGGAAATTAGGCAAAAACTTCCAAGAGTCCTCTCCTAGTAGAGTCACTTACACCTGCTTAATTCCTTCAGCAGTGAGTTGTGACAGCGTGCACAAAGTGTGGTCTACCAGGGAAGATTGCCTGATTCTTAGAGTCCAGGGTTTTTATTGGAGGCTGGTCATGTAGACAAAATTTCAGCCACTGAAATTTCAGACTCCAGAAGCAAGCAAATGTTCAACATAAACCATATTGTTTCTGCAAATAGTTTAGACACTATGAGCCATCCTTATAACCTAGTGAAGTTTTAAATGACACTTCCAGATGCCAGCAAAAGGTCAACCTTGCAAGCAGGACTTCCTACAGAGAGCAGCAATCTCTGACCTGCTGTGTTGACTCTTCTGCACAATAGTCTTTCATATCTATTCACATATTTACCATTTCCAATAGCTTTTATTCCTTCCTACAGAAACAGGTTACCCTTTTGTGTTATTTCCATTCCCACGCATAACTTCTTCTAGCATTTCCTGTAGTGTAGGTCTGCTGGTGATGAATTTTCTCAGATGTATGTGAAATGTCTTTATTTCCTCTTCATTTTTGAAGGGTACTTTCATTGGATATAGACTTCTGTGTTGAATTTCTTTATTTTAGCCCTTTCCTGTTTACTTCATTGTCTTCTGTTCTTTATTGTTCTTCACAGAAAGTCAGTGCCATTTGTACTTCTCTTCCCTTCCTATGTATAATGTTGTGTTAGTTCTCACACTGCTATAAAGATACTACCTGAGACTGGGTAATTTATAAAGGAAAGTGGTTTACAGTTCCACATGGCTGGGGAGGCCTCAGGAAACTTACAATCATGGTGGAAGACGAAGGAGAAGCAAGGACCTTCTTTACATGGTGGCAGGAGAGAGAAGTACAAGCAGGGGAAATGCCAGAGGCTTGCTTATAAAACCATCAGATCTTGTGAGAACTCACTCACTATCATGAGAACAGCATGGGGAAACACCCCCATGATCCAGTCACCTCCTACCCTTGACACATGGGATTACAATTCAGGATGAAATTTGGCTGGGGATGCAGAGCCAAACCATATCAAATGTGTTGTTTTTCTCTCATTGCTTTCAATATTTTATCTTTATTTTTAGATGTCACAAGTTTGCCTATGATGTACCTGGTTGTTGTTTGTTTGTTTTTGGGGACAGAGTCTCACTCTGTTGCCCAGGCTGGAGTGCAGTGGCATGATCTTGGCTCACTGAAACCTCCGCCTCCCGGGTTCAAGTGATTCTCATGCCTCAGCTTCCTGAGTAGCTGGGATTATAGGCATGAACCACCGCACCCAGCCTTGTTTGTTTTTTATCCTGCTTGAGGTTTAGTGAACTTCTTGGATCTGTAAGTTGATGTCTTTCACCAAATTTGAAATTTTTTAGCTGTTATTTCTTTCAAATATATATTCTGTCTCATATTTTCTCCTGTCCTTGTAGGACTCTAATTACATATCTGCTAGACTGCTTGGTACCCATTCTCTGAGGTTCTGTTCTTTTTTTTTTTTAGTCTTTTTCATTTCTCTTCTTCGGATTGGATAATGTCTAGATCTATCTTCAAGTTCACTGATGCTTCTGCCATCTCCAATCTTCTTTTAATTCTTTCTAGTGAATTTTTTTTTTGAGACTGTCTCGCTCTGTCACCCAGGCTGTAGGGTGATGGTGCAGTCTTGGCTCACCACAACCACCATCTCCCGAGTTCAAGCAGTTCTCCTGCCTCAGCCTCTGGAGTGCTGGGATTACAGGTGTGCACCACCACACCTGGCTAATTTTTGTATTTTTAGTGGAGACAGGGTCTCACCTTGTTGGCCAGGCTGGTCTGGAACTCCTGACCTCAAGTGATCCAGCCACCTCAGCCTCCCAAAGTGCTGGGATTACAGGCATGAGCCACCGTGTCCGGCCCCAATGAATTTTTCATTTTAGTTGTTATACTTTTAAGCTCTAGAGTTTCCATTTGGCTCTTTTTTCTTTGGTTCTTTTCATAGTGTCTCTTCTGAGGTTCACTATCTGCTTACTCATTATGTGTATGTTTTCTTTTAAGTTCCTGAACACATTTCAGCTGCATTAAACTAGTTGTTTAAATTCAGGTCATCTTAGGGTCTGTTTCTATTCCCTGCTTTTTCCCCCATTGTGGATCTCATTTTCCCATTTTGTTCTCATTGCTGCTGATTTTTTATTAAATAATGGACACCATAGATAATACATTGTAAAGTCTGGATTCTGTTGTATTTCTCTGAAGAATTTTTTTTTTTTTTTTGTAGCTGGCGTTTAACTTAACTGTGTTCAAAATTCCAAACTCTTATCTCCTGTTGTTGGCAACATTTATTCTTTGCTGGGTTTTATCGCATACATATGTAATTTCATTGTCAGCCAAGGAATTTAGTGGTCAGTCAAATATTTGACTGGGTTTCATATGCAGATTTTGGGGTACCTTCTGTGTCTTCTTCTCTTGCAAGATTTCCTCTCTAACTTCTAATTTTCTGGTGATACAAGTTCTGAACATTTTGCTGTAGCTCCTCAAGCCAGTGAGGCTCTGACTTCCTGTCACTCCAAGAGACACAGATTAGGTAGTGCTCTCAAGCAAAAGTTAGACTTGCAAATCTCAGAGATATAATTCCTGTATTCCAAGAGTAGATTCTTGCAGATTCTGTCTTTCTCCCTCCCCCAAATACTGTCAGACAGTATATTTTGTCCGGACTTTGTAATGTGTTATCTGTGGGGAGGTTAGTCATGTAATGGGTTCCTAAAATGTACCATATCCATATGCTGTGCTCAGACATTTCTGATTTTTTTTTTTTTTTGAGACGGAATCTTGCTCTGTTGCCCAGGCCGGAGTGCAGTGGCAAAATCTCGGCTCACTGCAAGCTCCACCTCCTGGGTTCTAGCAATTCTCCTGCCTCACCCTCCCAAGTAGCTGGGACTACAGGCACCTGCCACCATGCCCAGCTAATTTTTTTGTATTTTTAGTAGAGATGGGGTTTCACCATGTTAGCCAGGATGGTCTCAGTCTCCTGACCTTGTGATCTGCCTGCCTCAGCCTCCCAAAGTCCCAAAGTGCTGGGATTACAGGCGTGAGCCACCGTGTCTGGCCTCTGATGGTTTTTTAAGGGCCATAAAATAATCTGTTACCTGAAGATAGGTTGGAATGGAATGAGTAAAATACTGGAGGTAGGGTGTCAGGCCATCGTAGCAGAGCAGGCAATACGTATTGTGAAAATCTATGACTGTTACTATGTTATATTAATAGATCAAACGTAGTTTTCTACAAAATATAGAATTCTATTTTCTTGTATAAATCTGCAGAAATAGTATAAAAATAAAAATGTGGTTGTCCATTGCTGGAATTATATGAGTGAGATAGTATACAGCTTACTTTTAGTTAAGCTAACACAATTTTTTCTTTTGTACATCAAGAGTTTCCTAAAGTGTTGATACTGCTGAGACCTTTCTTGACTTCTTTTGTTCATCCCTGAAAAAATCATGTAAATAGTAAATGAGAACTGGAGAAAAAATTCAAAATGGAAACCTCTTTCATAAATAAATTTTTGTCCTCTTTTAAAGTAATTGAAGATACTTTTGGTCTCTTCCTGTCATTTTCTCAAGACTCAAAATTGGCTAAACTAGAAATTATATAAGAAACTAGAAATAAGTGACAGAGAACCCTAAAAGCTTTTTGGCAGCTACTGTATCCATAATGATTTAGTCATGTGACTTGAATTTATGGTTCTTGCCTTCCAAATGGCAGCCCTTGCTTGGGAGAGCTTTGAGGTTCAAGAATGCTGACACGGTGGAATATGGGCCACAGAACTTTTTCTCTGGGTATTACACTTGAAATTTAGTTCATTAATTTTAAGTTTGGATCGCAGTGGGTTAATCTGTGTGTCTTAAAAAGTTTTCAAATTCATTTCCTTTTTTCAGGTCATAAATAAAGTTCATCTTAAGGCAAATCATGTGGTCAAGAGAGATGTTGATGAGCATTTAAGAATCAAGACTGTCTATGATAAAAGTGTTGAAGAGTAAGTACACCATTGTATTGTCATCTTTTTCATTATTAATCTAAATGTTAAAGATATTTTTGTCTGTTACCTGAAGTTCTAAGAATCCATAGATAAAACTTAAGGACTAGTGTAGCTTCAAAATGGAATTAAGCTGAAAATGCATTTTAGTCTGAAAATATGAAAGCCACGGGATATGATTAAAGTCTTTATGAATAATTTTCTTTTACCATCTTCCTTTCCTGGTCAGTCATGAATAATTTAAACAGAACAAATGTGGATCTACTTGGATGTGGACAGTAACAGACCTGGAAGGTACTCTTCAATAAGTACTAGTGTTACCAGAAAGAGGTCTGGCCCAGACTCCAGGAGAGGGTTCTTGGATCTCTCATGAGAAAGAATTAGAAGCAAATCCCTAGAGTAAAGTGAAAGCAAGGTTATTAGAAAAGTAAAGGAATAAAAGAATGGCTGCTCCGTAGGCAGAGCAGGCCCAAGGCCTGCTGGTTGCCCATTTTTATGGTTATTTCTTGATTACATGTGCTATGCCTCTGAGAGGTAATCCTTATGTTTTTATGTCATTATTTTCAGGTTGCTCCCTGAGAAAAAGAATCTTGTAAAGGTATGTAATAAATACTCATAACTTGAATTGGACACTTAAAATTTTATTGCATGGAAATTCTACTTCAGTAAAGAAAAATATATACATGACTTTTGTGACTGAGTGAAAGGTGTTGGTAGTGAAAGTGCTGATCATTTCACAAAAGGTGTCTTTGTGATGCTCTCATGAAAACTTTGTTGGTATTGGGCATTAAATTAGTCTTTTTTTATAATTTGATAATCAGTCTTCTCATTTTTCTGCTTGCTTTCTCAAGTTTTTGGGGAGCAAATCATGCAGAGAATAGGGTGAAAAACAATTTTTGAAACACATTGACAACACTGTTCTCTTGGTGGAAATGTTTATTTTCCTGAGGATTGATTGACCTGATAACCACATCAGATTTTTAACTGTATGGAGACACACACACACGCGCGCGCATGCACTCACGCACACACATGCGCACGTGCACGCATGCACGCACGCACACGCACGCACACATGCACACGCATGCACGCACACATGCACACACACACGCACGCACACATGCACACACACAAAGCCAGTTCACTATGGGCGACAGAAATTGGTGACTTTAATTAAAGGTAAGATTTTCTTAACATAAACTATCTTAGTGTTGGAATCATCTAAGTCAGTCCATCATTCATAGTAATCTAGATTAATAGTTGAGATATATCGCAGTTTTGTTAAAGGTGTAGTATCGAAGGAAAGTAATATTTAATTAAAAATAAAAAATAGTTGAGATGTATGTTTTCTGGCTTTCTATTTAAATGGGGCTAGGGAAAGAAATTTCTGCCTAATGCTGTTTTCCCAAGCTGAACTAGAAAATGGGGGAAATTCTTTTCCTCCTAGACTTACTCTCTTCCTACCCCTTGCCATACAACCTTGACTAACTAGTATCTGTATTCCAGAATTATAAAGCTTTTTTTCATTACTATCCTGTGTTTGCTTCTTTTAAATATAATTTATCTCTTCCTTATAATTCTGTTTGTTTTTTTTTTTTTAACTTTTATTTAGAACAAGCTTTTCCCACAAGCGATTTCTTATTTAGAGAAGACTTTTCAGGTCCGTCGACCTGCGGGTGCTATCTTACTTAGCAGGTATGTCACATGAAACACAGATCATTTTCTTCAGCCGTTTAGTACTCTGCCTTTCTCGTTCTATGAACATGGCAAGGTACGAAACTTATACTATAATTTTATTATGCTTGTTCTTAGGGACCTAACTGCAAGGTATTTAAAAAGAATAAAAAAGCACCTGCTGGATAATCATTCTTTCCCTGACCTTTCATTGTGAGATGGTCTACTGAATTTTTTCTGGGTGTAGTTATCCCCTGTTCTCCAGATCACCTTTTTCCCTCTTTCATGTGGATACAGTGTTGGCTTTATGAAGTATTTGGGTGTTTAAAAACCCAAATCAAGAGGATTTCCTATAGAACCCAAATTCTTTCTTAGCTACTTTCCTGACTAAAATAGTAACGTTATTAATGAAGTAATATAGCAGCTACCAGTTGGTTTCCATGTTTTTAACTGCTATAAAATATTCTCTTTTTTGTATTTAAACTTTGATGTACAAATGGACTGAAGACAATGTGCAACAAACCAATACCTCCGGAAGGAAAACGATCCTCACAGGTACTGCACCGGGGAGTGTGCCACACACACAAAGTGCGGCCCTGTTATTGTTCCTGAGGAACATCTCCAGGTATTTCACCCTGCTCTTGGCAGTGCTTTTACACCTGAGGGGATTTTGAATTTGTGAGTGTCACAGAATTTTTACAGATTCAAGTTCAAAGGCTTAGTAGCTTCCTTGGTCTACAAAAAGTAATCACAGATATGCTGATTTTATTCTTTTATTAGCTTTCAAGTGAGTTTAATGGTATTTTCTTTCTTCACTCCTCCCCACAGGCCTCCCTGCCCCTGTTTATCTTGGTCTGCTGAATCAGTTTAGCTTAGAATATTATCTTGTCTTCCAAAATATCTTTTAGCAAGGCATATATCTCAGTTTTTTAAAGGACAGTCTGACATCTCTTAAGATAAAAAATATGTATGCCTCAACCCAACCTAGAAATTTATTCCACAAAATACTAATGGCTACGTAATATATGTTTAAAGGTGTTCTTTGCAAAACTGTAAATATGCCTATTTAGGGTATTAGTTAAGTTATGGTATAACCACGTAGTAGAATACTGTGCAGTTGTTCAAAAGTGAAGGAGATCTCTATGTACTGACTTGGAAAGATGTTTAAGCTCTTACATGAAAAAAAGGTTGCGAATCAGTATGCAGTTAGCCCATTTTATTTGAAAGTATAGAAACACAGACAATAAAAAATGATCAAACAATCTGGAAGTACACACATTAAATCTGGATACATATAAAAATTATCAAACTATCTGGAAGTACACACATGTTAAATCTGGATACATATAAAAATTATCAAACAATCTGGAAGTACACACATGTTAAATCTGGATACATATAAAAACTATCAAACAATCTGGAAGTACACACATGTTAAATCTGGATACATATAAAAATTATCAAACAATCTGGAAGTACACACACGTTAAATCTGGATATATATAAAAATTATCAAACAATCTGGAAGTACACACACGTTAAATCTGGATACATATAAAAATTACCAAACAATCTGGAAGTACACACACGTTAAATCTGGATACATATAAAAATTATCAAACAATCTGGAAGTACACACACGTTAATTCTGGATACATATAAAAATCATCAAACAATCCGGAAGTACACACACGTTAAATCTGGATACATATAAAAATCATCAAACAATCTGGAAGTACACACACCCTAAATCTGGATACATAAAAAATTATCCAACAGTCTGGAAGTACACACACGTTAAATCTGGATACATATAAAAATTATCAAACAATCGAAGTATACACACGTTAAATCTGGGTACATATAAAAATCATCAAACAATCTGAAAGTATACACACGTTAAATCTGGATACATATAAAAATTATCAAACAATCTGGAAGTACACACACGTTAATTCTGGATACATATAAAAATCATCAAACAATCCGGAAGTACACACACGTTAAATCTGGATACATATAAAAATCAAACAATCTGGAAGTATACACACATTAAATCTGGATACATATAAAAATCATCAGACAATCTGGAAGTACACACACGCTAAATCTGGATACATAAAAAATTATCCAACAGTCTGGAAGTATACATGTTAAATCTGGGTACATATAAAAATTATCAAACAATCTGGAAGTACACACATTAAATCTGGATACATATAAAAATTATCAATCTGGAAGTTTACACACACGTTAAATCTGGATACATAAAAAATTATCAAACAATCTGGAAGTATACATGTTAAATCTGGATACATATAAAAATGTTAATCATTTCTTTAAGAGATTGTTGGAGAAAGTGCTTTTCTTTCGTAAGTTATGGAGATTTTTGTGAGGTTCTGAGTTTTCTTATTGAACATCTATTACTTATATCAAAAAAATAAAAAATTTAGGCCGGGCACAGTAGCTTACACCTGTAGTCCCAGTACTTTGGGAGGCTGAGGCAGGCAGATTGCTTGACTCCAGGAGTTTAAGACTAGCCTCGGCAACATTGTGAAACCCTGTCTCTACAAAAAATACAAAAAGTTAGCCAGGAGTGGTGGTGTGCACCTGTGGTCCCAGCCACTTGGGAGGCTGTGGTGGGAGGATTGCCTGAGCTGGGGACGTCTAGGTTGCAGTGAGCTACGATCTTCCCACTGTACTCCAACCTGGGTGACAGAGTGAGACCCTGTCTCAAAAATAATTAGATAAATAATAATATCTCAGACTATGCCTAAGCTAAGCTATTGCTTAATAAAAAACTACAAGGTCAGGCATGGTGGCTTACGCCTGTAATCCCAGCACTTTAGGGGGCTGAGGTGGGCGGATCACCTGAGGTTAGGAGTTCAAGACCAGCCTGGCCAACACGGTGAAACCTTCTCTCTACTAAAAATACAAAAGTTAGCTGGGCATGGTGGTGGGTGCCTGTAGACCCAGTTCCTCAGGAGGCTGAGGCAGGAGAAGCTTGAACCCAGGAGGCGGAAGTTGCAGTGGGCCCAGGTCACACCACTGCACTCCAGCCTGGGCAACAGAGCAAGACACCGACTCTGGCTCAAAACTAAACTAAACTAACTAAATAAATAAGAATACAGCATATTGTCATTAACCATAGTCACTGTGCTTTACAACAGATCTCTTGAACTTATTCCTTCTAACTATAAACATGTATTCTTTGACCAACATCTCCTCAGCTCCCACTCCCTAAAGTAATTGATTTTAAAAATTATAAACGCGTGTGTTAGAGAAGGAAGAATAAACAATGTGTATTTTCTATTAAATGAAATGAGAATTTGGTTTTTTTCCCTCTACAAGCATTGCTTACACCTTAAAAATAATAATTTACTGATTTTTCTGTTTCTAATTTGGAGATTATGATTACTTGGGAATTCTGATAGAAGTAGCTTTCAAAAAAGCGACCATTACAGAGGCAAATAAGATTTGCTGGGCAAGGTGCGGTGACTCACGCCTGTAATCCCTAATCCCTGCACTTTGGGAGGCCAAGATGGGGGGATTGCTTGAGGCCAGGAGTTTGAGACCAGCCTGGTCAATATAGTGAGACCCCGTCTATATATATTAAATACACTTTTAGGCTGGGTGCGGTGGCTCATGCCTGTAATCCCAGCACTTTGGGAGGCCAAGACAGGCCGATCACAAGTTCAGGAGTTCGAGACCAGCCTGGCCTATATGGTGAAACCCTGTCTCTACTAAAAATATAAAAATTAGCTGGGCATGGTGGCAGGCACCTGTAATCCCAGCTACTTGGGGGGCTGAGGCAGGAGAGAGCTGAGATCACGCCACTGCATTCCAGCCTGGGTGACAGAGTGACTCTGCCTCAAAAAAAATTTTGTTTTTAATAATAAAAGATTTGCTTAGAAGATTAGAAACAAGGGGAGATGACGCATACCTTTATATTGTTTGAATTTTTAACAAGATGTGAATTACATTATAATAGGAAATATATTTCCATTAGGTAAGATTTTTTTTACCACTTAGTTTAGAATTAATTGTAGATTCAAAGAAAGTTGAAAAAAAAGCTACTTTTAGGGAAATCCCTTCATCTAGTTTCAGAGTTTTAAAACCTTTTATATTTCTGTCTTTTCAGCATCCTGTTTGGTTGGCCTTCCTTTGTAAATAGGAATTATTTAATTGAGATTATAGGTTTATGATCATTTTATGTAAAGTGGACATTTCATTAAAATAAATTCAGAATTAGAGCTAGGTATTGAGTAGACAGGGAGGTATGGCTTTTGATAAAAGTTTAGGGATAATAAAGATTAAATTGTACTGTGTTTATAGTGTAGATTTTACTATAAGATTAAATGCCACTACAGCTAACTTTGTCTCTGTTCTGGCCTTCTGGTGTCTCCCGTGGGTGCAGCAATGCCGGGTCTACCGTGGGGGTAAGTGGCCTCATGGAGCAGTGGGTGTACCAGACCAAGAAGGCATCTCAGATGCAGACTTTGTTCTTTACGTTGGTGCTCTGGCCACCGAGAGATGCAGCCATGAAAACATCATCTCTTATGCAGCCTATTGTCAGCAGGAGGCAAACATGGACAGGTAAACTTTCCTCCGGGACTTAGTTTCCAAGATCTAATGTGGGGACTCTTAAAGCAAACTGTATTTTTAGTGTTAAGATTACAGGAATCGTGCATTTGCCAGATCGCCTCTGGTAGACAGGAATAGCATGCTGCCTGGGTTTGGAGTGGGGTTAGGAGACCGTGATTAGACTGTTATTAATGTGATAACCCAAGTTTTTAGTCAAAGTGAAAGAGAGAACAGTGAAGCACTTCGTTTGACTTTTCTCCCTGCCGTTCCTCTTCCATTTTGATCCTATCGTTTTTGCCAAAATTCCAAAGAAAAAGTCTGCTGTCAAGTGGGCCAAGTGTGGTGGCTCACGCCTATAATCCTAGCTCTTTGGGAGGCTGAGGTGGGAGGATCACGTCAGCCCAGGAGCTCGAGACCCGCTTGGGCAACATAGTGAGAACTCATCTTGACAAAAAATAAAATTGGCCAGGTGTGGTGGCACGCACCCGTGGTCCCAGCTACTCAGGGGGCTGAGGTGGGAGGATTGCTTGAGCCTGAGAGGTTGAGGCTACAGTGAGCTGTGATCATGCCACTGCACTCCAGCCTGGGCACCAGAGTGAAACCTTGTCCCCCACAAAAAAGAAAAAACAAAATGGCTGGGTGCAGTGGCTCACACCTGTAATCCCAGCTCTTTGTGAGGCTGAGGCGGGTGGATCATGGTGAAACTCTGTCTCTACAAAAAATGCAAAAATTAGCCAGGAGTGGTGGCGTGCGCCGGTAGTCCCAGCTGCTCAGGAGGCTGAGGTGGGAGGATTGCTTAAGCCTGGGAGGCAGAGCTTGCAGAGAGCTGTGATTACGCCACTGCACTCCAGCCTGGACCACAGAGCCAGACCCTGTGTCCAAAAAACAACAATAATAATAATAAGTCCACTGTCAAGAGAATTTTCTTTCCAGGTGACTCCTGCTCTAAGGCAACAATTTGAACTTTAATTTTAGGACTTCTGTGCTAAAACTGTGAAGAAAGGTGTTAATAATGACTGATCATCTAATTGTCATGTAATTTGTTATATGTGATTCACTTAGCCAAACATCACTTAGACATTCAGAGTTCTCTTCATTTACAAAAGATTTCAAAAATTTTTCCTGTGAAGCAGCTCAGCTTTGAAATGAAAAGTTATATATGCAGAAGATTGCCTGTCACACACCAGACAAATCAAGTAAAGGCAGTAGAAATTGCCATATGTCTCAGAATAGATTGTATGTAACATTCTCAGATCTCAGTGAGATTAGATTTGAGATTAGCGATTAGCTGACTTCAAAGGGAGTCAGCTAGTCTTTTTTTTTTTTTTTTTTTTTGAGACAGAGTCTCGCTCTGTCACCCAGGCTGGAGTGCAGTGGTGTGATCTTGGCCCACTGCAACCTCTGCCTCCCGGGTTCAAGTGATTCTCCTGCCTCAGCTTCCCAAGTAGCTGGGACTACAGGTGTGCACCACTATGCCCGACTAATTTTTGTATTTTTAATAGAGACAGGGCTTTCACTATGTTGGCCAGGCTGGTCTTGAACCCCTGACCTCAGGTGATCTGCCTGCCTTGGCCTCCCAGAGTGTTAGGATTACAGGTGTGAGCCACTGTGCCTGGCCTCAGCTCGTGTTTTGACCGATAGATGGATGTTTAACACCTCAGCAGTGGTCCTTTTATGCACATGAATTAGTTAACTAACTTCTCCTAGATACGTTAGAAGAAAAAGCAGTTACCTTCATTTTTTTTGTTTTTTTTTTTTTTTTTTGAGACGGTGTCTCACTCTGTTGCCCAGGCTGGAGTGCAATGGCATGATCTCGGCTCACTGCAGCCTCGACCTCCTGGGTTCAAGTGATTCTCCTGCTTTAGCCTCCTGAGTAGCGGCGACTACAGGTGCGCACCACCACACCTGGCTAATTTTTGTATTTTTAGTAGAGACAAGGTTTTGCCATGTTGGTCAGGCTGTTCTTGAACTCCTGACCTCTGGTGATCCACCTGCCTTGGCCTCCCAAAGTGCTGGGATGACAGGCATGAGCCACCACGCCTGGCCTTGAGTTCTTCTTTTTCAAGGAAGTGAAACCTTCCTTCACAATTGCTATATTGTATTAATTCATTTCATGAATATTTGAGCAGCCAACAGATGAGGTAAACAAAGTATAGATGTGCATCTGCCTCATGGAACTTATGAATTGCAGAAGGAGACAGGTATTAAATATTCCTGCAAATAAATATGTGATTTCAAAGTATGATAAATACTTCATAGAAAATGAATAGAATGTTGTAACATAGAGGAGAATAAAAGAGGAAACACCTTGTAGATCAATTGAACAAGGAAGACCTCTTTGAAAAAGTGAAACGTTAGCTGCAACCTGAACATTGATAGGCTGTAGCCAAATAAAGAGATGTGGGGAGAGCTTGTGAAGGCAGAAGCCATGTGCACCTGTTGCTTCAGGAGCCCCTCAGTGGACACTGTCGGAGGACAGGTGCTTTGACAGGCAGGCAGGATTGTTTTCTTCCAAGTGCTGCAGGAAGCCCCTGAAGAGTTTTAAGCCTGGAAGTGAAATCCATTTTATATTTTAAAGGTCACTGTGGCAATTTTTAAATAAAAGAATTGTATTCATACTTTTTCTAATTCTATGTCTGTTGCTATTACCTATGAAGAAAATATAAAGTATTTAACAATTTAAATAAGATAAATGTACTTTATAAATAGGCAGTTATACTTTGATGAGGTTTGTGGTGTTTCTATGTAAGATGTTAAGATAGTGGTAGGAGAACTGAGCTTGGGGTTCCTCGGCATTGTTCATTGGCCACAGCTTTTGAAAGACAGGGAGGCTCATGGTGGAACTGAATTACTCTGGACTCTTGAGTCCTAGTCTGCCTTTGGACTTGCAGGTTCTAGGCACAGAGAGAGATGTAGAAGTGTGTAGATTCTAAAGGGTGTAGAATTTGGAAGAAGATGATGGGAAGGTAGAAATATTTATGTGAATGTAGGCAGTGTTGGAGCAGGAGAAAGGGAATAGCAAACAGATAAGAAGGGCCAGCGACTTTCAGCAATCTGAACCACTCATTTATTGCCCCATTTGATAACTGCTTTCCTCTCTACCTGCTTGTCTCTGTGCCCGTAGATATACTGAAATGCTGAAGTCAAATATGGATTTTGCAACTAAAATAGTGTTAGAATTTGAGCCTTTCAGTTCATTCTTTTTTGGGTATTATATTGATATATTTCAAAAATTCACATTAAAGTATAATCAAGTATGTCCTTTTGTGGAAATAGGGGTTGATTTGCCATGCCATAGGAAAGCAGAGGATACATGTCTTAAAAGTAAGATAGTGATGGTACAAAATTGCATTGGATACTTTGCAAAGATTTTTCTGTCCTTGAGCAGTATTTGATGGAGAAGTAAATGTTAATAAATATTGTTCTGGAGTGTAATTTAAAAATTCAATGTCTGTTTTGACAGGCCAATAGCAGGATATGCTAACCTGTGTCCAAATATGATCTCTACCCAGCCTCAGGAGTTTGTTGGGATGCTGTCCACAGTGAAACATGAGGTTATTCATGCCCTGGTAAATTCTAGCCTTACTGTTCTTTCCTTCATGCCTTGATTTTCTGCTTAGTATGTTCTCATTTTTATACATATATTCCACTTTAAGGTGATGTGGATTCCTAGACTCATGTTCGTGCACATGTACCCTAAAACTTAAAGTATAATAATAATAACAAAAAAATTCAAAAATTAGCGGGGCATGGTGGTGTGCACCTGTCGTACCAGCTACTTGGGAGGCTGAGGTGGGAGGATGGCTTGAGCCCAGGGAGGTTGAGGCTGCAGTGAGCCGAGATTGTGCCACTGCACTCCAGCCTGGTGGTAGAGGCCGACTTTGTATCAAACAAACAAACAGAAAGATTTATAAAGCTTTTTCCTCTTTTAAAATTCTAAGATTGAAAAATGAACGATACTGAAAGGCCTATGGAAGTATATAGATACGGCAGAGCCCTGGGCTGCTGCTGCTGCTGTTTGTTTGTTTTTTGAGGCCCCATGATGGCCCACTGCAGCCTCAGCCTCCTGGGCTCAAGTGCTCCCACCTCAGCCTCCCAAGTAGCTGGGACTACAGACATGTGCCACTACACTTGGCTAATTTTTTTTTTTTGATAGAGATAAGGTCTCGCTATGTTGCCCAGGCTGGTCTCAAACTCCTAGGCTCAAGTGATCCTCCTGTCTCAAGACTCCTAAAGTGTTGAGATGAGAGGGGTGAGCCACTATATCCAGCCCTCTGCTGCTGCAACCTCCTGGGCTCAAATGATCCTCCCACCTCAACCTCCAGAGTAGCTGGGACCACAGGCACGCACCACCATGCCCTGCTAATTTTTGTATTTTTAGTAGAGATGGGGGTCTCGCCATGTTGCCCAGGCAGGTCTTGAACTCCTGGGCTCAAGTGATCCCCCCGCCTCAGCCTCCCAAAGTGCTGGGATTACAGGCGTGAGCCACCGCGCCCAGCCCTTCTGCTGCCGCTTCTGATAACCATGTGAAAATCCTTATAGGGAGAAAGTAGTAATGATTTGCCACTTCCTCAAATTAAAGGAAAGGAAAGTGTCAGCTAAATATTTTTTTACATGTTTATTTGAACACATACGAATGTTTATCTTCCCAGTAATTTTTAATTAAATTTATTGTAAGCAAGTGTCGGTCTTGGCCACGTATCTCAGTCTCCAGCTTCCATCTTTTCAGCTCTGGTCCAGCTCTTGTTCAGAAGTGATACCTGATAGCTGATACCTTCCCAAAAAAGGAAGAAGGGCCCGGCGCGGTGGCTCTCGCCTGTAATCCCAGAACTTTGGGAGGATTCTTCTATATATATAAGAAGGCCAAAATAACTTTAAAACGCAGACAGACTTTCAAAACCATTTCATAATGTACACACACACACACACACACACAAAGCAAACAGGAATTAAAAACACAACAGCTGGTGTTCTTTATGGTTTTAAAATTCTAGTCGTGCTTGGAAATATACGACAGTAATTAATGTTTGTAGTATTTCTACTGAATATAAATTTAAAATATATAATACATTTTAGAAAATTTCTCGTTAGAAATATTTACCTCAAGTAATCAGAATTTAAAATTTATAAATATGGAACACTTAATTGTTGTTCAATTCCA
Organism: Pan paniscus; assembly: GCF_029289425.2. Taxonomy (NCBI): domain Eukaryota; kingdom Metazoa; phylum Chordata; class Mammalia; order Primates; family Hominidae; genus Pan; species Pan paniscus. The sequence goes on from NC_085926.1 coordinate 195,917,606, forward strand.
GCGTAGGAGAAGTTCCTACAGAAGCACTGGCATGGTGCTTCTACGTTCCCGTTAGTATCAGTGCTCTCTTTTGATCGCAGGCCTGTAATCAGCCTTGATGTTTTTCACTTGAAGACATTTTGAACTTTTTCTTATAGGGTTTCTCTGCTGGGCTGTTTGCGTTCTACCATGATAAAGATGGAAATCCTCTCACTTCAAGATTTGCAGATGGCCTCCCACCTTTTAATTATAGGTATTTTTGTTGTTGTTGCTCTTGTTCTCCTCTTTTAGGAGGGTGCTAAGACTAGAATCTGAGAATCACAGTATATTAGATGCCATAAATAATAATGTCTTCATGGCAAACCTAAGGAAATTGTAGATATTAAAACAAAATGGGATGTAAGAGGCCATTTTATGAAAACATAACTTGTGAGATGTAAGTAAGGAGGAGAGAGATACCCACACACAAGAACCATTCTTAAGCTGATAATTTGCAGTGCTTCCTTGCATTGAGGATATTCCTCAAAAGCATCAAACCTTCCGGCCAGGCACAATGGCTCATGCCTGTAATCCTGCACTTTGGGAGGCCAAGGTGGGCTGATTGCTTGAGCCCATGAGTTCAAAACCTGCCGGGCAGCGTGGCAAAACCCTGTCTCTACAAAAAAATACAAAAATTAGCCAGGCATGGTTGCATGCACCTGTAGTCCCAGCTACTTGGGGTGCTGAGCAGAAGGATCAATTCAGCTCAGGAGGCTGAGGCTGCAGTGAGCTGTGATCACGCATCTGCACTCCAGCCTGGGTGACAGAGTGACTGTCTCAAGAAAAAAAAGAGAAGCCTTCCAGTAAAAATGAAGATAATAGAGTAATAAATTCAGTTGTTACAGATATAAAGAATTGGATTTTGCTTTAACTGTATTTGGGGAAACTGTTAATCTTGAAGTATGAATGATAAAGAGAGATTGGAGTGATTAATAAGGTAAAAACTTTATTTTCTGGCTGGCTTTGTTCACTACTTATGTGTAAACGTTGCCTTGCCATGGAAAAACAGGAATTAAAAACAACCTCTCTAAGGCATGGTTAGATGAACAGATAACGTGATAACAAATACAACAAAATGTTAATTACAGAATCTAGGTGAGCTGGTTGATTATAAGGGTGTTTAGTAAACAATTCTTTTAATGTTCTGTATGTTTGAAAATTTTTTTTCTTTTTTCTTTTTGAGACAGAGTCTCGCTCTGTCGTTCAGGCTGGAGTGCAGTGGTGTGATCTCGGCTCACTGCAAGCTCCGCCTCCAGGGTTCACGCCATTCTCCTGCCTCAGCCTCCCTAGTAGCTGGGACTACAGGCACCTGCAACCATGCCTGGCTAATTTTTGTATTTTTAGTAGAGACGGGGTTTCACCATGTTGGCCAGGCTGGTCTCGAACTCCTGACCTCAGGTGATCTGCCCGCCTCGGCCTCCCAAAGTGTTGGGATTACAGGCATGAGCCACCGCACCCGGCCTATGTTTAATATGTTTGAAATTTTTTTTTTTTTTTTGAGACGGAGTCTCGCTCTGTCGCCCAGGCTGGAGTGCAGTGGTGCAATCTCAGCTCAGTGCCAGCTCCGCCTCCCGGGTTCACGCCATTCTCCTGCCTCAGCCTCCCAAGTAGCTGGGACTACAGGCGCCTGCCAACACGCCCAGCTAATTTTTTGTATTTTTAGTAGAGACAGGGTTTCACCATGTTAGCCAGGATGATCTCGATCTGCTGACCTCGTGATCCACCCGTCTCGGCCTCCCAAAGTGCTGGGATTACAGGCGTGAGCCACCGCGCCCGGCCAAAATTTTTACAAAACAGTATTGGAAAAGAAAACTCTCTTCATATTTTCTGTTCTTTTACTGAGAATGAAAGATTTATAGGAAAATGGTAGAAGTAGTCTAGGGAATAAGCCAGAAAAAAAATGACTTAGGTTACAGGGAAAAATAAAAATTGATATCCATCGTAATTTTCTATAATAGATAAATGTGTTACTTTTGTAGTAGTGCTTTTATTTATGCAGGGTAGATTTCCCAAACTGGGATTGCTGATTTAAAATCTGTTTACACTATAAATTTTAATAGAAACTGCCATGTTACATTTTTTTTAAAAGGTATAGCAAAGCACATTCCCACCAGGTGTGTATGAGTGCTTTTGTTACCACTTTATCAGTATTGGATATTATAGATCTTTTTTATTTTTAAGCCCAATTTGATGGATTAAAAGATGGTATCTCATTGTTGTATTTCCAGGACTATAGTGAGGTTTTAGCCATTTGCATTTTCTCTTTGTACACTGCCTATTTATTTTCCTTGTCCAGTCTTTTAGGTTAATTTTCCCTTTCTAATCGCGTTGTAGGAGTTCTTTATAAATTAGAGATATTACTCCTTTTTCATGCTTATTATAAATATTTCTCCTAGTTTATCTTTTTATTTCATTTATCATGCTTTTGCCATGTATAGAAAAGTTTTTAAGTTTTTTATCATTAAATTCATCTTTTTTTTTTTGAGATGGAGTCTCACTATATTGCCCAGGTGGGTCTCGAACTCCTGGGCTCAGGCAAGCTTCCTGCCTCCGTCTCTCAAGCAGCTGGGACTACGGTCACATGCCACTGTACCCCAATGTTTTTTTCTTTGTTGCTTAAGGCCTCAAAAGATTATAAAAATATTCTCCTACATTTATTCTAGTAAATTATTATTCGATTTCTTTACATTTATAGCTTCAATGCATTTGAAATTTTTTTGGATTTATGTATTTTGGGATTCTTTTGTAAGGTGCATATATGTTTATAATTGTTATATCTTTATGCTGGATTTACCCCTTTTTTTTTTTTTTTTTTTTTTTGAGGCAGGGTCTCACTCTGTTGCCCAGGCTGCAGTGCAGTGGCACAATCACGATCACGGCTTACTGCAGTGTTGATCTTCCCAGGCTCAGGTGATCTTCCCACCTCAGCCTCCTGAGTAGCTGGGACTACAGGAGTGTGCCACCATGCTCATCTAGTTTTTTATTTTTATTTTAAATTTATTTTATTATTTTTTTCGATGGAGTCTCACTCTGTTACCCAGGCTGGAGTGCTGTGGCGCGATCTCGGCTCACTGCAACCTCCATTTCCCAGGTTCAAGTGATTCTCCTGCCTCAGCCTCCCGAGTAGCTGGGATTACAGGCATGTGCCACCACACCTGGCTAATTTTTGTATTTTTAGTAGAGACGGAATTTCACCATGTTTGCCAGGTTTGGTCTCATACTCCTGACCTCTAGTGATTCGCCCATCTTGGCCTCCCAAAGTGCTGGGATTACAGGTGTGAGCCACTGCACCTGGCCTATGTAGTATATCTTTTTATCCTTTTACTTTCCACCTATTTGTGTTCTTTAGTCTAAACTATGTCTCTTGTAGATATATAGTTAGAGCATGTTTTTAAATTCATTTTTCCAATTAACCCTGTTCTGCCTGCTACAGTGGCTGTCAGGTTACTGGTTTTCACCATGATTGTGGGCTGTCGGTTTTCAAGGCTGCCCGAAAGCTGGAGAGAGGGCATGGAAACGCACCACACCGCTCCTGTTTCTACGGAGATTCATCAATTTTTCATGAATAAATGCTTTCTGCATTGCTATAAATCTTTGATTAATTTCCAAAGTTTAAGAAGTTGATTTCACCAAGTTGGGTGGTTTTTTCATAGAGGAGAGAATTTTGAGAGATTTTTACGCTGTCATTTTTGCTTCTGACTTTCTGGAATTTATTTTTGTATGTGGTGAAAAAGGGATTTAACCTTTTTTTTCTAAATGGATAATCAGCTTCACAGCAGTTGTTAGATAAATTCTACTTTCCCACTAAATTAATATGGCATTTTGTTGGTTATGTTTCCTTATATACTTGGATATCTGTGAACTTGCTTTCATTTTATCCTGTACACTTGTCAAAAGGAAGTAATTCATCATCATCTTAGCCAAGTGCTAGCTATGTGAACTTGAACAAGTTACTTCATCTCCCTGAACTTTTGTCTCTTTATCTGCAAAATAGTGATGATAATCTCATAGGGTTGCTGAAAAGATGAAATTTAAAACACTTATCAGGGCTAGGCCCAGTGGCTCACGCCTGTAATCCCAGAGCTTTGAAAGGCTGAGGTGGAAAGATGGCTTGAGGCCAGGAATTCGAGACCAGTTTTGGCAACATAGCAGATCTTGTCTCAACAAAAAATAAAAAATAAATTGAAAACAATTTTTTTGGACTGGATTTCATTCTGTCACCCAGGCTGGAGTGCGGCTGTGTGAACATAGCTAACTGCAGCCTTGAACTCCTGGGCTCAAGTGATCCTCTTGCCTCAGCCTCACGAGTAGCTGGGACTACAGGCACACACTACCATGCCTGGCTTATTTTATTTTATTTTATTTATTTTGTTTTTGAGACAGGGTTTTGCTCTGTCACCCAGTCTGGAGTGCAGTGGCACGAACATGGCTTACTGCAGCGTCAACCTCCTGGGCTCAAGTGATTCTCCTGCCTCAGCCGCCTGTGTAGCTGGGACCACAGGCCTGCACTACTGTGCCCAGCTAATTTTTAAATTTTTTGTAGAGACAAGGTCTTCCTGTATTGCCTAGGCTGGTATCAAACTCCTGGGCTCAAGCAGTCTTCCCACCTCGGCCTGCTGAGGTGCTGGGATTACAGGTGTGAGCCACTGCACCCAACCAAAAAATTAAATTTAAAAAAATGTAGAAAGGAAAATACTTATCAAGTACTTTGTTTGGACTTGATACATAGGAGGTTCTCAAATATTTTAATTTCATATTGATATTTATAAAGACTTTTTACAGTAAATGTAAATATTTTTATATTTAAAATGGTGAATTTTCAGTAATAATTGTGTTTTAATTCTATAATTACAGTCTGGGATTATATCAGTGGAGTGATAAAGTAGTTCGAAAAGTGGAGAGATTATGGGATGTTCGAGATAATAAGATAGTTCGTCACACTGTGTATCTCCTGGTAACGCCTCGTGTTGTTGTAAGTATTATCAGACTTCACGTCTCATGAGCCATCTGTTCTTTTCCTTTACTGTGGTCCTTTCTTTACTCATCATTATTGTTTAAGAACTTATAATATTTTAGAGCCTATAGTAGGAAAAGTCATATAAAGGGAATGCAATGAAGCTACGGGCCACGAGAAATCTGAGGAAATGGAAACTTGGCAATGGCTCTCACGGCTCCTATCCCACCCAGTGCTTTAGGCCAGTGCCTCCTCTGTTGTGATGCCTCTTAGGACCACTGGTACTATTTCTATAATGACTGATCATTTTCTTTGGTGTCTGTATTAGTCAAGGTTCTCCAGAGAAACAGAACCAATAGGATGTGTGTATATATCTATACATCTGTATACACAAAGAAAGAATACGAGAGAGGAGGGGAGGAAGAGATTTCTTTTTTCTTTTATTTTCTTTCTTTCTTTCTTTTTTTTTTTTGATACAGGGTCTCACTCTGTCACCCAGGCTGGAGTGTAGTGTTTTCAGCTCACTGCAACCTCTGTCTCCTGCGCCAAAGTGATCCTACTACTTCTGCCTCCCAAGTGGCTGAGACTACAGGCACGCACCACCACGCCCAGCTAATTTTGTTTATTATTTTGTAGTGATGAGGTCTCGCTATGTTGCCCAGGCTGGTCTCGATCTCCTGGGCTCAAGCAGTCCTCCTGCCTCAGCCTCCCAAAGTGCTGGGATTACAGACATGAGTCACCACACTTGGCCAAGAGGTAACTTTTGAGGATTTGGCTCACATGACTGTGGAAGTTTGGCGAGTTCAAATCCGATGGGATAGGCCAGCAGGCTGGAGACTCAGGGGATTGTTGCCCTTGGAGTCCAAAGGCAGAATGACTTCTTATTCAGGGGAGGTCAGTCTTTGTTCTCTTCCGGCCTTCTCCTGATTGGGTGATGTCTACCCACATTATGGAAGGTGATCTTTACTTCAGAGTCCACTCATTGCAATGTTACTCTCATTCCAGAAAACACCTTCACAGAAACATCCAGAATATCTGGGCCAAATATTTGGGTACCATGGCTATTCTCCTTTCCCCTTTTCCTTGACTTTGTACAGCTCTCTGACTTCTAAAGTTCTGCACTGCTCTTGGGCTATTTCCCATCTCTGAAAATCTCTAACTAAAGGACAGATAGAACCCAATGAGCAAGGTTTTATTCTACTGAGCAACTTTTTTTTTTTTTTGAGACAGTTTGCCTCTTGTTGCCCAGGCTGGAGTGCAATGGCACGAGCTCAGCTCAATGTAACCTCTGCCTGCTGGGTTCAAATGATTCTCCTGCCTCAGCCTCCCAAGTAGCTGGAATTACAGGCTCCCACCACGAAGCCTGGCTAATTTTTGTATTTTTAGTAGAGACGGGGGTTTCACCATGTTGGTCAGGGTGAGACCCTGTCTCAAAAAAAAAAAAAAAAAAAAAGAAAAAAGGAAATTTCTTCCTCCCCTCATCTCATATTCTTTCTCTGTGTGTACATATATATAGATGTATACACACATCCTATTGGTTCTGTTTCTCCGGAGAACCTTGACTAATACAGACACCAAATGATCAGTCATTATAGAAATAGTACCACGGATCCTGAGGTATCACAACAGAGGGGGCACTGGTGACCTCAGGTGATCCGTGCGCCTTGGCCTCCTGAAGTGCTGGGATTACAGGCGTGAGCCACTGTGTCTGGCCAGAATCGATTTTTTTGGACAGCTAAAAGTGACCAACCTTTAGTTAGACTAAGAAGATGCAAATAACATAAGAAATGAAAGAGGAGACATTACAGCTGATACCACAGAAACACAAAGGATCATGAGAGACTGTTATAAACAATTATATACCAACAAACTGGATAACCTAGAAGAAATGAACAAATTCCTAGACAAATACAACTTATGAAGACTGAATCATGAAGAAATAAAAAATCTGAACAGGTTAATAACGAGTAATGAGATTGAATCAGTAATAAAAGTCTGCCATCAAAGAGAAGCCCAGGACCAGGTTCACTGCTGAATTTCACCAAATGTTTAAAGAAGAACTAATAATCCAGTCCTTCTCAAACTTTTCCAAAAAATTGAAGAGGAGGGATTACTTCCAGACTTTTTTTTACCAGGGCAGCAATACTCTAATAACAAATTTAGACAAGGCCATAAGAAAAGAAAATTACAGGCTAATATTCTTGGTGAGCATAAGTACAAAAATTTTCCAACAAGATACTAACAAGCTGAATTCTATAACACGTTAAATAGGTCATCCATCATGATCAAGTGAGATTTATCCCCAGGATGCAAGGATGGCTGAACATAGCAAAACAGTAAATGTGATCCATCTCACTGACAGAATGAAGGACAAAAACCATATGATCATCTCAATAGATGCAAAAAAATCATTTAGCAAAATTCAACATCTTTTTATGATAAAAAACTGACCAAATTAGGTACAAAAGGAAGATACCTCAGCACAATAAAGGCCATATAAGAGACACCCACAACCAATCTTATACCCATTAGTGAAAAATGGAAAGCCTTTCCTCCAAGATCTGGAACACTCTTACCACTTGTACATAGTATTGGAAGTCATCGCAAGAGCAGTCAGGCCATAGAAATAAATAAAAGGCATCCAAATAGGACCAGAAGAAGTGAGATAGTTGCTGTTTGCTGATGATCTTATATATAGAAAACCCTAGAGACTCCATCAAAAAATTATGAGGATTAATAAATACAGTAAAAGTTGCAGGATACAAAATCAACACACAAAAATTAGTAGTTTTCTATATACTAACAGAAAACTACCTGAAAAAGAAATCAAGAAAACAATCTCTTTTACAATAGCTACCAAAAAAAAAATTCTTAGGAATAAATTTAACCAGGGAAGTAAAAGACCTGTACACTGAAAACTAGGTGAAAGAAATTGACACAATAAATATAAAGGTATCCCGTGTTCATGGAGTAGAAGAATTAGTATTGTTAAAATGTCCATACTACCCAAAACAGTCCACAGATTCAGTGCTATCCCTATCAAAATTCCAATGTCATTTTTCACAGAAGTAGAAAAAAAATCCTCAAATTCATATGGAACCACAAACACACCAAAAAAAAGAAAAAATAGCCAAAACAATCATGAGCAAAAAGAACAAAGCTGTTCAGGCAGTGTGATGCCTCCAGCTTTGCGGTATTTCAAACTGTACTGCAAAGGCATAGTAATTAAAATGTCATGGTCCTGGCATAAAAATAGGCACATTGATGAATGGAACAGAATAAATTATGATTAATTTATTGACTTGATTATGATTAACCAATTATGGTTAATTGATTTTTAATAAAGGTGCTAAGAATACACAATGGGAAAAAGTCTCTTCAATAAATGGTGTTGGGAGAACTGGATATCCATATGCAGAAGAATGAAATTTGACCTTTATCTCACACCATATATACAAAAACCAACTCCAAACATATTAAATAAACTTAAGACCAGAAACTGTAAAACTACTAGAAGAAAACATAAGGGGACAACTACATGACATTGGTTTGGGCAATGAGTTTTTGGATTGGACCCTCAAAGTGCAGGCAACAAAAATAAAAACGGACAAATGGGATTACATCAGACGCAGAAGCCTCTGCACAGCAAAGGAAACAAAAGTGTGAAGAGACAGCCTAGAAACTGAGAGAAAATATTTGCAAGCCATACATCAGAAAAGGCGTTAATATCCAAAATATGCAAGAAATGCAAACAGCTGTGTACAAACAGCCCATTTAAAAAAATGGGCCAAGGACCTGAATAGACATTTCTCAAAAGAAGACATGCAAATTGTGAACAGGTACGTGAAAAAATGCTCAACATTACTAATCCTTAGGGAAATGAAAATTAAAAGCACAATGAGATGTCATTTTATGTCTATCAGATGACTGTTAGCAAAAAGACAAAAGAGCTCTCGCTTTGGCAGCACAAAGACTAAAATTGGAATGATACAGAGAAGATTAGCATGGCCCCAGTGCAGGGATGACATGCAAATTCATGAAGCATTCCATATTTTAAAAAGAAAAGAAAAGAAACAAAAGATAAGAAGTGTTGGTGAGGATGTGGAGATAGTATAAATTAGTACAGCCATTATGGAAAACTGGAAGTTCTTCAAAAAACTAAAAATAGAATTACCATATGCTCCAACAATCCTTGTTCCATGTTTACACAACAGATTTGAAATCAGTTTGTCAAAGAGATGTTTGCACTCCTGTGTTCACTGCAGCGCTATTTACAACAGCCACATTCCAGAATCAGCCTAAGTGTCCATCAGCAGATGAGTGGGTAAAGAAAGTGTGTTATACACAATTGACCCTTGAACAACATAGGTTGGAACTGCTCAGGTCCACTTACTTGTGGACTCTCTGTCACCTCTGCCACCCCTTAGCAAGACCACCCCCTCCTCTTCCTCCTCCTCAACGTGAAGACAAGGATGAAGACCTTTATGAGGACCCACTTCCACTTGATGAATAGTGAATATCGTTTCTCTTACTGATGATATTTTTATAACATTTTATTTTCTCTAGCTTCATTGTAAGAATACATCACATAATACATACAATATACAATATATGTGAGAATTGACTGTGCAGTTACTGGTAAGGCTTCTAGTCCATGGTAGGCTATTAATAGTTAAGTTATGGGGAAATCAACAGTTATACACAGATATTGGACTGCACAGGAAGTTGACACCACTAACACAATGGAATACTATTCAGCCTTAAAAAGGCGGGAAATTTTGTCATTTGTAAGAACATGGGTGAAACTGGAGAACTGATGCTAAAAAAGGAACAGAAAGACAAATACCTAATGTTTTCACATTTCACGTGACATCTAAAACTATTGAACCCCGAAGCAGAGGGTAGTGGTTATAGAGGCTGGGGTGGGGGGAGATGGTAAGGTGATGGCCAAAGGGTACAAAATCACAGATGGGAGTAACACTTTTTTTTTCTTTTTTTTTGAGATCTGTTGCACAGTGTGGTGAATATGGTCAATAGTAGTGTATTGCACAGATTTAAATTACTGAGAGTAAATTTAAAATATTCTCACAAAAAAAAGTATTTGAAATGATGGCTATATTAGCTCCATATAATTATTTCACATTGTATTCATAAATCATAACATCACTCTGTACTCCATAAATATATATGGTTATAACTTGTCAATTTAAAATAAAATAAAAAATTTTAAATTGTTATTGACATGAGTTACAACTGTCAATCATCCTAGTCTATAACATTTTTTAGCTATATGTTACAAAAGTGAAAATCTTCAGAGAGAAGATACTAAGAGAAGTAGTAATTTCCTAGCAAAGAAGAGTGTGACTGCATTAAAATATTTAGTTATATTAAAAACCATATTTTAAAAAGAAATTCTTCTTTCTCAACGAAGTAATTCTTTAATGTTAACTTATTCTATTCATGTGATGAAAAGTTTGCCATTATCTTATGGTACTTTTGTACCATATTTGTTTCTGATTTTTTCTCTGGTTCTTAGGAGGAAGCACGAAAACATTTTGATTGTCCAGTTCTAGAGGGAATGGAACTTGAAAATCAAGGTGGTATGGGCACTGAGCTCAACCATTGGGAAAAAAGGTTATTAGAGGTCAGTTTGTTTTTAAATTTTCCTAGACTTTATTTAATGAAAATATTTCATAATTATGGTAAAAGTTATTCAAGCAGGTTATAAACTGAAAAATGTTTACGTCGCTTTACCCCTTCAGCTCTCCAGATGCACTTTCCAGATACAATCACTCCTTACTTTTTTTGTATATACTTTCATAAATGTTACATATGTATGTGTGTGCAAACACATGCTGAATTGTCTATTTTTTCATGGGTTCACATATTTATGCAACTTTTTTCACTTTTTACAAGGCACTATAGGTGCTTCTGCTATAATGCAATGTATGCTTTCCTGAAAAACCTTTTTCTTCAAAATTGGACACTAGAAATAACAAGACTTGTGGGAAAAACAGGTAAACAGATCACTAACAGAAACAAATAAGTCATATAGAACTATGAGCTCCATTTTAAAAAGACATCAGATTTTCAATAAATGAAGTCCTGTATCTACTCTAGTATTTCTTTAATTAAAATTTTTATATTTTTTAGAGACAGGGCCTCACTGTGTCATCCAGGCTGGAGTGCTGCAGCTATTCACATGCATGATCATAGCACACTACAGCCTCGAACTCTTTTGGGCTCAAGCAGTCCTCCTGCCTCAGCCTCCCAAGTAGCTGGGATCACAGGCAAACACCACTGCACCCAGCTTACTCTAGTCTGTGTGTTCATTTGTTCGTTCTTTTCTTTTGTTTTCTTTTTTCTTTTCTTTTCTTTTGTTTCTTTCCTTCTTTCTTTCTCTCTTTCTTTCCTTTTCTTTTTCCTTTTCCTTTCCTTTTACTTTTCTTTTTCTTTTTCCTTTTCTTCTAACTTTCTTTTCTTTCTTTCTGTCTCACTCCACTTGGTCAGGCTAGAGTACAGTGGCATGATTTCAGTTCACTGCAGCCTCAATCTCCTGGGCTCAAATGCTTCTCTCACGTCAGCCTACTGAGTAGCTAGGAATACAGGCAGGTGCCACCACACCCAGCTAATTTTCTTTTTGTTCTTTCAGTAGAGATGGGTTTCACCATGTTGCCCAGGCTGACCTCAAACTCATGGACTCAAGCAATTCACCCGCCTCAGCCTCCCAAAGTGTGGGGTTACGGGCATGCATTCCGCACCTGGCTACTCTAGCATTTCTTTACCTTCAACATCAGCAGTAGTAATAACCCATGGTAGCTGGATGAGGGATTGTAAATCTGAGTACTGAGGACAGGGGTAAAATGTACATAGACTTGTGAGAACCACACAGTAAACACTTGCACACAGAGCTGCTGGCTACACCGAGCAGCACATTATACACAGTACAGCATTTTTGTGTTGCTGTGTTTGGCTGTCTTAGTATACTTGGTGTTTAGGCCTCATCACAAAATACTCACATGCAGGGAAAAATCAATGAACCAACATGATTCCTTGTTATACTGATGCCATTCCCTTATTTACGAATTTCACATGAGTTCATTCACATCGCAGAAACACATGCTTTCACAGAATAAACTGTATACTTGGATCTACTCATTTTTTCTATATGAATGTAGCATAACAGTTCTGTGTTAATGAACACAGTTCATGGTTTAAATTTTGTGTTTTAGAAAATGTAATGAGCAACTTATTTATATCTGTGATACCCAGGATGGGGTTTCAGGTGGTGTTTTTAGATTCAACTAAGCAGTCAAACTCACAGGACCTAATCAAGCCATGTTGAGAAAAGATTCCCTTCGAGAAGGATATTAGAAGGAATACACAGCGTGCCAGCGCAGTAGAACCAGGCATTCCTCTTGGGCTCCACATAGCAGTGGAAGGGCTGTCATCTGTGCCTCTCTCCCTCCCCTCAAGTACCAGAGCACAAGACCACAATAGACAGATGGGAGGACCAGCCTGGCTTAGAAAGATGATGTCCCAAATAGGAACCAGTATCTTTTTTATTTTTAGAGATCTGCTTAAATAGATAGTTGCAGCTTATATACATCATGCCTAAAGTTAATACAATTCTGGAAAGAATGAAATTAGTGCTTGTGATTACTGTTCTTGTCTAGGTGACCACAGAGTAACAATGATGGAAACTTATGGAAGGGACGTACATTTATTCCTCCCATGGGAAGTGTGGTTTTTTTTTCCTTAAGAAATTTTCTTAAGTGACTCCCTTTAGAAAGCTGTAGATTGGCCAGAAATGAAAATGTTTGTGCTTTTCAGCAGAAGCGCTGAGAGTAGTAATTTCATTAACTTCTCTCAAATCAACTTTGTGCCCTTGAACTATTTTTTTTTTAAAGCATGGTATCACAGTACTTGAGATGGCCACCTGGTGTTCAATGGAAAGATTTAAAGAACACTCAGAACTGTCCAAAGATGAAATAAGCTCTGTAAGAGGCAGTGAAGTCCTCATCATTAGGTGACCTCCTGATAGGAATTGTATGATGTGAATTAAAATATTGGGTAGATGGTAGAGCATGATGATATTTTAGACCTTTCAAGGAAGTCCTTTTACCCCATGATTCTGTCCCACTTGTTTTGCATGTTACACATGTTTCTGTGATCACAGAGTTGAAGGTGATGAAAACATTTTCAGTGTAATTCAGACAGCTGTTCTCCCTGACCCCAAATTATCTGTGCATTTGCCTCAATCACCCACTTTGCTTTACCTGGAGAGTATAATATTTCTGTAGTATTTCTGTTTCCGTATAGATTTATCTTCATTCATCACAGAGTTCTAAATGCCAGCTGCCTGCCATTCCAAGGGAATTGAACACAATGGAAGCACTTAGGGCAGAAAATAGATTTCACTTCAAGGTTCAGTCTAGTCATCTTAAAGGTTTATGTATTTCACCACTTTTAAGTGAATGTCTTGTCAGCCTCTCACAATTGAAACATTTTAAATATGTATATCAGAGGAATTGCAGAAAATATTAGGAGTTGCAGAGAATCTAGTCTAATTAAACTCTGTTGGTGATTTTCAGAATGAAGCGATGACTGGTTCTCACACTCAGAATCGAGTACTCTCTCGAATCACTCTGGCATTAATGGAGGACACCGGGTAAGACAGCTGTGACAAGAGGATATGAATTGTTTATGAAAATGAAATTAATACTGAGCTTATAGCTTAAGAAAATGCTGACATTTTATGCTGAAGCAAAATATACTTATTAATTATTTGAATCTTGTACAGTTAGCTGTCCGTTATTCATACCAACTCCATTCATTCATTCAATAAATACTTTTGTTGTTGGTTTTAAAATAGGGTCTCACTCCTGTTGCGCAGGCTGGAGTGCAGTGGCAATCTGGACTCACTAATCCTGGACTTCCCGGGCTCAAGCAATCCTCTCACCTCAGCTTCCTGAGTGGCTGGGACTACAGGCACATGCCACCATGCCTGGCTAACTTTTTGTATTTTTAATAGAGTCGGGGTTTTGTCATGTTGCTCAGGTTCACAAACTTCTGGGCTCAAATGATCCACCCACCTTGGCCTCCCAAAGTGCTGGGATTACAGGCCTGAGCCACCTCACCTGGCCTCAATAAATGTTTGAGGCCCCGAGACATAGTAATAATTAGGACATATCCCTGATATGATTTGTTTTCGAATAAGCAGGGGCTGAGCCCATATGAAGGAAAGAGTAAACAATTTTTAAATTATAAAGGAAAGACTAAACAATTTTTAAATTATGAAGGAAAGACTAAACAATTTTTAAATTATGAAGGAAAGACTAAACAATTTTTAAATGACTGGTTTTTTATAAAACAGTGGAACTTTCAGGTAAAGCCATGAAATACTGTTTTGTTTATTTTTTTAAGTAGAGACAAGGTCTCACTCTATTGCCCAGGCTGGTCCCAAACTCCTGGGCCCAAGCAAGCCTCCTGCCTTGGCCTCCCAAAGTGCTGGGATTACAGGCATGAGCCACCACGCCTGGCAGAAATACTGCTTTTAAATGAAATCTTTTATACAACCCCTACATATAAAAAAAATGAAAGCTGCTTTAGTAGAAGCATTGTTACCTCTTACTCTTTCTGAGACAGTCTGAGAGAAAATTAGAAAATTGAATCAAATTTGAAAATTAATGGTAGAGGTGCTATTAAAACCATGAAAATTGTTGACACTACCTTCACTGTTGAGAGGTGAAAGAGGCAAAAGCATTTAAACATATAGAGGTTATTCTTTCTTTTTTTGAGACGGAGTGTTGCTCTGTCACCCAGGCTGGAGTGCAGTGGTGTGATCTTGGCTCACTGCAACCTCCACCTCTCAGGGTCAAGCGACTCTCCTGCCTCAGCCTCCTGAGTAGCTGGGACTACAGGCGTGCATCACCACACCCGGCTAATTTTTGTATTTTTAGTATAGATGGGGTTTCGCTATGTTGGCCAGGCTGGTCTGGAACTCCTGACCTCAGGTGATCTGCCCACCTCGGCCTCTCAAAGTGCTGGGATTACAGGCGTGAGCCACCGTGCCCAGCATATCTCATCGAGTTTTATGAGACTTAAATGAGTAAATATCTGTAAAGCTCTTAGTACAGCGCTTGGCACACTGTGAGTGCCAACTAAGTGTGAGCATCATATAAAAACCTGAGCTAAGGCTTCATGAAACAGTACTTACCCTGACCACCTACAGTGCAGTCCTTTATTGTACTGAGTTTTTATTTTTATTATTATTTTTTATTTTTAGTTTTTAGTTTTTAAAGAGAGAGAAAGAAATGTTAATCAAGATCCGCTACGTTGGTTTGACAACTCACTAATACTCAGAAACTCTCTGTTTCTAATGCCCCCTCTACTCCCTCACTAGTGCTCATCCTTCTGAGTTGAGCTAAAGTTGCTTCCTCAGAAAAACCTTCCCAAATTCTTCAGACTAATGTAGGTTTTTCTGTTACTGTGTTCCTGTTAGCATCATATACTTCTCCTTTGGAATATTCATCACACTTCAAATGTTTTCTTTTAGTATCTGTCTTCCCTACTAGATTATGATCTTCATGAGAGCAGGTTCTGTTTATTGATTCACTACTGTAGCCTTCATTTAACAAAGTGCCTACCATGTGACAAATGCTTAGGAACTGTTGACTGCTAATACAGAAAGAGCTGCAAAGAAACGGTTATCAGGAAGGTCTCATGATGTGTAGCTGGAGTGCCCACCTGGGGATGGAATAACAGCGCTGATAAGATATTCTGCGCTCATCGACATGTACCTTCACAAAGGAGTCTACTTACTCCACATTTTATTCATAGGGCTAAGAGCTTCTGAACCTGAGCACTGCTACAATAATTGCTAGTGCACAACATTAGGGGCACCTGTCACTATCTGGACAGTTTGACCTTGCTGCGATACCAAGTTAGCTAGTAACGTAACTCACATTGTAGTTGCAGAAGTTGCAGGCATTTTGGCATTGGAGCACCGCGACTCCTTCAGTTTCTGTCTGAGTGAGAGTTTTGTTCGTTGACAGGAGAGAAGTTTTGGAAGATGCTACATTACACATTTGTTTGATTTTGTAGTAAGGTGGTACAAGTGGAGGGGATAATTCTTATCTCCCCAACTTTCAAGCCTATTTTTTTCAATATTATTATTTTTTATTATAGAGATGGGGTTTCGCCACGTTGCCCAGGCTGGTCTCAAACTCCTGAGCTAAAGTGATCCACCCACCTTGGCCTCACTAAGTACTGAGATTTCAGGCGTGAGCCACTGCGCCCAGCCCTCAGCCTATGTTTTTATTTACTGTTTTGATAATGCTAAAGGAACAAAATATAATACACACAGGTAAGAGACTATTTTGTATAATTTTATAACTTTTGCAAGCAAATCTTGTCTCTAAAAATAAATAAAAACTAAAACAAATTGATTGCTTTCAATTAAATTTGTCTGGAAACTCAATCAGTGCTTTCTTTTTTCTCTTACTAGAACTTTTTTTTTTTGAGACAAGGTCTCACTCTATTTCCCAGGCTGGAGTGCAGTGGCATGATCCTGGGCTGAGGTGATCCTGCCACCTCAGCCTCTCAGGTAACTGAGACTATAAGTACACACCACTGCACACCTGGCTAACTTTTTGTATTTTTAGTAGAGACAGGGTCTCACCATGTTGGCCAGGCTGGTCTCGAACTCCCAACCTCAAATGGTCAACCGCCTCAGCCTCCCAGAGTGCTGGGGTTACAAGTGTGAGTCACTGCGCCCAGCTAGGACATTTAAAAAGTATTGGACATAGGCTGGGCACAGTGGCTCATACCTGCAATCCCAGCACTTTGGCAGGCCAAGGCGGGTGGATCACCTGAGATCAGGAGTTTGAGACCAGTGTGGCAAACATAGTGAAACCCCGTCTCTACTAAAAATGCAAAAATTAGTCAGACATGGTGGTGCATGCCTGTAGTCCCAGCTAGTTGGGAGGCTGAGGAAGGAGAATCACTTGAACCCATGAGGCAGAGCTTGCAGTGAGCTGGGATTGTGCCACTGCACTCCAGCCTGGGTGACAGAGCAAGACCCTGTCTCAAAATAAAATAAAGTGAAAATTACAATAGAAATTTTATACTTATGTCAAAGTATAAAAGTATTTAATACCTCCATCATAAGCCTGGTTATGGAATCCCTGTGTAGCAGTCCCTGTGCGGCAAGAACGTTGTGAATGATCACTTACAGTGATGGCCTCTGGCCTCCAAAATCTTTCTTAAGGTCCTAATGTGCTCATTGTTGAGATTCTCAATTGTTATGCTAGAGTTGTTTTTAAAAGGACAGCAGTAAAAATTGCTTTGTTTGAATTATTCCACAGCTGGTATAAAGCAAATTACAGCATGGCTGAGAAGTTAGACTGGGGCCGAGGAATGGGCTGTGACTTTGTCAGGAAGAGCTGTAAATTCTGGATTGATCAGCAGAGACAAAAGTAAGAATGCATTTCCTCACAGTGTCATTGATTACACAGTTCCTTTCTGACTTTATTCTTTATCCTAAGCCTAAAATGCTATTTTCAAAATGTAGTCTGAGCAGTTCAATTTTAAAATATATAGAAAACCATCTATAGTTGGTTGGTAATAATATAGTGAGAAGTAGCTGTAAGTAGTTTTTAATCATATACTAAAGGAATCCACAGTGAAGGGCCCACAGCCATGAACATTTCTATTCAGCTTATTAGAACTCATAAATATATATATTTTACAAACCTTTTGTTTCCTCTGTCATTTGTGGTGTTTTCTTCAGAGAATGCACCTGTAAACATAGATGCAAATATTGATTCAGTATCAAAAAAAAGGCACTTTTGAATAGGGGTTTCCAAATCCAGATGCATATTATAATCACCTAGCAAGCTTTTAAAAAATACAGAGTAAGTTTGCCATCTATCTATATATCATCTATACAGATATATATCATACAGAGTAAGTTTGACATCTATATATCATCTATACAGATACATATCATACATAGTAAGTTTGACATCTATATATCATCTATACAGATACATATCATGCAGAGTAAGTTTGACATCTATACAGATACATATCATACAGAGTAAGTTTGACATAGATATATATAGATGATATATATCTATATATCATCTATACAGATATATATCATACAGAGTAAGTTTGACATCTATATATCATCTATACAGATATATATCATACATAGTAAGTTTGCCATCTATCTATATATCATCTATACAGATATATATCATACAGAGTAAGTTTGCCATCTATATATCATCTATACAGATATATATCATACATAGTAAGTTTGCCCTCTATCTATATATCATCTATACAGATATATATCATACATAGTAAGTTTGCCATCTATATATCATCTATACAGATATATATCATACATAGTAAGTTTGACATCTATACAGATACATATCATACAGAGTAAGTTTGACATAGATATATATAGACGATATCTATCTATATATCATCTATACAGATACATATCATACAGAGTAAATTTGACATCTATCTATATATCATCTATAAAGATATATATCATACAGAGTAAGTTTGACATCTATATATCATCTATACAGATACATATCCTACAGAGTAAATTTGACATCTATCTATATATCATCTATACAGATACATATCATACAGAGTAAGTTTGACATCTATACAGATACATATCATACAGAGTAAGTTTGACATAGATATATATAGATGATATATATCTATATATCATCTATACAGATATATATCATACAGAGTAAGTTTGCCATCTGTCTATATATCATCTATACAGATATATATCATACATAGTAAGTTTGCCATCTATCTATATATCATCTATACAGATATATATCATACATAGTAATTTTGACATCTATCTATATATCATCTATATAGATACATATCATACATAGTAAGTTTGACATCTATCTATATATCATCTATACAGATATATATCATACATGTATATATACAGTTGTTCTTTAACCATGGAGGATTGCTTCCAGGACCCCCCTAGATAACAAAATCCATAGATGCTTATGTAAAAGTTTCTTATATAAAATGGAATAGTATTTGCATATAACCTATGTATATCCTCCTGTATACTTTAAATTACTTCTGGGTTATTTATAATACATAATACAATATAAATGCTATGGAAATAGTTGTTATACTATATTGTTTAGGGAAAAATGACAAAGAAGAAAAGTGCCCATGTTCAGTACAGATGCAACCATCATTTTTTCCCTGAATTTTTCTTTTCTTTTTCTTTTTCTTTTTTTTTTTTTTTTGAGACAGAGTCTCACTCTGTTGCCCAGGCTGGAGTGCAGTGGCGCAGTCTCAGCTCACTGCAACCTCTACCTACTAGGTTCAAGCGATTCTCATGCCTCAGCCTCCTGAATAGCTGTGATTATAGGCGTGCGCCACCACTCCCGGCTAATTTTGTAATTTTAATAGAGATGGGATTTTTCCTTGTTGGCCAGGCTGGTCCACACCTGTAATCCCAGCACTTTGGGAGGCCGAAGCGGGTGGGTCACTTGAGGTCAGGAGTTCAAGACCAGCCTGGCCAACATAGTGAAACCCCATCTCTACTAAAAATATAAAAATTAGCCAGGCGTGGTGGTGGGCACCTGTAACCCTAGCTACTCAGGAGGCTGAGGCAAGGAAACAGCTTGAATCCAGGAGGCAGGGGTTGCAGTGAGCCAAGATCGCGCCACTGTATTCCAGCCTGGGTGACAGAGTGAGGCTCTGTCTCAAAAAAGAGAAAGCAACAACAACAACAAAAATGTTACATGAATGAATTCATATTGTATGTGAACTTTTGAGTGTGGCTTTTTTTACTCAGCATAATTCTCTGGAAATTCATCCAGGTTGTTGTATGTATCAATAATTTCACTTTTCATGGCTGGTTAATATTCCGCAGTATGATACACCACAGTTTGTTTAAACATTCACACTTTGAAGGACATCTGGATTGTTTCCAGTTTTGGGCTATTATGAATGAAGTTGCTGTGAACATTTATGTACAGGTTTGTGTGTGAACATATATCTTTATTTCTCCAGAAAAAGTGCCAGGAATGCAGTTACTGGCTCATTAAGTAATTACAGGTTTAGTTTTGTAAGAAAATGCCAAACTTTTTAATTCCTGACAGTGACGTGTAAGTGATATAGTTTCTCCACATCTTTGCCAGCATTTGGCGTTGTCACAATTTTTTGTTTAATCGATTCTGATAGGAGCGTAGTGATATTTTATTTTGGTTTTAATTTGTGTTTCCCTAACGGCTAATGATGTTGAACCTCTTTTCGTGTGCTTACTCACTGATAATATATCCTCTTTGGCAAATTGTCTCTTTGTCTTTTTTTTTTTTCTGAGATGGAGTTTTGCTCCGTCACCCAGGCTGGAGTGCAGTGGCGCAATCTTGGCTCACTGTAACCTCTGCCTCCCAGGTTCAAGCAATTCTTTTGCCTCAGCCTCCAGAGTAGCTGGGACTACAGGCACGTACCACTATGTCTGGCTAATTTTTGAATTTTTAGTAGAGATGGGGTTTTACCATGTTGGCCAGGCTGGTCTCGAACTCCTGACCTCGTGATCCACCTGCCTCAGCCTCCCAAAGTCCTGGGATTATAGGCGTGAGCCACTCTAAAGCCAATTTTTTAATTGGATTGTTTTTTACTGTTGAGTTTTGAGAGTTCTTCATGTATTTTGGGTATTTTGGGTGGTAGTCCTTTGTCAGATATGTGGTTTGCAAATATTTTCTCCCAGTTCATAGCTTGTCTTTTTGTCCTTTTAACAGGGGCTTTTGTAGGGCAAATGTTTTTAGTTTTGACGGAGTCCAGAATATCAGTTTATCCTCTTACTGTGTCTTTGATGTCAAGTCTAAGAAGTGTTTGCCAAGCTCTAGATCTTGAAAGTTTTCTTATGTTTTTTTCAAAAGTTTTGTAGTTTACACTTTACATTTAAGTCCATGATTCATTTGAGTTAAGTTTTGTATAAGGTGGGAGACTTAGATCAAGGTTTGTTTCTTTGTGTACAGATAGGCAATGGCTTTAGCACCATTTGTTGAAAAGGCTATCTTTCCTTCATGGAATTGCTTTTGTGCCTTTGGCAGAAACCATCAGTTGGGTGTATTTGTGGTGATCTGTTTCTATCTGTTTCTGTGTTTTCCGTTCTGTTCTAGTGATCCATGTGTCCATGCCTTCACCAATAACACACAGTCCTTAATTACTGTAATTATTTAATAAGTCTTGAAATTGGGTAGACTGATTCTTTCCACTATTTTAAAATTGTTCTGGCTGTTTTGGTTCCTTTGCATTTCCATCTACGTTTTACAATTATCTCGTCTGTATCTGCCAAAAGACTTGCAGGGATTTTGTTAGGAGCTGCATTAACCCTGTGTGTCAGTTTGAGGAGAATTGACATTTTTACTGTGTTGAGTTTTCCAATCCATAAACATGGGAGAGAACATTCAGTCTTTCATTATTAAATATAATGTTAGCTGCAGATTTTTTATACATGTTCTTTATCAAGTTGAGAAAGTAGCTGTCTATTCCTGTGTTTCTGAGAGCTTTAATCATGAATGGATATTGCCTTCTGTCAAATGCTCTTTCTACTTTAGTTGCTATGCATAATCAAGTGATTTTTTTCGCCTGTTAATATGGTGGACTTCATTGGTTGATTTTCAAATATTAAATCACCCTTGCATTCCTGGAGTAAACCCCACTTGGTGATGGCTTATAATTATTTCTGTATGTTGCTGAATTCTATGTACTATTATTTTGTTGTGGATTTTTGTTTCTATATTTGTGACGAATATAGATCTGGAGTTTTCTCTTTTTTCCCCAATTATTTTACCTTTAATTAATCAGTATGGCTCTCAGAACAATTATATTATGTCAGTTAAACTTGATCTTTTTCAAATCTGACACATTTTGAAAAACAGGTATATCCTTCCAGTAAGAGAGATTTAAAAAATAATAGTAAGAAGAAAATTTATGAAATACATAATAATTATTACTAAATGAGCAAATAATGGGCTCTCCTGTCATACTTAATATTGACTTGATTTAAATTATTATTTATGGCCAGACATGGTGGCTTACACTTGTAATCCTAGCACTTTGGGAGGCTGAGGCAGGCTGATTGCTTGAGCCCAGGAGTTCAAGACTAGCCTGGACAACATGGCGAAAGCCCATCTCTACAACAAAATACAAAAATGAGGTGGGCATGGTGGCACATGCCTGTAGTCCCCAGCTACTCAGAAGGCTGAAGCAGGAGGATCACTTGAGCCCAGAAGCTCAAGGCTGCAGTGAGCTATGACTGCACCACTGCACTCCATCCTGGGCATGTCTACATAAATAAATGATTTATCTAATACTCTGAAGAATAAATCCCAGTATATGATGAGGTGTTTATCATGCTTTATTTTTATTTTGATTCAGTTCAAAATATTTTTCTCTTTTACTTCAAAACTCTTGTGTCACTTCGAGTTCAAAATATTTTTAACTTTCTCTTGAGATTTCTTCTTTGACCACTGTATAATTTAGAAGTGCTTTGTTTAATTTCCAGCTATTTTGAGATGTTCCAGCTATCTTTCTGTTACTGATTTCTAGTTTAATTCCATTGTTGCAAGAGAGCAGAACATGGTATGATTTCTCTTTTACATTTGTTAAGGTGTGTTTCATGGCCCAGAATGTGGTCTGTCTTGGTGAATGCACCGTGTAAGCTTGAAAAAAATCTGTTGTCTGCTGTTTTTGGTTGAAGTAGTCTGTAGAGTCTGCTATATCCAGTTTGTTAATGGTGCTGTTGAACTCAACTATGTCCTTACTGATTTTCTGCCTGCTGCATCTGTCCATTTCTGAGAAATGGATATTCAAATCTGCAGTGATAATAATGGATTCATCTATTTCATCTTGCAGTTCTATCCATTTTGACTTACATATTTTGACACTTTATAGTTAGGTGCACACATGTTTAGGATTGTTATATTTTCATAGAGTACTGATTCCTTTATCATTTTGTAATTCCTCTCTTTATCTCTGATCATTTCCTTTGAAAAGAAAAAAGTTCTTTTTTGTACCATCTTTGTCTAGTTTCTGTATCAGAGTAATACTAGCTTTATAAAATGAACTAGGAAGTTTTTCCTCCTCTTCTATTTTTCTGGAAGAGATTGTACAAAATTGGTGTTAATTCTTCTCTAAGTGTTTGGTAGCATTCTCCAGTGAAACATCTGGGCCTGGAGATTTCTCTTTTGGAAGTCTTAAAATTGTGAATTATTGTGAATTAAACTTCTTTAATAGTTACAGGGCTATTCTTATCATCTGTTTCATAGTGCATGAATTGTGGTAACATGTTTTTTGAGGAATTGGTTCATTTTGTCTAAGTTATCAAGTTTATGTGTATAGGGTTTTTTGTAGTATTCCATTATTATTCTTTTGACATCTGTAGGGTCTGTTTTAATTTGTAATTTTTGTTGGTACATACTAGGTGTATATATTTATGGGGTAAATGAGATATTTTGATATAGGCATACACTGTGAAATAATCTCATCATGGAGGATGGGATATCCATCCTATGGGGTCTGTTGTGATATCTCTTTTCAGTCCTGATATTGGTAATTTTGCATGTTCTCTTTATCTTTTTCTAGAGGTTTGCCAATTTTACTGATCTTAAAGAACCAGCTTTTTGTATTGTTGATGTCTTCTATTGTTTTTTTGTTTTCAAATTCATTGATTTCTGCTCCCTGCTATATCTTTCCCACTGCTTGTTTTTGGTTTATTTATTTAATTATTATGATGATGATTATTTTTTGAGATGGAGTCTCACTCTGTCGCCCAGGCTGGAGTGCAGTGGCACAGTCTTGGCTCACTGCAGCCTCCGCCTCCCGGGTTCAAACAATTCTCCTGCCTCAGCCTCCCAAGTAGCTGGGACTACAGGTGCACACCACCACACCCTGCTAATTTTGTATTTTTTAGTAGGGATTTCACCATGTTGGCCAGGCTGGTCTTGAACTCCTGACCTCAAGTGATCTGCATGCCTTGGCCTCCCAAAGTGCTGGGATGACAGGTGTGAGTCACCACACCCAGCGTTTTTTGTTTTGTTTTATTTTTAAAGACAAGGTCTGTTGCCCAGGCTTGAGTACAATGGGTGCGATCATGAGGCTCACTGCAGCCTTGACCTCCTGGGCTCAAGCAAACCTTTCTCCTCAGCCTTTCGAGTAGCTGGGACTACAGGCACACACCACCACACCCAGCTACATTTTTGTATTTTTGTAGAGACAGGGTTTCACTGTATTGCTCAGGCTAGTCTTGAACTCCTGGGCTCTAGCAATCGGCCCACCTCGGCCTCCCAAAGTGCTGGGATTATAGTCGTGAGCCACTGTGCCTGGCCTATTTTTCTCTTCTTAATCTTGATTTTTGAGATTATTGATTTGAGATATTTCCTGTTTCTAATGTAGCTATTTGTTGCTATAAATTTTCCCCTTAGCATTTCTTTAGCTTTATCTCACAAATTCCAATATATTATATTTTTATTTTCATTCAGTTCAATGTATTTTTAAAAATTTTTCTTTGAGATTCTTCTTTGACCCATCGATTATTTAGAAGTGTGTTGTTTAGTATACAAATATTTGGAAATTTTTCTGTTATTTTTTGTTGTTGAATTGTATTTGGAGAATATATGCTGTATGATTTGAGTTCTTTTAAATTTGTTCAGGTTTGTTTTATGGCCCAAGATATGGTCTTATCTTGATATCAGTTTTTTATTTTTTTTATTATTATACTTTAAGTTTTAGGGTACATGTGCACAATGTGCAGGTTTGTTACATATGTATACATGTGCCATGTTGGTGTGCTGCACCCATTAACTTGTCATTTAGCATTAGGTATATCTCCTAATGCTATCCCTCCCCTCTCCCCCCACCCCACAACAGTCCCTGGTATGTGATGTTCCCCTTCCTGTGTCCATGTGTTCTCATTGTTCAATTCCCACCTATGAGTGAGAACATGCGGTGTTTGTTTTTTTGTCCTTGTGATAGTTTGCTGAGAATGATCGTTTCCAGCTTCATCCATGTCCCTACAAAGGACATGAATTCATCATTTTTTATGGCTGCATAGTATTCCATGGTGTATATGTGCCACATTTTCTTAATCCAGTCTATCATTGTTGGACATTTGGGTTGGTTCCAAGTCTTTGCTATTGTGAATAGTGCCGCAATAAACATACGTGTGCATGTGTCTTTATAGCAGCATGATTTATAGTCCTTTGGGTATATACCCAGTAATGGGATGGCTGGGTCAAATGGTATTTCTAGTTCTAGATCCCTGAGGAATCGCCACACTGACTTCCACAATGGTTGAACTAGTTTACAGTCCCACCAACAGTGTAAAAGTGTTCCTATTTCTCCACATCCTCTCCAGCACCTGTTGTTTCCTGACTTTTTAATGATCGCCATTCTAACTGGTGTGAGATGGTACACCAAAAGCAATGGCAACAAAAGCCAAAATTGACAAATGGGATCTAATTAAACTAAAGAGCTTCTGCACAGAAAAAGAAACTACCATCAGAGTGAACAGGCAACCTACAGAATGGGAGAAAATTTTTGCAATCTACTCATGTGACAAAGGGCTAATATCCAGAATCTACAATGAACTCAAACAAATTTACAAGAAAAAAAACAAACAACCCCATCAAAAAGTGTTTTTTTATTTTTTAAATTTTTTTGAGACGGAGTTTCACTCTGCCACCCAGGCTGGAGTGCAGTGGTGCAATCTCGGCTCACTGCAGCCTCTGGTGCCGAGTTCAAGCTCTTCTCCTGCCTCAGCCTTCCAGGTAGCTGGGACTACAGGCGCCCACCACCATGCCCGGCTAATTTTTTTCTTTGTAGTAGAGACGGGGTTTCATTCTGTTGACCAGGCTGGTCTTGAACTCCTGACCTCAGCTGATCTGCCCGCCCTGGCTTCCCAATGTGTTGGGATTACAGGCGTGAGCCACCGTGCCCAGCCAATCTTGATATACATTTCATGGGCACTTGAAAAGAATGTACATTCGGACGTTGGGTGAAGTGTTGCATAAATGTCAATTACATCCTGTTGGTTGATGATGTTAAGTTCTTCTATATCCTTGCTGATTTCCTGCCTAGTTGGTCTATCAGTTGTTGAGAGAATTCACCACCATATCAGTCTTTGAGTCCTGAAGTCCCTAACTAGTCTGACTTCTCTGTACCCTTCAGAGCCCCCTAACTAGTCTGACTTCTCTGTACCCTTCAGAGTCCCCTAACTAGTCTGACTTCTCTCCACCCTTCAGAGTCCCCTAACTAGTCTGACTTCTCTCCACCCTTCAGAGCCCCCTAACTAGTCTGACTTCTCTGTACCCTTCAGAGTCCCCTAACTAGTCTGACTTCTCTCCACCCTTCAGAGTCCCCTAACTAGTCTGACTTCTCTCCACCCTTCAGAGTCCCCTAACTAGTCCGACTTCTCTCCACCCTTCAGAGTCCCCTAACTAGTCTGACTTCTCTCCACCCGTCATAGTCCCCTAACTAGTCTGACTTCTCTCCACCCTTCAGAGTCCCCTAACTAGTCTGACTTCTCTCCACCCTTCAGAGTCCCCTAACTAGTCTGACTTCTCTCCACCCTTCAGAGCCCCCTAACTAGTCTGACTTCTCTGTACCCTTCAGAGTCCCCTAACTAGTCTGACTTCTCTGTACCCTTCAGAGTCCCCTAACTAGTCTGACTTCTCTCCACCCTTCAGAGCCCCCTAACTAGTCTGACTTCTCTGTACCCTTCAGAGCCTCCTAACTAGTCTGACTTCTCTCCACCCTTCAGAGCCCCCTAACTAGTCTGACTTCTCTCCACCCTTCAGAGTCCCCTAACTAGTCTGACTTCCCTCCACCCTTCAGAGTCCCCTAACTAGTCTGACTTCTCTCCACCCTTCAGAGTCTTCTTTTGTTTCTTTAATTTACAGTGTCTGGGTTTTTAGTTGTACTTAGAAGGAGGAATAGAGAAAAGCACATCTAGTCCATCTTCCAGGAATTAGAAGTGGTACTTATATTTCTATTTTTATATTTAAAAAAAAATTCCCCTGGTGGGCCAGGTGTGGTGTGGTGTCTCATACCTGTAATCCCAGCAGTTTGGGAAAAGGGAAGATGGCTTGAGCCCAGGAGTTTGAGACCAGACTGGGCAACATGACCCCATCTCTACAAAGTAAAAAAAATTAGGCTGGCATGGTGGCGTGGCCCTGTAGTCCCAGCTACTTGGGGGCTGTGGTGAGAGGATCCCTTGAGCCCAGGAGGTCACAGCTGTGGTGAGCTGTGAGCATGCCACTGCACTCCAGTGTGGGTGACAGCAAGACCCTGTTGCAAAAACAAAAAAAAAAAAAAAAAAAGGAAAAGAAAATACTATTCTCATCTTTTCTCACCTAGGTTAGGTCATAAAGCAATTTAAATCACTTGTAGTTTCTACTAAGGAGTCTGACCTCTGAGTTGTAACCCTAATGTGAAGATAATAGGCAGTAGCCGGAAGCACCGGCAACCACTCTGGGTGTCCCCAGCTTGTTACCCCTGCACTACAGCTTGACCTGCCAGTTCTCAAATTTTGCTGCTTATGAAAATCGTCTACAGAACTTGAAAAACTCTCCATACCTCGGTTACTAATTAAGTCATGACTGTGCTGAGAGCCGGGCACTGGCATTGTGTGAGTTTGTTTTAATAAATTCCCAAGTGATTTTATGTGTAATGGAGTTTGGGAACCACTGTTCCGGTGTGTCAAAGGAAGTATGTAACTCACACTGCAGCTGCAAGAGCTTAGGGAGGTTTTTGTTTGTTCACTTTTCTGTTAACAGTTGCAACTCTGTTTATTCCCCTTTTGGTCCCAATTATAACATCACCTAAGACCAGAAACAGAAGGGACTTCTACTTCTTTATTCTTAAAAACTAAAACTGTGGGTCCCCTGAATTCTCTCCTGTCCTTTGATTCTTAAGCCACTGTCAGCAAGGTTTTTTTTGAAGTCCAAATAGTAAATATTTTAGGTTTTGAGGGTTATTACAGTCTCTGTCACAACTACTTACCTCTACTTTTATACAGCAAGAGGCAAAACAAATGGGCATGGCCATGTTCGTGTCAACTTCCCCATCTCTACAGAAAGTAAATGAGCATGGTGGCACATGCTTGTAGTCCCACTTGCTTGGGAGGCTGAGGTGGGAGGATTGCTTGAGCCGAGAAGATCAAGGCTGCAGTGAGCAATGGTTGTGCCACTGCACTCCAGCCTGGGCAACGAAACCCTGTCTCAAAAACAAAAAATCGACAAGGAAAAAAAAAACAGGTTGTGGTCAGGATTTGACCCAAGAGTTGAGTTTGCTGACCCCTGTCACAGTCATTCAAATGTCCCACTTGTGAGGCATTGAAGTTCAGAATCATTTACAGGATAGAAGCCATCTTCTGACATCACAGACCCAGTCCTCCTGTATGTATGTTAGAGATTCCAGTGTGGCTGTTCTTGAGCACAGGGGCTGATGCTTAACTTCTGGGCTTCGTCAATTGTGACTCTTCTCCCAGACCCAGTCTGCCTGTATGTATGTTAGAGATTCCAGCGTGGCTGTTCTCGAGCACTTCTGGGCTTCGTCATTTGTGACTCTTCTCCATTGTTGGGAAACCAGGGTGAGAAGGGATTGGTTGAGTGAGCGTAGGCAGAGCCATACTTCTTTGAATCACTTGAATCTGCACCTACTTAAAATAAGGTTCTTTCTATGTTCGAAGCAACTAAAACTGATAAATCGCCCAACTCCTCTGCCTAGCTCATTTGGTGTTAATATTGGCTCTAGAGCTATACTGTCTAATATGGTACCATTAGCCACATGTAGTTAAACTTATATTTAAATTAAAGTTAAATACCATTTAAAATTTAGTTCCTCAGGGCCGGGCATGGTGGCCCATGACCGTAATCCCAGCACTTTGGGAGGCAGAGGTGGGCAGATCACGAGGTCCAGAGATTGAGACCATCCTGGCCAAGATGATGAAACCTGGTCTCTACTAAAAAAACAAAAATTAGCTGGGTGTAGTGGCACACACCTGTTGTCCGAGCTACTTGGGAGGCTGAGGCAGGAGAATTGCTTGAACCCGGGAGGTGGAGCTTGCAGTGAGCCGAGATCGCACTACTGCACTCCAGCCTGGCGACAGAGCAAGACTCTGTCTCAAAATAAATAAATAAATAAGTTCCTCAGTTAACTAGCCACCTTTGAAGTGACATACATGATTAGTGGCTACCATATTGGGCAGCACAGATGTACACCTTTTCCCGCTCTCTTGACAGTGCTTCTCTGGAATTTGTAAGCCATGAATCTTAGACAGCTCTAACTTTGGAATGTTTAAAATCACGAAGTTTTAACTTCTTTTTTCCTCTTTATTCATTTAGCCAAAACTCATTTTATATAATTTAAAGTAAATATAATATGCCTTTTGGTTTTAGACAAAAAACAGAAATGACTTTCATGGTATCAAGAAAGTAACTGATTAAGAACTATTGGAACATGAGCTTCCATATTCATTGGAAGCTTTATCATGGGAAGTTAAAATATTGCCTTATATGAAGATTTTACGAAAATGGTATAAACAGCGGAAATCACATTTATTGAGTAGCCTGCATGTGCCAGGCACTGAGTGCTTTGCGGTTGAAGCTCAGGAAAGTTAAGTAAATTCCACAGAAGTGTGGCTGGTGCTGGTGTTTGAACCCAGACCTGTGTGACGACTTCAAAGCCTTTGCTTTCCTGTTGCGCCGTGCTGCTTCCCATTTGCTGAAGACTGTGGCAAGTATTTTACGTGTTTCATCTTAGGAAGCTGTAACTCCCTAAAGATGTATGCTGAGACACCATGTTCATTTAAATAAGACAAGTCATCAATTTTCCTTAAAATAAGAAATATTTAATACAGGCTTTTTTTCCCTTAAGAAATATGTGGAAGAAGAGGAAAATTGTCAATAATTCTATTACAATTCGGTAGACCAGTATTAATAGGATTTCTATTATTTAGGAATACTGAGATTTTATCTATGAAGCTGCTATTGTGATATTAATATAATTTTTATATCTTCAACTGTCAGTTTGATGACTGCTAAGAATTACAGGTTTGTTTGAAGGTTATTTTTGCAAGACAGTGCAACAGATTCTGATATCTTTTGATAATTTACATGCCTTTTTTCAAATTATACTTTCAAGATTACATTTAACGGAACAGAGCAAGTTGGTAACAATTAGGAATATTCACACAATCTTTATTTTGCACAGGAAAATAAGATTGTCTGGTGAAGGTGGTCAATTAAACAAACTGTCAGATTATTGAGCAGAGAAAATTCCACTCTTTGTAGCTGCAGGGCAGAGGGGACATTGCCTCCATCTGTTTCCGAGAATCCCATTTGTTAATTATGAAGGTTTGTATTTTTAGGCCAGGATCTGGAATTCCATTTGTTGGCTGTATAACGGACTTGCAGTATTTTCTTTGAAGTTTGATACCATGGTACTTCTCTTTGTTTGCAGGAGACAGATGCTGAGCCCTTACTGTGACACGCTCAGAAGTAACCCACTGCAGCTAACTTGCAGACAGGACCAGAGAGCAGTTGCCGTGTGTAATTTGCAGAAGTTCCCTAAGCCTTTGCCACAGGAATACCAGGTAGAACGGGGCTGGGGCACAGTTTCAGGAATCAGCTTTTCAAAAGTAGTCTCCATTTTAACTAAAAGAGTAAATTCTCTTAAGATTCTTAATTTATAAGGCCTTGTTTGTTTTCTGTAAGTTAGAAAAAAATGGAATAATGCTTCCATTTCTTTATAACTAATGTCCTAATTGATAGCACTTAGTTAAAATCTGGCAGTGTCTTATAATAATGGCAAGAATAATTTGAATATCTGATCTGTTTTTACCTGTTTATGTTTTCTAATTGTTTCCAAAGCCTTGCTATTTAAATTCCTCTAATTTACACAGAAAAAAAAAATCTTTAAAGAAAATAACTTAAGTACTCCAATCCAGTTAATTAGAAGACTTGGAAACCCTGCTTTGGAAAAGATTTGATTCATGGGATCTGAAAGATTAAGGAAATGGTCCCACATATCTTGTCTGGATCTCTGATTTGACCTTTATGTTTCTTTTTATCTTTTATCTTTTTTTCCGAGACCGAGTCTCACTCTATCGCCCAGGCTGGAGTGCAGTGGTGAGATCTCAGCTCACTGCAGCCTCCCCTTACCAGATTCAAGTGATTCTTGTGCCTCAGCCTCCCGAGTAGCTGGGTTTACAGCTGCAAGCCACCATGCCTGGCTAATTTTCATATTTTTAGTAGAGTTGGGGTTTCGCCATGTTGCCCAAGCTGGTCTTGAACTCCTGGCCTCAAGTGATCCATCTGCCTCGGCCTCCCAAAGCGCTGGGATTACAGGTGTGAGCCAACATGTCTGGCTACTTTTTGTATTTCTAATAGAGACAGGGCTTCACCATGTTGGCCAGGCTGGTCTCAAACTCCTGACCTCATGTGATCTGCCCGCCTCAGCCTCCCAAAGTGTTGGGATTACAGGCGTGAGCCACCATATGCCTGGCCGTGACCTTTAAGTTTCTTGTTGCCAAAGCTATCTTTAAAAAGCCTCAACTTTACCTGCCATTTATAAAGGAACCTTTTGTCAGAAATGATGTCTCGGAAGCTAATTTAAAATAAAGCTGCTGAATTTTAAGCTTCCTACACATATTTATGAGCTCACTGAATGCTTCAGATACCATAAAATAGTAAATATATTCATAGGCATAGTGATATAACTCAATAAGTTGGTGGAAAATGTGACATCTTTAAAAATTTATCTGGTGCATCCAGGGGTGTGAAAACACATACAATTATTTTATTTTTATTTATTTATTTTTGGAGATGGAGTCTTGCTGTGTCACCAGGCTGGAGTGCAGTGGTGCAATCTCGGCTCACTTCAACCTCTGCCTCCCAGGTTCAAACTATTCTCCTGCCGCAGCTTCTCAAGTAGCTGGGACTACAGGTGTGCGCCACCACACCCAGCTAATTTTTGTATTTTTTTTTTTTTTTTTTTTTTTTAGTAGAGACGGGGTTTCACTATATGTTGGCCAGGCTGGTCTTGAACTCCTGACCTCAGGTGATCCGCCCACCTCAGCCTCCCAAAGTGCTGGGATTACAGGCGTGATCCACCATGCCCGGCCATAAAATTAATTTAAAAAAAAAAGAACAATAAAATTTATCTGGTGCCTTGTACCTTTGGTATTCAAAGTATTTTATAGATATGATCTCGTTTATTTTCTCAGATTTTAATTTTTTCAAGTTTGTCAAAACAACGTATAAACTGCCTCCTAAAAACTCTTGAAACATTTATTTAAAATGTTGTAACTGTATGCATTAGTTCTGTGTTTTGTCAACTCTTAAAACTTCTTTTTGCTCAGTGTAATTAAAACTACTTCATGCTGTTAAAACATTAGTCTAATTTAACATTATGATATATAACTTAAGACTCATTTACTTACCTTGCTTATTTGTAAAACTATAGCAACCTTTAAGTACTCCTCTGGTGGTTTATTACTGTGTTCTTTATTTGGTGCCATTGATGAAGAAAGGTACATTAGTATCTTGTGTGATGTGGCATTAAAGGGTTGCGAGAAATTGCCTGTGCACTTCCTCAATTTTATACAGAATGTTTCTTACTTTCTTGTCTTCCCAATATTTTTTCTGCAGTACTTTGATGAACTCAGTGGAATACCTGCAGAAGATTTGCCTTATTATGGTGGCTCCGTGGAAATTGCTGACTACTGCCCTTTCAGTCAGGAATTCAGTTGGCATTTAAGTGGTGAATATCAGCGCAGCTCAGATTGTAGAATATTGGAAAATCAACCAGGTTAGTCGGCTAGTGAAATGAAGTATTATATACATATTAAAATTATGTATTAGCAATATAAAATTGTGGTTAAGGGCACAGACCCTAGAGCAGGACTGTCTGAATTTGCTTTATAGTTCAGCTGCTATCCATATGTAAGAAGTGACTTAACTTTTCCCTGCCTGTTTCTTCATCTGTACGATGGAGGCAATACTTAGAGAGTTGTGAGAATTAAATGAATTAATGTAGTAAGTACTTACAATTGTGCCTGACCCATCGAAGGGATTATTCGCGTATGCATGCACACACGCTATATTTTGGTCATACCTTCTAGCTGCACGGCACTTTCCATTTGCAAAGCACTTTCATTCTTCTGAAAACATGATGAGAAACATAAGGAAGATATTACTGTATTTCCCAGATAGGCGGATAGATACTACGTGATATAGTTAATTTGTGTCAGTGCAAGATCCTCCAATGCCATCCTCTTTTTATTAAAATACCTCAGATAAGCTGCTTTTTCCTCTCGTGGGGAATGTGCATTTTATGTAAGATAGAAGCAACATGTCACTCTTCAGATAGCAAAACAATGTTCTTGTCTCATGGCCAGTAAGATATACCACCATATTATTTGTTTCTTCTTAATACATATAAATGAACAAGATATCAAAGGAATAAACAGTATGGCAATTGGGTATTCTGCAATAATAGTTACAGCTCATACTAATTACCTTTGTAAACAGAAATGTTCTCACATCTGATGTAAGAAAGAGCAGTAAGTAGTTTTTCTCTCTGTGTTCATCGGAAGTTTTCACCTAGTCTCCAAACCCCCACCCCATTCCATACTTTATTACAGACTAAGGCATTTACATTCTAAATTTTTGTATTCTTACCTTTTACTCTTAAACTTGGCAGATGTAACTGGATTCCTGCAGTCATTTTTCCCCATCATTCATCTATTTAATAAATGTCCTGGCCAGGCGCAGTGGCTCACGCCTGTAATCGCAGCACTTTGGGAGGCCAAGGCAGGTGAATTGCTTGAGCTCAGAAGTTGGAGGCCAGCTGAGCAACATGGTGAAACCCTGTCTGTATCAAAAATACAAAAAATTAGCCAGGTGTGATGGTGCACACCTGTGGTCCCAGCTATGGAGGAGGACGAGGTCAGAGGATTGCTTGAGCAGCCCAGGAGGCGGAGTTTGCAGTGAGTCGAGATCATGCCACTGCACTCCAGCCTGGGCAACACAGTGAGACCCCACATCACATAAAAATAATAAATAAATAAATATCCTAACAACTTATAACCACTCAGCGGTTCCGTATTAAAGCAAAAGAAATGCACACATCTGTCAGTTATGGATTTGCCAGAGATGTACTATCACATGTTATTGTTTTAGAGCTGGAGCTGGCAAACGTTTTTTGTTAACGGGGAAAATTATAAATATCTGGGGCTTTGTGGGTCATAAGGTCTCTAGCTTTCTGATTCAGCTCAGCCGTTACCGTCTGAAAGCAGTTACAGACAGTATGTACGTGAATGAATGTGCCAGGATTTGGCCTGAGGGTTGCAGTTTGCTGAATTCTGTTTTATTATTATTATTATTATTATTTTTAGAGACAAGGTCTCACTCCGTCACCCAAGTTGGAGTGCAGTGGCACCATCATAGCTCACTGTAACCTGTAACTCCTGGGCTCAAGTGATTCTCCTGCCTCAGACTCCCCAGAGCCAGGACTACAGGCATGCACCTCCACACCTGACTAATTTTTAAAAATTTTTGTAGAGATGAGGCTTGCTATGTTACCCAGACTGGCCTCCAACTCCTGGCCTCAAGCGGTCCTTCCTCCTTGGCCTCCCAAAGTGTTGAAATTATAGGCTTGAGCCACCACATCCAGCCCTGAACCCCATTTTAGACACTGATCACTATAGTTTTTAAAGACTCTGATACTCAAAGGAAGTAAAGAATTCTGTTTTATTCTAATTTGCATTTTTTAGCTTATATAATTCAGATTTATCAAAACTGACATAAAACACTTCTCTCTATAATATTTTTAAATGGGCTAATTGAACTCTCTACTTCCCCAAAGAAAACTTATTGTAAAGAGTCTAAAGAGAGCAAATTACTGCTCGGGTTTAAGAGCTTTGTCCCCTTGTCCATTAGAGGCCTTTCATTCCTCTGCAGGTTTGTGCTTACTGTGAGATTAGATCAGCATCTTACTAGGTTGGTGGAAGAGTAATTGTGGTTTTGCCGTTAAAGTCATGCGAAAACCGCAATTACTTCTGCACCAGCCTAATATTTGTGGACTTCCAGGAGGTGGCACAAGTTGAAGATATAAGAAAGTTTTCAAATGTTGCAACACCCCCCAGAAGTCTGCATTATATAAATCGCTTGGCCTCATCCTGTCATGAGTAACTTGGAGGCGCCTCCTGTTTAGACCATCAGTGAAGATGATTTTATCTTGCTATCTAGTCATCTAATGATTCTTAGTGCTAGTTCTTCTATATATTTAACCTAGAAAACGCTGGGCCCAGTTTTATTCCCTTGTGTCTGATGCAGTAATTTTCTCCCATTAATTCCTTTATTAAGAACCTAGTGTGAGTTTGGAATCCTGTGGATCCTAATTTTTTTTTTTTTTTTTTTTGAGACGGAGTCTCGCTCTGTCTCCCAGGCTGGAGTGCGGTGGCGCGATCACGGCTCACTGCAAGCTCCACCTCCCGGGTTCACACCATTCTCCTGCCTCAGCCTCCCGAGTAGCTGGGACTACAGACGCCTGCCACCATGCCCGGCTAATTTTTTTGTATTTTTAGTAGAGACGGGGTTTCACCGTGTTAGCCAGGATGGTCTCCATCTTCTGACCTCGTGATCTGCCCACCTCAGCCTCACAAAGCCCTGGGATTACAGGCGTGAGCCACCGTGCCCAGCCTACCCTAATTTTTTAAATTTAAAATTTCCATGAAACATGTCTGATTTTTAAAGCAACTTTTAATCATAAAAATGGAATGGTTCAGTTTCTTGTTCTTTGAGCCAAAAGTCAATTTTTAAGGAGACTTTTCTTCTTTGCCTCAGAAATTTTTAAGAACTATGGCGCTGAAAAGTATGGACCTCATTCCGTTTGTCTAATTCAGAAATCAGCATTCGTTATGGAGAAGTGTGAGAGGAAGCTGAGTTACCCAGACTGGGGAAGCGGATGCTATCAGGTAAGCTTATGTTTGTTATTACTTGTGCCAAATATTATGTGATTTTATCTCTTTTATGGTTTTATATTTTAAATTATATTTTCATATTTTATGTCATTAATTTACTGATCAATACTGTATCTTGTTTATGTAAATATTAGTTTGGATGCTTATGTTTTATGAAAATATGGTCATTTCTTTAGAAAAAGTGCCTCTTAAAAATATATATGTAATTACTGTAATGTTACTTCTGGGCATATATTCTGAGGAAGTAATGGTAAATAGGTAATTTTGTTCTTGAGCAAATATTACTTTGTAATGGAAAACATGTCAATTTTATTTCAAAAGGTCTGAGGACCTCATGGGTTATAAGAATTAGTAAATCAGGCTGGACGTGGTGGCTCACGCCTGTAATCCCAGCACTTTGGGAGGCTGAGCCAGGAGGATTGCTTGAGCCCAGGATTCGAGACCATCCTAGGCAACAAAGCGAGACCCTGTCTCTAAAAAAATAAAGAAAAAAGAATTAATAAATCAGTTGCTGATTAATAATAGGGTGTTCTTTCCTTTGTAATTAGAAATCAAAAAAGGGCAAACTACAATTTTTTTTCCTTTTTCTTTTTCTTTTTTTTGAGACAAGGTCTTGCTCTGTCAGCTAGGCTGGAGTGCTGCTGCAGTCACGGCTCACTGTATCCTCTACCTCCTGGGTTCAAGCGACCTTCCCACCTCAGCCTCCTGAGGAGCTGGGACTACAGTGTGTACCACACACCCGACTAAGTGTTTGATTTTTTGTAGAGAAGAGGTCTCACTATGTCGCCCAGGCTAGATTAGAACTTCGGGCCCCAAGCAATCCTCTTGCCTTGGCCTCCCAAAGTACTGGGATTATAGATGGCGGCCGCCATGCCTCGCCTACTATTTCCTTAATTATCATATTTGCACATCTGATATTATATGACATCACCTTATTAAGGACTTATAAACATGTAGCCATTCTGTGACTTAGGAGCATCCAACGGAATGAATCTTCTGCACCCTACAAATGGATGTCAGGGAGGACAGCGTAAGTCTGAGAAATGCAGAATAAGCATTCCTGTGCCATTTCAGCTGCAAGAGCTAAACGGACCTTTATAACTGGAAATTTAACTCTTATCATTAGTTACTTATCAAATTAACGTTTTTTTTGGTAACTGCTTTTTTTCTTTTCTGTTTTTTCTTGAGACAGGGTTTTGCTCTGTCACCCAGGCTGGAGACAATGGTGCGATCGTGCTCACTGCAGCCATGGACTCCCAGGCTCAGGCGATTCTCCCACCTCAGCCATCTGAGAAGCTGGGAGAAGAAGGTGGTGGTGCACACCACCACACCTGGCTGATTTTTCTTATTTTTTGTAGAGACAGGCTTTTGCCATGCTACTCAGGCTGGTCTCGAACTCCTGGGTTCATGTGATTCACCTGCCTCAGTCTCCCAAAGTGCTGGGACTACAGACATGAGCCACTTTGCCTGACCTGGTAATAGCACTATCAAGATATATTTTACATACCATACAATTTATGTAAAATTAACTTTTTTTTTCATTTTTCCTCTTTTGGGACAGGGTCTTACTCTGTCACCCAGGCTGGAGTGCAGTGGTGTGATCTCAGCTCACTGCAACCTCCACCTCCCGGTTCCAGAGATTCTTGTGCCTCAGCCTCCTGCACAGCTGGAATCACAGGCATGCGCCACCATACCCAGCTAATTTTTGTATTTTTAGTACAAAAATTGACCAGGCTGGTCTCAAACTCCTGGCCTAAACTGATCCTCCTGCCTCAGCCTCCCAAAGTGCTGGGATTATAAGCATGAGCCACCACTCCTGGCCGAATATTTCTTTTCTTTCTGTAACAAGATATTCTAAGCTCACTTTGTTCTTTGTCTACCCCTGACGTGGAATTAACCATTTCTCCAGAGGCCCCTAGTTACTTTTAATGGAGTATGGTGTTTAGAGACTAAGATCTGGGCGGTAATTATACTGTTGATTGCTTTTGGTGGAGTGTTTGGTGTTAGAGACTAAGATCTGGGCGGTAATTGCACTGTTCATTGCTTTTAGTGGAGTGTGGTGTTAGAGACTAAGATCTGGGCGCTAATTATACTGTTCATTGCTTTTGGTGGAGTGTTTGGTGTTAGAGACTAAGATCTGGGCGCTAATTATACTGTTCATTGCTTTTAGTGGAGTGTGGTGTTAGAGACTAAGATCTGGGCGGTAATTGCACTGTTCATTGCTTTTGGTGGAGTGTTTGGTGTTAGAGACTAAGATCTGGGTGGTAATTATACTGTTGATTGTCATTGATAATAACATTTGGGAATTGGGAATACCAGCTCATCAGGCCCTCTTAGTAAGGTAGGAAATATATGTATATGTATCAGTACACTCTCCTGTGAGTGTGTGTGTGTGTGTGTGTGTGTAAGTAACCATGAGTTTGCATCAGTAAGGTTGGTTTGATTCCATCGGTTGGAGACCTTGTCTGATACCAAAGCATTTATTTTAGTTTTCCACCTTTTCACATATGTACTTCCTTCACCAACAGTGAGAAGTCCAGCTGCTGTCATCTCAGCATGTTTACTCATCTGATCTATCCACATCCGTCCACTTTCTCCCACTCCCATTACCCTCGTCACCCGGCCAACTCTGCGTGACCTCCCGGTCACACACCTCCCCCACCCCTCCAAACAGATCACCTACCTTGCCTCACTTAACGGCTTTAGACGTAATTGCTTTTGAGGAAGGGGAAAGGAGAAAGGGAGGGATCACTGGGCTTTTTTTTCTTAAAATTGTGGCAAAATATATATAACATAAACATTTCCATTTTAACTGTTTTTACGTGTACAGTTAAGTGGCACTAAATACATTCACGTTGTCGTGCACATTGCCGCCGAGCGTCTCAGAAACTCTGTACTCACTAAACAATCCCTCCCTCTTCCTCCTCCCCCAGCCCTGACAGCCTCTATTCTACGTCCTCTCTCTGTGGATTTGCCTAATCTAGATAGTCCTTATAAGTAGAATCATACCATGTTTGTCCTTTTGTACCTGACTCCTTTTACTTAGCGTGGCGTTCTCAGGGTTCATCCACATTGTGCCATGTATCAGAACAGTATTCCTTACGGTGTTCCTTTATGTCTCAATAACACTCCATTGTATGGATCTGTCACGTTTTGAATCAGTTGATGGACACTTAGGTGGTTTGCGTCCACCTCTTGGCTATTGGAGTCTTGCTGCAGCGAACACTGGCTTCCGCGTATCTGTCTGAGTCCCTATTTTCAGTCTACTCAGCAGTAGAATTGCTGTATCATATGGCAATTCTATGTTTAGCTTTTTTAGGAACTACCAAACTAGGTTTTTTGTTGTTGTTGTTGAGGGGTTTTTGGTGTTATTTTGAGGTTTCTTTTTTATTATTATTAATAGACTTTATTTTTTAGAGCAATTTTAGGTTCACAACAAATTTAAGCAGAAGGTACAGAGAGTTCCCGTATACCCCTGCTCCACACACTCGTGGCCTTCCGCACCATCAGCATCCTGTACCACAGAGGCATTTTTGGTACAATTGATGAACCCACATCATCATCCAAAGTCCATATTCACATTAGGGTTCACTCTGGGTGTTTTCGATGAACCGACATCATCATCCGAAGTCCATGTTCACATTAGGGTTCACTCTGGGTGTTCTACATTCTGTGGGCTTTGACACCTGTAGGATATTCGTCCATAAGATAAATGAGTTGTTGAAATGGACTTTGTTATAAGTTAAAGATTGGCTATCTGTGGCTAAATAATTGCTGAGACTAACATAAATAAGAATAAATGAAATAAAAAGTGGGATGAAATACTTCAGGTGAAAGTTCAAAGG
Source organism: Pan paniscus (assembly GCF_029289425.2). Taxonomy (NCBI): domain Eukaryota; kingdom Metazoa; phylum Chordata; class Mammalia; order Primates; family Hominidae; genus Pan; species Pan paniscus. The sequence continues at coordinate 195,957,501 of NC_085926.1, forward strand.
GAAACTGTATTATCTCTGTACAAAAGAGACCTTTAAGCGTGTGTTTTCATGTCAACCCTTTGTGTTCTTAACATGTTTTTCCCTGATGAAACTGAGATCATGGACCTTATCATATCACCTTTTGTGCTGATGGCACCTTTTAATATAAATTTTTAAGTAATTTATATATTGATTAAATAAGTCAGCAATTCACATGGTGAAAAATTCAAAAGATGCAAAAGAATGTACAGGGTACAGGAAAAGCCTTTCCCAGCCCCGTCTTTTAGTCACTCACTTCTCCCTTCGGAGGGAAGTAATATTACCAGTTTCTTGCATCCTTCTAAAGATAAACTCTGTGCAGGCACAAATTTATATTTTTGTTTCATTTTTTACACCAATAGTATCAAGTTACACATACTGTTCTGTGGTGTGTATTAAAGAGTCGTTCTTAGTATCATCTTACATCATTCCAGCCCCATGTCTGAACTGGCTGTGGACGTCTCAAGTACATTTGGTTGTACTTTGATCATTCTGAATTCAGTTCCTCCAAAATCCAGTTTAGGAGCCCTCTCTCAACAACGCTGCATTTCGGCTGTGTTGCTTCCAGCACTGGTCCCAGTCTCTCTAATTAGAAACCAGAATGATCATTTTCTACTCTCTGTTCTATAAAGACGGATCAATACAGACTAAGTCTTTAGATTACTCTCCTATTGAAATCTCTTATATCTATTTTATTTTAGGTTTACCTTCATAGTTCAAGCCATTATCACTTCACAGTTTCCTAACTAATTTCCCTCCTCTCATCTTACTTCCATGACCACGTTGATCCTTTTAAAATTTTAGTTTTGATCAAACTTATACATGCAAATAGTTTGAAACAAATTTGTTGTCTGCTTCCAAAAAACTACAGCCTCAGGCCAGGCGCTGTGACTCATGCCTGTAATCCCAGCACTTTGGTTGGCTGAGGCTAACACTTGAGGTCAGGAGTTCGAGATCAGCCCAGGCAACATGGTGAAACCCCGTCTCTACTAAAAATACAAAAATTAGCCGGGCATGGTGGCCGCCTGCCTGTAATCCCAGCTATTCAGGTGGCTGAGGCATGAGAATCGCTTGAACCTGGGAGATGGAGGTTGCAGTGAGCCAAGATCGCACCACTGCACTCCAGCCCCGGCAATGGAGTGAGACTACATGTAAAAACAAACAAACAAACAAACAAACAGAAAAACACACAAAAAACTAGAGCCTCTGTTATTACTTCCCTAATGTTTATTACTTCTTCCCAGAGTCTTCACTTTCAATTCTTAGTTGTTGTTTTGTTGGGGGTGGAGGAGTCAGGGGAGACTTACTATTTGCTTTCTTATTTTTTTTTATTATTATTACTTTTTTGAGATGGATTCTTGTTCTGTCTCCCAGGCTGGAGTGCAGGTGGCATGATCCCTCGGCTCACTGCAACCTCCGCTTCCCAGGTTCAAGTGATTCTCCTGCCTCAGCCTCCCAAGTAGCTGGGATTATAGGCGCCCGCCACCATGCCTAGCTGTTTTTTTTTATTTTTAGTAGAGAGAGGGTTTCACCATGTTGGCCAGGCTGGTCTCAAAATCCTGACCTCAAGTGATCTGCCTGCCTGGGCCTCCCAAAGTGCTGGGATTACAGGCGTGAGCCACTTATATTATTCTTTCATAAGGTTTGAATTTCAAATGTTAGCTGTTGACTTTGGAAAATAAGAATTTAGTTGGTTCGCCTCGTCCTCTTGCTGTGTTCACTTCCTCTTTCCCCATCGTACACTTCTTGTTTCCCACCCTCCCAGTGGTGATTATGGATAAATACGTATTCACTGCTTACATTACCAGGACTATGCAGACGTGGCGCCTGGTAGCATGCAATCGTTACTTCCCCGTTCTCCCCAGTATTTCGTTTTCTCTGGATTTAAGATCTTGTTTTTTCATGCAATTAGTTTTCTTTGTATTTAGCACTAATTCAATTCTAAGCTCTTCTCCCAGCTGGGCTCATCTCCTTTCAGTAGAACCAGATACCTGAGGTATTCTATCCATTTCATCTTGAGGAAATCTCTTCTGGACATTTCTGGCCTGTGCTAATCTCGACTATATAATCCTTATGTTGGCAGCACAGCTGGCATCTTGGGATCTCGAGTCAGGATCATCCTGGAGGTCCCTCTGGTCCCTCTGTCTCTCTCATATTGGATCCCCTCCTTCATGGATTTTGTGTCATATTCTTTTTTGGATTTTTTTTATTTTAATGGAACATACCTTCTAGTGGAGATTTGAGGAGTATGTGACGGAGAACAGTGTTGAGACTTGCATGTCTGAAAGCATCACTGTTCCATCGTGACGCCTGCTGACAGCGTGGGAAGGCGGGACCTCACCTCTGCCCTCAGGGTCCTCAGCTAGGCCTGAGAATGAAATAGGCATAAGCCCGATGAACAGGAGGAAAACATACACATTTATTTAATCTAAGTTTTACATGACACAGGAACCCACATGAGTAAATGAAAACTCGAAGTGTAAAACCTATATACTTTTATACTACATTGAACAAAGGGAGACAGTTACAGAAAAGTAAAATGTATGCGGAGGCTAAAGGAAGATAAGAATTATTTTAAGAAGGTCTGTTTGTACCAAATTCTTTGGCTTTGACTCTCCATATTGGTGATAAAAATGTTTGTTTTCTCCTGGAAAAGGAAGGGTATTATTCATGTGGGAGTTGTGTCTTCTGCTTTCAGGAGGAAAGGGGATGTCAGAACAGTCTTGCTGGGTCTGCTGTGTTGAAGTCCCTTTAGCTGGAAACCTTTGTGCCAAAACAGCACATTTTGGGGTGGCGTGTTCTGCCATCCTTCAATAGCTTGGGTGGGTATAGCTTTATTTTTGAAAATTATTTTCCTAATGGATGATTGGGTGCAGGAAAAAAAGAAAGAAAATTATTTTCCATCAGAATTCTGAAAGCATTTTTCCTTTGTGTGCTGACTGTCAGTGTCATTCTGAGTTTCAATTGCCAGAATCTTTTTTCTTTCTTCTCTGGAAGCTGTAAATTCTTAATTTTAACTTCGCATACCACATCCTCACCTGCCAAGCCCCAGTATTCCAAAATTTAATGGGTTGATTCTATGTTTGGTGATCATTAACAGCCTGTTCATATTCAAGAAGTGACTGGAGCCTGGCACAGTGGCTCACACCTGTAATCACAGCACTTTGGGAGCCCGAGACAGGCGGATCACTTGAGGTCAAGAGTTTGAAAGCAGCCTGGCCAACATGATGAAACCCCTCATCTACTAAAAATACAAAAATTAGCCCGGTGTGGTGGTGGGCGCCTGTAATTCCAGCTACACAGGAGGCTGAGGCATGAGAATCACTTGAACCCAGGAGGTGGAGGTTGCAGTGAGCTGAGATGACACTATTGTACCACAGCCTGGGCGACAGAGTGAGACTCTGACTCAAAAAAAAAAAAAAAAAAGAAAAGAAAAGTGCCTGGAAGCCAGTTTGGAAGCTCTGAGCACACACATAGGGCTTGTTGACTGTGGTCTCCCTATGGGGCTCCTTCCTTACAAAATCTTTGATGTCCGTCCTTTTGACGGGTCAGATTGGTCAGAGAAACTGCCAGTGACCTGCCTAAGTTTATATGCTGTCAGAGTTCTAGGAAGGAAGTCGATTTTGAATGCTTTAACCTGTAAACTTCGAGTCCTTATTTTCATGATGGCATCCCAGCTCTCTGCTGTACTTAGTTTTCCCCAGAACAGAAAAACTCTGTTTTACCCTTTCCAAAAAATAAATCTCCAGTATGCTGGTGTATTAGTCCATTTTGCGTTGCTGTAAAGGAGTATCTGAGGCTGGGTAATTTATGAAGAAAAGAGGTTAATTTTGGCTTACAGTTCTGCAGACTACAGGAAGTATAAGTGCTGTCATTGGCTTCTGGTGACGGCTCAGGAAGCTTACAGTCATGGCAGAAGGCAGAGTGGGGGCAGGCTTATCACATAGAGCGGGAACGAGAGAGGAGGGAGCTCCCGACCTCTTGAACAAGCAGATCTCCGGGGAAGTTATTCCTGTGGGGAGGGCACCAAGCTATTCATGAGGGATCCATCCCCATGACCCAGACACCTCTCACTAGGCCCCACATCCAACACTGGGAATCATATTTCAACAGAAGATTTGGACAAATACCCAAACTATATCAGCTGGGTTCGGAACGAACTGGTCCAGCTGCTCGCAGTGAGGGAGAGGAATGCTGGGGTCTGTTTCTGAAACAGACGTTTATCTAATCCTTTTGATTGTAGCTCTTACTTCTTGGTACCAGGTGTGGCTGTGGCAGTCCTGAGCCCTCTTTGTGTTCTGCAGATCAGTTTCTTCCTGGCTCTTCCTGTTGCTGGATTTTGATTCAGCTTTCCTGAGTCTGTTATGTCTGCTGCTACCTGTACATCTACCCTCCTGCCCACACTTAATTCCCAGAATTCCACAATGAGAATACTTCAACTTCAGCAAGGGAGTTTTCCTCTTGTCCTATCAACACTCTCATATAATTCTCATCTCTAAGCCATGTGCATTCTGCTTCCCAACCTGTAACATCTGCCCGGCAGTGATCCAAATCCTGTGTACATCCTTAGGATACAAATGCTGTCTTCCATGAAAGTTTCTAATATTTGTTCTTGTTTCTACCATTTATTGACTCTTAATCATAAAATAGTCTGGTACTGTTCATTTTTTGCTTTTTCTTCTAATTTCAAAATACAGTTAGTATTTTATAAAAAAAATTATTATTTTTATTATCTTTTTTTTTTGAGATGGAGTCTCACTCTGTCACCCAGGCTGGAGTGCAGTGATGGGATCTCAGCTCACTGCAACCTCTGCCTCCTGGGTTCAAGTGATTCTTATGCCTCAGCCACTTGAGTAGCCCACCATTACGCCTGGCTAATTTTTGTATTTTTAGTGGAGACGGGGTTTCACCAGGTTCGCCAGGCTGGTCTCGAACTCCTGACCTCAGGTGATCCACCTGCCTTGGTGTCCCACAGTGCTGGGATTACAGGCATGAGCCACTGTGCCCGGCTGAAAAAAATTTTTGTATCCTACTCCTCTTTCCTCAATTGAAACTGCTAGAGGGCAGGCACTGTATCGTGTACTTTTTTAGTGTCCTTTTCAGCGCCAAGCACGGCGCTTGATCAAGTCTCGCTTTAAAGAATAATGATGTTGCACTGTAGCTGTGGTGATGCTTACTTGATGTGGATCACGGAGTGACAGAGAAGAGGTCACACTTCATTGTTTGTTTTTGTGATATCTTAAAACAAATTTTCAAAAGAGTGATATATTTCAACTTAACTGATGATAGAGTTATTTCAAAATGACTTCAAATATACTTTTGAACTCTTCTTTTGAAATTATCTTTAGTAGTTTAATAGTCACCTAAGGAAATCAATCTTAGTAATTTTGTGTCACACCTTGTCTTAACCAGGTTGGTCAACTACCTTTGCTGGACTTGCTTCTGGGCAACCTTGGGCTATTTCCAAAAATTATATCTACTTGCTACTTAAAAATTTGCTACCATCAGACAGGTTCAGAAGCATGCACTGACTTTGAAGATAGGTCCAAGAGAGAAGTTTCAGAAGTGTTTAAAGGGAAGTAGCATAATTGAATGTGAAGTCTTTGTAGAAAACAACTTTGAGGTTTTTTTTTTAAATAGTTAAAATTTTTGGCTGGGTGCAGTGGCTCACGCCTGTAATCCTAGCACTTTGGGAGGCCAAGGCGGGCAGATCACCTGAGGTCAGGAGTTCAAGACCAGCCTGGCCAACATGGTGAAACCCCATCTCTACTAAAAATACAAAAATTTAGCTGGGTGTGGTAGCACAGGCCTGTAGTCCCAGCTACTTGGGAGGCTTAGGCACGAGAATTGCTTGAACCCGTGAGGCAGAGGTTGCAGTGAACCAAGATCATGCCACTGCACTCCAGCCTGGGCAACAGAGTGAGACTTGGTCTAAAAAAAAAAAATAAATTAAAATTTTAAAAAATTACTATTTCTAAATGTTTTAAAAGTTAGCATTAATGTGTTTTCTTTTGCTTTTAAAAACTGATTTCATTAGCTATCACGTGCAAATGAGCTATGAGTCTTGCCTTTAAAGATAAAGTCTGGATAAAATTCCTGTGACTGAGCAGAGCATTTGGGGTAGGGAGAAAGAATGAAGAACTTTTGCTGTGTTGCGTTTCTATGCTGTATAATTCTTGTTTGTTTATAATAAACATTTTTATAATTTCAAACCCCAATTAAAATTTGACTTATGGCCAGGTGCAGTGGCTCAAACCTTTAATCCCAACACTTTGGGAGGCCAGGGTGGGTGGATAACTTGAGTCCGGGAGTTCGAGACCAGCCTAGGCAACATGACAAAACCCAAACCCCATCTCTACAAGAAAATACAAAAATTAGCCAGGCATAGTGGCACATGCCTGTAGTCCCAGCTACTCAGGAGGCTGAGGTGGGGGGATCACCCGAGCCCAAGGTAGTCAAAGCTGTAGTGAGCCAAGATCGCCACTGTATTCCAGCCTGGGCAACAGAGCAAGACCCCATCTCAAAAAAAAAAAAAAAAAAAGCTGTATGTGTGTGCCCCCTTGTAATTTTTGGGAAAAGTGTCCATAGCTTCCATCAGATTCTTAAAAAGGTGCTAGATTCAAAGTTTAAGAACTCCTGCCACACAGAGTGTAATTCTTTTAGGACCTAAATAACCCTCTTTTGGTTGTTTTTTTTTTTTTTTTTTTTGGACACGGAGTCTTGCTCTGTTGGCAGGCTGGAGTGCAGTGGCACGATCTCGGCTCACTGCAACCTCTGCCTCCCAGGATCAAGCGATTCTCCTGCCTCAGCCTCCTGAGTAGCTGGGACTACAGGTGCATGACACCACGCCCAGCTAGTTTTTGTATTTTTAGTAGAGACAGGGTTTCACCATGTTGGCCAGGATGATCTCGATCTCTTGACCTCATGATCTGCCCGCCTCAGCCTCCCAAAGAGTGGGATTACAGGTGTGAGCCACCGCGCCCGGCCAACTTAACTCTTTATATGAGGTTAATGTTATGCCCACACTGCAAATTGTGCTTTATAGCCAATGTTTTTAGTAAGTTTTAATATATTTTCCTGTAGTTGAAGGAGAAATCTCTTAGAATCTTACTGACCTGATATTTATTATTTTTATATATCTATTTTTTTCCTGTTTGAAGGTTTCTTGTTCTCCTCAAGGTCTGAAAGTTTGGGTCCAAGATACTTCATATTTGTGTAGTCGGGCTGGGCAGGTCCTCCCCGTCAGTATCCAGATGAATGGCTGGATTCACGATGGAAACCTGCTCTGCCCATCATGTTGGGACTTCTGTGAGCTCTGTCCTCCAGAAACAGATCCTCCAGCCACTAACCTGACCCGAGCTCTGCCACTTGGTGAGTGCTCTCTATGGTTGGAATAAAGAGGGAAAAGTGAAGGGGGTGAACTTCTCTTACAAAATGTTGGCATTTCCCTTCAAGGAAGCTCTAAAACAAGTTGAGTTTCTTCTCGGCTGATTGCATTTTTATGGGAAGTTCCTCCTTCCCACCATTATCGGAAATCTAAGGTAGGTCAACTTGACACTTTTGAGTAAGAGCAAGGGTGAGGAACCTTTCTGGTGAAGAACCTCTGAGTTGCACAAAATTATTCATCAAAGATCACAAAAAGTGAACGTTGTATCCATTCATTTGGAAATTAAGGGTAAACAAAATTCTGCTCATTAAATACAAAAAGTAATTAAATATATTTTAGTCATATCATAATCAGCTGAAGTGAAAGTGAGGGAAAGACCTGGAAAAGATACCGAAAAAAGGAATTGGTATACCCACAAAGAGGGGAAAGATGCAATAACACACATGCGAAATGAGACAGAGAGATGTGGGCTGGCAAAGACCGGGGGGTTCATTGAGGAATAGGACCGAGTGCTTGTTCTGTGAGACTCCAGAGAATGGAACTGGCACCAAGAGATTGAAGTTATGAGGAGACAGATGCCAATTAAACCCTTTAGAAGCAGGAGGGGAATGCAGAAAACACCCTTGAGAAGAACGCCTTCTCCATGAAATTGACGGTGTTCAAACTGAGGCTGATAATGCATTGCTGAGAGTATAAAAGCAGAATTCATCAATTCACAATTAAAATTTTGATTTAAATGACCTATGAGATTTTTATGGCAGTTTGACATTTCAGATTATGAACAATAAAAACCTTATGCAATGTTTCATTTTCTCAACTAGAGGTGTTTTTTAGGTGGAACTGCATTGCCCTTTGCCTAGTCCATGGTGTGATTGAAAATAGAAGGCCACACTCAGTTTTCAAGTCAAAGTTTCTCCACCTCTAAGATTAACTTCCCTTCTTTTCCAAATCCTGAGGACCTCATCTCCTAGGGGCTGTAGGCAGAGGATGAGTTTTGGAAGATGAGTACTTGTGTTGGGGGTCCCCAGGAGCACCTTAAATTTGTTGGTTCACCAGAAGGACTCACAGGACGCAGCTGCTCATCATAGTACTCATGGCTAAGATTTGTTAAAGTGAAATGATGCAGAGCAAAATCAGCAACGGGAAGAGGTGTGTGGGGCAAAGTTGTGAGGAAACCAGTTCCCAGCCACCAGCAAAGGCCCTCCTTGCATGCAGAACTTTCTAAAGATAGCAGTTTCAGGCCTGCTGTATTAACTCTGCTCTACACAGTACTCCAAGTGAGGCAGCTGAGTTTTCTGCAGTTACAATCATAATGACACAATGAATTTTATTTGATATAAAATCTTAGGTCAAGGCAGGTGGATCACTTGAGGTCAGGAGTTCAAGATAAACCTGGCCAACATGGTGAAAACCCATCTCTACTAAAAACACAAAAATCAGCCACATGTGGTGGTATGCATCTGTAATCCCAGCTACTCAGGAGGCTGAAGCAGGAGAATCACTTGAACCCGGGAGGCGGAGCCAAGGTCACACCACTGCACTTCAGCCTGGGCAATAGAATGAGACTCTGTCTCAAAATAAATAAATAAAAGCTCATCTTTATTGTTTAAAATATTTAAAAGGGCAACTCATCCTAAAATAAGGTCAGGTTGGCCTCATCTCCCTACTGCTATAAAAATATTTCCATTATGAGAACTGTTTTAACCTATGAGGACACCTCATGGCTGAATTAAAATATACCTCTAGTGCCCAAAATCTGTAGAATCTTCTGCTGTTTCAAAATCAAGTCTGATTGATTGGTGATATGAATGTATGGGTAGATATTTAGAAATAGGGGACCATATGTTCTGGTCTGCCTGAGACCATCCATATGCCTGTTGTCATTATTAATAGTCCTCTCCCTTGCATCCTCACAGTCTGTCTGCCTGTTGTCATTATTGCTGGTCCTGTCCCTTGCCTCCTCACAGTCTGTCCGCCTGTTGTCGTTATTGATGGTCCTCTCCCTTGCCTCCTCACAGTCCGTCTGCCTGTTGTCGTTATTGATGGTCCTCTCCCTTGCCTCCTCACAGTCCGTCTGCCTGTTGTCATTATTGATGGTCCTCTCCCTTGCATCCTCACAGTCTGTCCGCCTGTTGTCATTATTGATGGTCCTCTCCCTTGCCTCCTCACAGTCCGTCTGCCTGTTGTCGTTATTGCTGGTCCTCTCCCTTGCCTCCTCACAGTCCGTCTGCCTGTTGTCGTTATTGATGGTCCTCTCCCTTGCCTCCTCACAGTCCGTCTGCCTGTTGTCATTATTGATGGTCCTCTCCCTTGCATCCTCACAGTCCGTGTGCCTATTGTCATTATTGATGGTCCTCTCCCTTGCATCCTCACAGTCTGTCCGCCTGTTGTCATTATTGATGGTCCTCTCCCTTGCATCCTCACAGTCCGTCTGCCTGTTGTCATTATTAATAGTACTCACCCTTGCATTCTCAAAATGTACTAGTTTGTGTTGATAAATTATATGGTCACCCTACTTAGAAGGTACAAAGAAAGAATAAAGGAAGAAAGTTCTTCACCCCATCTCAGAATAACCAAGATCTTTATCTTTGCTGGGGTACTACCCCAAGGCAATTTTTTTTGGATACCATTTTTTAACCTTGACATAGTGGATACATCATTTCTTCCTCCATATATTTTTCCTCCATTAAAAAAGAAACAAAAACTTTTTTATACCTGGGTTTTGCTCTTGATTTAGCTCTCAAGGTGGTCCTTGTTTACTTTTTAATAATCACTGCTCTTCATCTGTCAATATTTAATTGGTATGATTTATCCCAAAATTGTTTATAGAAAGTCAGTTTTTGTTTTCAACTCTAGATCTTTGTTCCTGTTCCTCGAGCCTGGTGGTCACCCTCTGGCTTCTGCTAGGCAATCTGTTTCCTCTGCTGGCTGGATTTCTTCTGTGTATATGGCACTAGGAATGGAAAAGTGGATCTTCAAGATATTCTTTTATGTTATGTTCTTGTGAACAAAGCACAAAGTTTGAGTGAGTGCCAACCTATGCAGATGGTAGAAGTGGCATTCCTTGCTTTGGCTTGGAAGAATTGACGACCATCAGACCTTGAAGCAGAACTTCACAGCAGCCTGTCCTCATCAGCAACCCAACCACCTTCATCAGCAACCCAACCACCTCATCAGCAACCCAACCACCTCGTCAGCAACCCAGCCGCCTTCATCAGCAACCCAACCAACCCAACCACCTCATCAGCAACCCAGCCACCTTCATCAGCAACCCAACCACCTCATCAGCAACCCAACCACTTTCATCTGCAACCCAACCACTTTCATCAGCAACTCAACACCTTCATCCGCAACCCAACCACCATCTTCAGCAACCCAACCACCTCATCTTGGAGAAGGAGAAGGAACTGCAAGCCACCAAGTCTTCATTTTTCAGGGTTTGTAATCTTCCCAAAGTTTTCCTTTGAAAATAGGATAATGGGTGGAATTTTCAGAGTGATTACATACCTCAACATTTTTATTAACATACAACAATGGGAAAGTTCATCATCCATATACTGCAGTCACTTAAACAACAGCTAATTATTGCAAGATTAGAATTGGAGATCTTGTCCTCAAAAGTATAAATTGTCCTTTGAGTTATAGAAAATAATGGAATTGGGATTTCTACATATCATTATTATACCTATTTTAAATTTAATGGCAGCCAGGCATGGTGGTGCCTGCCTGTAGTTCCAGCTACTTGGGAGGCTGAGGCAGGAGGATCGCTTGAGCCCAGGAGTTCAAGGCTGCAGTGAGCTATGATTGCACCACTGTATTCCAGCCTGCACAATAGAGTTAGACCCTGTATCTTAAAAAAAAAAAAAAATTAATGGCTGGTATATAGTAAACTTAATTCACTGTTCCCATTGTTTGTTCTAAAGAATTTTTTAAAATAATGTTTCATTAAATCTTATGATTTAACCGTGCTTGCCCTTTTTGCCAGCTATGTGGCAGTTTACGGCAGAACTGCTGTCAGTGTGCTGGTAGCCCTCTGTATTCATCCCTCTTCAGAGCTCAGCTTCTGGTTGTATTCTCCATGAGTTTAATAATGACATGAAAAAATGTGGAAGCCGAGAGAGTAAAATACTCTGCCCTGTGAAAACGTGGAAGACATGCAAACAGAAAAAAACATAATTGTATTGTTTTAGATAATATTAAGACAACTGTGAAACAACAAAAACACAACTATTCCTTTGTGACCGATGAAGATAAAAAGAAATTCTGGTAAAGACAGGTATGCAGTTTTTTAAAATGGGTTAAGAAATTGTTGCAGAAGAATTTCTAACATCTGAAAATGGTTTTATGTTTAAGAAGGATGGTCTGAATTGTGTACTAATAGCAAGGTATAAGTTTGGTGTAGAGCCTATCCAGTAGCGTCCACTGTACCACTTTTAAGTAAGACTCAGTCCACAGAAGCTGGAAGATTGCCTTCGCTTTAAATATCCTTTACCTTCTGCATTTGACACTCCTCCTGTTACTACATAGATTCCGGTCCCCAGAAGCAATTTTACACTGGTACTAGAGCTTACCAGCCCCATTTAGTAATTCCTATTTGAAATTTTTTAATGGCTAGATGAGGTTTAACAAGAATATGAAAAGAAAAAAGAAAAAATATGTTCATGAATGATAGGCGATGCCCATTCTTTCTCTCAAGCTAATGAAGTCCTATGGCATTGTAACCACAACCCTCGGACAGACTCCTCCTATTCCTCCATGGCATTGTAACCACAACCCTTGGACAGACTCCTATTCCTCCATGGCATTGTAACCACAACCCTCGGACAGACTCCTCCTACTCCTCCATGGCATTGTAACCACAACCCTCGGACAGACTCCTCCTACTCCTCCATGGCATTGTAACCACAACCCTCGGACAGACTCCTTCAGTTCCTCCTTTCCTCATCCTTCCCTGCTTTTCGTCCATTCAGCATATAGCTATTCAGTACTCCATTGAAGAAATTATGCTAAGTGAGCAAAGCAACATAATTACTAAGAATTAATTCTGATTATTTGGCACTAGAGCCAACAGCAACCCCAGCACAGAGGAAAGTTGCTTTTTTTTCAAATGCATACATTTAAAGTATGTATTTGCATGCAGTTTTAAATGGGAGGTATTTGTCATTGTGAAAAGCTGGGAATCTCAAACATAGTCAACTTAACTAAAAAAGAAGCTAATACAGGTTGAGCATTCCTAATCCAAAAATCCGGAATCCAAATTGCTCCAAAATCTGAAACTTTCTGAATGCTGACCTGATACTACAAGTAGAAAATTCCACATATAAGTACTTAACACAAACTTTGTTTCATGCACAAACTACTAAAAATATTGTATAAAATTACCTTCAGGCAGTGTGTGTAGTTATATATGAAACATGAATTTCATGTTTAGACTCGGGTCCATGCCCAAGATACCTCATTAGGTATCTGTAAATATCCGAAATCCAAAAAAAAGTCTGAAATCTGAAACACTTCTGGTCCCAAGCATTTCAGTAAGTGATGCTCAACCTGCGTAATGGTCTGCGGGCCAGTGCTCATTTTCTGCCTATGTTGTACATACTTTAAATTGCGTAAATTAAAAGTCAAAGCAAAGAGTCTATTTTTAAAGAAACTTACAATAATCTAAACATATACTTCTTATGATTATGAATCATCCTGCAAAGCTGTATGAAGAATTTTACCAAAAATACAATGAATTAATCATATATTTGAGAGTCACAGTGATAGGTTCGACTATATTTTGACTGTTGTGTAGTGGCACCATTTAGGTAGTATTGTTTCTGAGCATGGTGCTTTTTATACTTGAAATATATTTTTGCTTTATTTTTTATTGATATAATTATATTTGCACTAATGGCTTTCTGAAGAAAATATTATAGATGACATTTTTTGTATATATATTTATTAAGCTTGGGAACCTGGTCGCCCAGTGTTTTCTCTGGACACATGTGAAACTGGATAAAGTATGGATAAAGTCTTGAGTTCCTCAGGGTAACTGTGTTGATATCTCCCGTCCTCTTCAGTAAGGCTTGAATATGATTTTACTCATCATTGATTCTGCATAGTGTACCCAGCAAGACTTAGAAGGACACTGAACCTGTCAGAGATTTTAAGAGGCACATTTTAGTCACTTTGAATATGGTAGTGGTGGGTGCGGTGACTGAAGCCTGTAATCTCAGCACTTCGGGAGGCCAAGGCAAGCAGATCACGAGATCAGGAGTTTGAGGTTACAGTGAGCTGATCGCACCACTGAACTGCAGCCTGTAATCTCAGCACTTCGGGAGGCCAAGGCAAGCAGATCACGAGATCAGGAGTTTGAGGTTACAGTGAGCTGATCGCACCACTGCACTGCAGCCTGGATGACAGAGTGAGACTTTCTTGGGAAAAAAAAAAATGACAGTGAAGCAGACTTTTAGAATCCGAGATGTCATTGCGGAATTATTGGTATAAAATTCAGCTGCAAAGTGAAGAAATTGAAATGGCCCACACGTTGATACCCTGTGGCAGGTTATACCCTTCATGTTAGCAAAGACAAAACCACGTCGCTGTGTTAAGAGGGACAGGCTGGGCCGGCTGCAGCTGTAGTGGAAGTGAGGGACACAGGGAAGGAATGGGGAGCAGCAATTTGGGGACAGTAGACTGGAGTCACTTTCTGACTCAAAAAGGGTCAAGTACTTATTAAAAACTATCTTGGTTTTCTGTTCAGACTTAGGCTCATTTTGATCATTTTAAGGTCCCAGTTGTCAAAAATATCAAGTGAATTTGTCTCAGGTTTTCAGAAACAAAATTTACAGGAAGGAAGCAAAAGCCATGTCAGTAGCCTTGAGCTGACAGCTTTAAAGAAACTGGCAAACAGGTAGGTTGTCCTCATATAGATCCTTCCAGTATTCTGAAAAACATCCTTTTATTTCTTAAAACCAGTAACCCTTACATTTTTCCTATAGGATACTTATTTTTGTTGAGATCAAATAGACATTCTATAAATGTTATAAATTATGCTTGCAGTTATTCAGCCTATCTAGGCTTAAGGTTTATCAATATTTGAAGTTGAAACATCATCTTATGAGGTTTAGTTTTAGGAAGATAAATAAATAAATATATCAAAGTATTTCATAAAGTTGTATCAATGTTCCTTCTAACATTAGAAGACTTACTGACTGAGGCCATCTGTGAACGACTAGGCGATCTCTCAGAATCCTTCCAGCTCTAATACCCTCTGACTAACACTCACCCAGAATTGCTGTCTGTGCTGGCTGTGATCTGCCTCCAGGAGCATACGCCATCCTGTGTGCTGTGTCCATCACAGTGTCTGTGCTCGGTGCCTTACCACTGTCCGTGTCCTTGGACGCTGACTGGACAGAGAGGAGCCTGTCTCTCAGGGCACATGAGTCGTCGTGGCAGGAGGAGACAGGCCTCAGTCACAGTGTCACAGACCCTTGTCACAGTGGACACTAGTCATTCCTGCCATGTCCTTGCAGCCCAGGAGGACTAAAAAGATTTTAATGAAGTCTGTGTTACTCATTCTGAAGAAAAGAACTTACCTGAGAGGAGTAATATTTTTTTAATATATATTGGGTCAGGGATGGGGATGGAGTGGTTGTTTTATGTTTACATTTTTAATAAGTAAAATAGAAGATTTAAGAACTAATATTTATGGTATTGAACTTTAAGTGTAATATATTCCTTAGAAAAACACAACTTTAATAAAAATGGAAACTAATTTGCATCCTGTCTTTATTTAACACCATCAGTTTTTTAAAAACCTGGATGAGGGCTGGTCACTGTGGCTCATGCCTGTAATCCCAGCACTTTGGGAGGCCAAGGTGGAAGGATTGCTTGAGCCCAGGAATTTGAGACCAGCGTCTCAAATTCAAATAGGGAGGCCGTGTCTCTACAAAAAATAAAAATAAAAAATTAGGTGTGGTAGAGCACACCTGTAGTCCCAGCCACTCGGGAGGCTGAGGTGGGAGGATCACTTGAGCCGGGGAGTTAGAGGCTGCAGTGAGCCAAGATCACACCACTGCATTCCAGCGTGGATGACAGAGCAAGATCCTGTCTCTAAAACAGTCATGGACTCTCTTTGGGGAAGACAAGGTGTTTATTACGAAATATAATCAGTTTCTACTTAAAGGTGAGTAAAATTGTCCTACTTAAAGAGTGGAGACAGGTCTAGTTAAGCAGGAAAGAGCAGACTAAAGCAATTCATAGACAATTTGGTCTATGCTGTGGGCCAGAAGGTTCGTTGCATGACCACCCTGGCACATTCAAGCACCACACTTGACACAGTGGCATCAAGTACGCTGTGGCTGTAGTCCTGGAGTGTGGTTTCTTCCCATAACCTGCATGTAGCACAAGAGAATGTCCCAGGAGGTCCCTTCCTCATGTGCATTTAGAGCCGCTCTGCCTGTGACTTGGAGCCAAGTGCTTTGTGAAATTGATCCAGTATCGTGTGCGTGACTTAATTGCTGGACCGAGATCTTTGTGGGGATTTTCTGATATGTTGTGTTTTTAAAGTTTTACAGATTGCATATAAGTAGCTAAAACTAAATACAATAAATTACCTCAGATAAATACAATATTATTTGCCCAGCATACTGAAGATAAAGCTATATCTCATATATTACTTTGTTTACACTACCTTTGGATATGTTCATAGAATATACTATTTTAGGGGGCATTATTACATAAGTCTTTTGTTCACAACCTCACCAGTAGATATGCAGAAATGGAGGAGTTTATTTAAATCACCTTTGTTGGGATCCCATTAGAAGTTCATTTTTTTTAAATGTTTAAAATGAATTAGGGAGATGGGTCCAAATACGTGACCCAAATATTTGTCCAAATATTCTGATAGTCGATGCTTTTTCCATTTTATATTATAGAAATATTTTAATGCCTATAGATGTTATGTCTTAGATGCAAAATCATTTTAATTCTCAGTGCCACTCAATTTTTTTCAATTTCAGTAGAGACATTAGTGACTCAACAACTTTCTGACATTGCCTTATTCGGAAATACTCAAATCACAGTATCTGAACATCTGGCTTTCCCCCACATCAGGTGTATCCTAGTGACATTTCAGGAGTGTACAGGCAGATGAGAAGAGGGTTGCCATGTGTTCACACTCATGAGTGTTCATAAGTGGAGATTTGGATGTATTTGGTTGAAGATACAATGTAAGTGAGGTTGCCACAAAGAACACAAAGAATAGAGTAATTGCTTCTTCAGCACAGCTTGCCTGCTGTATGAGTCTGTTTTCATGCTGCTGATAAAGACACCCAAGACTGGGCAGTTTACAAGAGCAAGCGGTTTAATGGACTTTACATGTCTACATGGCTGGGGAGGCCTCACTGTCATGGCAGGAGGTGAAAGGCACGTTTCACAGGGAAGCAGACAAGAGCAGAGAGCTTGTGTAGGGAAACTCCCCGTTTTAAACCCATCAGATCTCATGAGACTTACTCACTATCACAAGAACAGCACAGGAAACACCTGCCCCCCCCGCCCAATTCAATTGCCCCCCACTGGGTCCCTCCTGCAAACATGGGAATTCAAGATGAGATTTGGGTGGAGATGAAACCGCCTTCTCAAAATGATGACTGAGCCAGTGAAAGAGATCTAACTTAGCCGACTCCATCTTGCGTCTAACCTCCAAGCTGTCCTTGTTCATTCCTGGGCAAAGGCTGAACTAACTTGGGGGGAAACTTAGTTTATAGTCTTGGGTTCCATGGCCCTGATAGGACTGAACCAGAAGGATCCAGGGAAGGACAAACCCTGGGGCTGAGGCCCTATGACCCAATGGCCATTGGTGGCCTGGCCTTATGTCCCCAAGACACCCTGTCCTCAGGCCACAGACACCATGGGCTTTGGTCAGGTCCCAACTTCCCAGTAGTGTCCTGACACTAGCGGGTGCTGACTGCTGAGCCACAACCACAGTTCTGGGTTTTGGGTTTGGTAAAACCACCTCAGGGACAGAGTTCTGGAGTTGGGTTTGGCAGAAACCATGGCACCTCCCAGGGATGGTGTGTCACTCCTGCTTGCTACCAAATGTGCACATAGGCTGTCCCCCTTGTCCAGCCCATCCTGCTGGACAGGATGGAGGAAGTCAGGGAACATACACGGTGGACAGCTGGGGTGCAGGGAGAGGCAGGTGCATGCTCAGAGGTCAGACCCTGTGAGGGCTGTGGGGGCATCAGGTGGAGTGGACTCAGGTGCACCCTCAGTGCACTGGGCAGGTCTTAGGCCAGGCTCCGTGGACCCCAGCTGTGTGATGTGGTCACTCCCTGAGGGACTGCCGTCAGGCCCCAGTCACCCACCCTGGGCAGCACCGTCCCATCTCAGGGCTGGGCTTTCTGAGTCCTGAGACAGAACAGTACTGCCCAGGCCTGACAGACTGGGGGGCCCTGCCAAGTCCTCCATCCCTAGACCAGCCTCGCACACAGCACGGACAGTCTCTCACCTTCACCTTCAGGGCACTGACTGATCCTTTTCATTCTAAGGCAACCAAGGCCGAGCTGAGGACCTGCGCCAGGCTAGGAGCCAGTCCCCTCCCTAAGTGGGCCTGATGGAAGCACCATCCTTGTCCCAATCCACTACAAGTTTCAGCCCAGGAGACACACAGGGAAGGGAGGACGGGGTCTCCCTGCTGGCTGTCACTGGAAAAGCAGGAGCTGGGAGCAGAGGGAGCTCAGGGCTGGCGGGGGATGCTCAGGCCCATGGAGAGCTTGGGCTGCACCCCGGGGCTGCCCCTCCTGGGCTAGAGGCTGTGCCCTCTGCAGGATCTGAGAAAGTCCAGTCCTGAGATGGGACAGTGCTGCCCAGGGTGGGTGGCTGGGGCCTGACAGCAGTCCCCCAGGGAATGATCACATCACCCGGCCTGGGTCTAGGGAACCTGGGCTGAGACCTGCCCGGTGCACTGAGGGTTCACCTGGAGCCCACCCCACCTGATGCCCCCACAGCCCTCTCAGGGTCTGACTTCCCAGCATGCACCTGCCTCTCCCTGCACCCCAACTGCCCACGTGCCTATTCCCTGGCTTCCTCCATCCTGTGCAGCACATAGACTGTGACCGTCTCTCCAGCCACTCTGGCCTTTCCTTTAACTTTGTCCTGTCAGGATCTCTGAGCAAGATCCTCCAGGTCCATCCAAACACCTGCTTTGTCCACTTTTGACTGGGCTGTTGGGTGCCACTGGGCCGTCCCAGCTGTCCACAGGGCCCTCAATAACATGCATTGCACCTGTGATCTCCCAGCAGCGCTCATCACCCCCCAATGACCAAGTCCCTGCTGGCCAGACCCCACACACCAGGTCCTCCCCGACCAAACCCTCACTGATGATTGGACCTCCATCAGGAGGTCCCACTAACCAGGCCTCCGCTGCCAGGCCCACAGTGACCAGGACTTCACTGACCAGGACCTTACTGACAAGGCCTCACTGACCAGGACCTTATTGACAAGGCCTCACTGACCAGGTTCCACTGATTATGACCCCATTGCCTGGCCCCACAGATGAGGCCCCACTGACCAGGCCTCCAGGGAACAGGCTGCCACTGACCAGGCCCCTACTAACCAGGACTGAGGTGACCAGATGCCCCTGACCACGACCCTAGTGAGTAGACCCCAATGAACAGGCACCCACTGCTGAGATCCCTGCTGACCAGGTCACCCCACAGACCAGTGCTACAAAAGCCACAACTGACCCAGTCTTCTCTGACCAGGCCCCCATTGATTAGGTTCCACTGACCAGGCTGCCCTGACCAGGACCCCACTGACAAGGGCCTCACTGATGAGGACATGCCCACCAGGCCATGCTGACTATGTCCCTTGTGACCAGGTCTCCACTGAATAGCACCCCTTGACCTGGTCACCAGTGACCCAGCCCATGCTGACAATGCCACCACTAAGCCCCAGTTGACCAGGTCTCCACTGACCAAGCCCCACAGCCCAAGTTTGCACTGACCAGACACCAAACAACTGGCTGCCGCTAGGTCTCCACTCACTAAGACCCCACTACTAGATCCCCCTAATGAGACCCTCTCTAAACAGACCCCTGCTGACCATGCCCCCATTAAATAGGCCTCACTGACTAGGTCAGTCCCAACTGACTAGGTCCACTGACCAGGCCCACGCTGATCAGGCCCCTCCTAACCATACCAGAAGGCCAAGCGGCAATGAGACATTTCATATGGCAGGAGTAGGAGCAAGACAGAGAGAGGAAAGAAGAGCCACATCTTGTTATAAGACCAGATCTCAGGATAACTCACTATCAGGAGATCAGCATCAAGAAGATTAACCATTGGTGAAGGATCCGCCACCCACACCACCGCCCACTGTTTCCAGGCAGAAGCCTCCTGGAAAACCTCTGCTAGGGCGGTGCAGAAGGAAACTATGGGCTTGGAGCCCCCACACAGGAGGCCACCATCCTCCAGAGCCCAGATTCATAGACAAACCAACGGCTCACACCCTCAGTATGGAAAAGCTACAGGCACTCCACACCAACCCAGCCCATGAGAGCAGCCATGGGGGCTAAAGCCTGCAAAGCCACAGGTGCACTGCCCTAGTAGAGGTTTCCCATGAGCCTCTGCCTCTGCAGCAGGTTACCCCCCTTCCTGCTACCCCCTACCCTCTCACCACCCTACTGCCAACATACTCCTCCCTACCCTACCCACTCCTTTTTCTTCCACCCCAACACCCTCCTGTCATGATTAAGTCACCTCCCACCAGGCCCCACCTCCAACATTCAGGATTACAATTCACTTGAGTTTTTCTAGGGAAACACAGACAAACCATATTATTCAAACCCTGAGCCCACTGAATTTCATGTCCTTCTCACAGAGCAAAATACAATCAAGCCTTTACAAAAGTTCCCAAAAGTCTTCAATCATTCCAGCATTAATGCAAATGTAAAAATTCCACATCTCATCTGAGACAAGGCTACAGTCCCTTTGCCTATGAGTCCCTGAATGTAAAAGGGAGTTCTTTTCTTTCAAGGTACGGTGATGGTAAAGGCATTGGGTAAGCTTTCTCAATCCAAAGGGAAGAAATTTCCTGGGAAAATAACACAAATGGGACCACAGGCCCAATGCAAGTCCAAACCCAGAAGCCCAGTATCCATTCAATCTCACAGCTCCAAAATCATGAAGATAACTCACTATCACAAGGACAGCAATAAGGAGATGGTGTTTAATCATTTGTGAAGGATCCACCCCCCTCACCACTTTTCACCCCTCACCGCCACCATAATCCCCCATTTTCCCTATGCCCCCACCTTCCAACCCCCACTCCCCACCATGATTAAATCACCTTCCGCCATGCCCCACCTTTAACAATCCCGATTACAATTCCACATGAGTTTTGGCAGGGACACAGAGCTAAATTTTATTATTCTGTCCCTGACTCCTAAAATCTCATGTCCTTCTCACATTGCAAAATACAATGATGCCTTCCCTACAGTCCCCTAAAGTCTTATATCATTCCAGCATTTATACAAATGTCCAAAGCTTAAAGTGTCATCTGACACAAGGCTACAGTCCCTTAGGCCCACGAGCCTCTGAAATATAAAGCAAGTTAACTACTTCCAAAGCACAGTACTTGCACAGGCAATGGGTAAGCATTACCAGCCAAAAGGGAGGATTTTGCCAGAAAGAACAAAGCACAGATAGGACTTACAGTCTCCACACCCAGAAGGCCAGTCATTCAATCCTAAAGCTCCAAAATCACCCTTTTTGAAACCTTGTCCCACATCCAGGGCACAAGGGTGTGAGGGCTGGGCTCCCAAGGCCTTGGGCAGCTCTGCACCTGTGGCTTTGCAGAGTTTACACCCCACGGCTGCCCTCATGGGCTGGGCTGGTATTGAGTGCCTGTAGCTTTTCCCCACTGATGGTACAAGCTGTTGGGAGGGGGGTGGTCTATAAATCTGGGGTCTGCATGATGGTAGCCTCCAGTGTGGGGGCTCCAACCCCATATTTTCCTTTGGCACTGCTCTAGTAGAGGTTTCTTATGAGGCTCTGCCTTTTGGGGATGCTTTTGCCTGGACACCCAGGTATTTCCATACATCTTCCAAAATCTATACAGAGGCTCCCAAGCCTCTAGTCTCATGCTCTGTCCACCTAGTGGCTTAACACTGAGGAAGTTACCAAGGCTTCTAGCTCACATCCTCTGAAGCAGTGACACAGGCTGTATGTGTGCATCTTTCAGCCATGGCTGGAGCTGCAGCTGGAGCTGCAGGGATGCAGGCAGCAGTGTCCTGAGGCTGCACATAGAGGGAGATCATGGGACTGGCCCAGGAAACCATACTTCTCTCCTAGGCCCCAGGGCCTGTGACAGCAAGGGCTGCTGTAAATGTCTCTGAAATGCCTTCAAGGCCTTTTTCCTATTGTCTTGGCTATTAGCACTGGACTCCTTTTTATGCAAATTTCTGAACCCTTCCAGAATTTTTCCCCTGAAAATCAGCTTTTCTTTTTGACCAATTGGCCAGGCTGCAAATTTTCCAAACTTTTGAGTTTGCTTCTCATTTAATATAAGAGTTGGGACTCATTTAATATAAGTCTGAATCAGAGGTCATTGCCTCGGTCACACATAAAAGCACAGGCTGTTTGATGCAGACAGGACACATCTTGAGCTTTGCTGCCTAGAAGTTCATTCCACCAGACATGCACTAAGTCATCACCCTCAAGTTCAAAGTTTCACAGTGCGGACGGCAAGTCATCCAGGTGCCGAGGCAAGAGACCGAGGGCACGAGCTGTTCCAGTATAATAAAATATATAAAACAACAAGAGTTATACTAGATCTAGATCATAGACATGATTATCTACGAATATCATTCATCATTAGTTTGTAGCAATGACTCTTTATTCCAATATTATAATAATCCTCGCTCTATAATCATAACCTAGGAAAAGCCAGGCCATACAGAGACAGGAGCTGAGGGCACATAGTGAGAAGTGACCGAAGACAAGAGTGCGAGCTTTTCTGTCATGCCCGGACAGGGCCACCAGAGGGCTCCTTGGTCTAGCGGTGACGCCAGCGTCTGGGAAGACGCCCGTTGCCAAGCGGACTGTGGTCTAGCGGTAGCATCAGTGTCAAGGAAAAACACCCACTACTTAGCAGACCAGGAAAGGGAGTCTCCCTTTCCCCGGGGGAGTTTAGAGAAGATTCTACTCCTCCACCTCTTGTGGAGGGCCTGACATCAGTCAGGCCCACCCGCAGTTATCCGGAGGCCTAACCGTCTCCCTGTGATGCTGTGCTTCAGTGGTCACGCTCCTAGTCCGCTTTCATTTTCCACCCTGTACACCTGGCTCTGCCTTTTAGATAACAGTAGCAAAATTAGTGAAAGTACTAAAAGTCTCTAATATGCAGAAATAATGGTGTAAGCTGTCTCTCTCTCTCCCGCTCTCTCTCTGCCTTGGCTGCCAGGCAGGGAAGGGCCCCCTGTCCAGTGGACACATGACCCACGTGACCTTACCTATCATTGGAGATGGCTCACACTCATTATCCTGCCCCTTTTGCTTTGTATCCCATAAATAACAGTGCAGCCAGGCATTCAGGGCCACTACCAGTCTCCGCATCTTGGTGGTAGTGGTCCCCTGGACCCAGCTGTCTTTTCTTTTATCTCTTTGTCTTGTGTCTTCATTTCTACACTTTCTCGTCTCCACATATGGGAGAAAACCCACCGACCCTGTAGGCTGGAGCCTACATCACAGATCTCCAGGGCAGGGTCGCCGTGAAGCCATGTTCTCTGCTACAGCAAATCAAAAGTACCCTTGGCTTCTGTTCCTAGTAAGTTCCTCATTTTCATCTGAGACCTTCTAAGTCTGGCCTTTACTGTCCATTTTCCTGTCAGGCTTTTGATCACAAGTATTTAACAATTCTTTACAAAGATCCAAACTTTCCCTCATCTTCCTGTCTTCAAAGCCCTCCAAACTCTCCTGACCTCTGTTTGCTAGCCCCTTCTGAACTTGCTTCTGCATTATCAGCTATCTTTGTTGCAGCCTGGCAATGTGGTAAAGGAAGACAAGTCCATTTTGAGGGGGAAAATTCAAGAAGCCTTCAGATACTTGAATGAAAAGAAGCTGAGTGCTGATTGTCAAGACAACAGGGAAAAGGCCTTGAAGACATCTGATAGCTCCACTTTGCAGTACTAATATTCTCCATGATCATAAAGAAAAGAGCTTTAATCAGCCCATGATTCTGCAGGACTCAGGAAGCCACCCAATCATACCAGAATATCAAGGGGCAATGAGACGAAGGAGGTGGCACACCCTATTATACAACCAGATCTCCTGAGAAAAAGGAAACAGGCAGTTTTAGAAAAAAAGGAAAGGGGCAGAGATATGTGTTGACGTAAAGACTTTGAAGAAGAGATCTAGAGATCTTTCCTGACAAAATGTCAACAAAATGAAAGATATGCAGAACCATGTAGAGAAAGGCAATGACAGAAAAATGTTCATTAGAATCAGAAAACCAACTTAAGTGCTCAGTAAATAAATAGAAAAGTAGCTGTGTTCAGGGCTTCAAAGACACATTCCATTTAAAAAAAAATCTGTGATCAAAACATGAATGCTCATTTTACTCTTTTCAAGTTATGCATATATTTATATATA
Source organism: Pan paniscus (assembly GCF_029289425.2). NCBI lineage: Eukaryota > Metazoa > Chordata > Mammalia > Primates > Hominidae > Pan > Pan paniscus. The sequence continues at coordinate 195,981,540 of NC_085926.1, forward strand.
TATAAAATTTATTTCTGTAAGACAGAAGTTTAATAGCATGTATACTTCATGTATACAACAGAAGGGCCCATGTAAAATGAGTAAATTTCCATGATATGTTTTATATTTAAAAGAAAAAGAGGCAGAAACAAAATACAAGCTACATATCAAGATAAATTTTGATGTTAAAGAATGACACGAATAGGTCTCCTTTAAAGAATTTGAATGCAGCAGAGAAGGGTACTGCAAAAGAAAGATGACCAAAGACAGCAAAAATATCTTCAGAAATTATCATTGAAACTAGATAATGAAGAGTGCAGTTGACATTACATGTCCAAGGCTTTGTCATTATTGTTTTCAAAATCATTAAAGAATAAATGGCTGGGTGCAGTGGCTCACACCAACTTTTTGAGACCCAGGTGGGCAGATCACAAGGTCAGGAGTTCGAGACCAGCCTGACCAACATGGTGAAACTCCATCTCTACTAAAAATACAAAAATTAGCCAGGTGTGGCAGTGCGTGCCTGTGATCCCAGCTACTCAGGAGGCTGAGGCCAGAGAAATGCTTGAACCCGGGAGGTGGAGGTTGCAGTGAGCAGAGAATGCACCATTGCACCCCAGCCTGGGTGACAGACTCAGACTCTGTCTCAAAAAAAAAAAAAAAAAAAAAAGAAGCGTAGCATTTTGGCATTCAAAAAAATTTCAGATTGTGTTGTTTCTTTTTTTATATGTTTTTAATATAAATTTTTTCATCCCAACCTTGCCCCAGCAGCTCAGCTGACTCCCGCCCCCATGACGCGCATGCCTATAATGTTGTGAGTTTCCAAAATGCATTTTAAAATAGATTTCGTTTAATTATGAAAATGCAGACATAAAATGAATTTGTATCTAGGTTTTAATCAAGTAATATTAGAGTTAAGTCAATTAATAAATGATTAAAATGTTCTACAATATGAAAACCATACCCAGATGCCTCTTCCTCTAATTCATGATTTTTCTTCCTTATTTGATCCACATTATACTCCAGTGATGATATTAACTCAAAAAAAGTTTTCTTAATTCTTCATTTTCTTCTTCAGGCTTGAAAAAGAAAGTGTTGCAATAAACATGCACACCTATGTTTATTGCAACACTTTCTTTTTCAAGCCTGAAGAAGAAAATGAAGAATTAAGAAAACTTTTTGAGTTAATATCTTATTCACAGTAGCAAAGACTTGGAACCAACCCAAATGTCCAACAATGACAGACTGGATTAAGAAAATGTGGCACATATACACCATGGAATACTATGTAGCCATAAAAAGTGATGAGTTCATGTCCTTTGTAGGGACATGGATGAAGCTGGAAACCATCATCTCAGCAAACTATCGCAAGAACAAAAAACCAAACACCACATGTTCTCACTCATAGGTGGGAATTGAACAATGAAAACACATGGACACAGGAAGGGGAACATCACACTCTGGGGACTGTTGTGGGGTGGGGGAGTGGGGAGGGATAGCATTGGGAGATATACCTAATGCTAAATGATGAGTTAATGGGTGCAGCACACCAACATGGCACATGTATACATATGTAACAAACCTGCACGTTGTGCACATGTACCCTAAAACTTAAAGTATAATAATAAAAAAATTTAAAAAAGCCTTTTCTTTGGCAATAGTTTTAGATTATTCTAGGTTGCAGATAGTACAGAGAGTTCTTGTATAACCCTCACCTGGTTTCCTCTAATGTTAACATTTTACATAACAATGGTACATTTGTTGAAATTAACATTGGTACATTACTATTAACTAAACTCCAGACTTTATTCATAAAAAAAAAAAGAAAAAAAAGAAAGTGTTTAAAATTATTTTTGTAAAATCTAGAGACCCTGTTCTATCTTAAAAATGTTATTTCTCATAAGTTGATGAATAATATGTATTTAGGCAGGTGTATAAAGCACATTTTATAAACCTGATGCCAATAAGGACAGATTTCAAAAATAGACGCTTTTCTTAAAACAGCTAAAAATGATTTATACTTTCATCATTATCTTTTCTGAAATTTAAGCTGCCAAAAATGAGGGTTAAAAGTGGGGGTTTTTACACATAAAATACTAAGGGTTAGTAAAAAAAAAAAAGAGTAGTTATATTTACATTTTAGTTTTTAAAGATGCTTTAGAAACATTGTCATTAATAGTTAAAGATATTCCAAGTTTTGTTAAATTACATCTTACTAAGATGATTTTTAGAAAACTCTTATCTAGTTCCCATTACATTTTTTATCCTCATCTGTCTTCAGGCTGATCTAAATATTCTCTGTTAGTATTCACCCATAGATTTCAGTTTTTTCCCTTTCTCTTAATCATTTCTCTTTAAATAAAGATTTTTTCTATAATAAAAACATAACTTTTGTCTACTTTTTGTAGATTTTCTATTATCCTGCTTCTCCCCTTCCATTGGACTCTATGACACATGGTCTCATCCAGAGATCTATTTTTCATCACTTATTGTGTTTTTTATACCGCAATCTGATTTTTAAATAATTCCAATAAAAAAGTGCAAGGGTCATGAAGGACTTTATCCTGCTTTACTCAGTAGCAACTGTGAGTAGACCAAATGCTCCCTCTGCTCCTCTGAACCCACTTTATTTCTAAATGCAGCAACCTCTGATGTTCAGTCCTATTCCTTTCTATTCCTGTTTTTTTGTTTGTTTTTTGTTTTTTTGTTTTTGTTTTTGTTTTTTGAGACGGAGTCTTGCACTGTTGTCCAGGCTGGAGTGCAGTGGCGTGATCTCCGCTCGCTGCAACCTCCGCCTCCCAGGTTCAAGCGATTCTCCTGCCTCAGCCTCCCACGTAGCTGGGATTACAGGTGCCCACCACCATGCCTGGCTAATTTTTTGTATTTTTAGTAGAGACGGGGTTTCACCATGTTGGCCAGGTTGGTCTTGAACTCCTGACCTCATGATCTGCCCACCTCGGCCTCCCAAAGTGCTGGGATTACAGGCGTGAGCCACCACGCCCAGCCACTATTCCTCTTTTAAATTCTCTCAGGACTCCTAAAATCTCAAAATTTTGACCCAGATTCCCTAATCTACATTTCCAGCTCTGACCTTCTTCTTGAGGCCTCTTCTTTCTCGTACACATATTATAGACAATATTCTCAACCACACACTCAGACATTGCCACTTGGTGCAGGTTACTTTTGTAGATAGTGAATCATGTATTTTATGTTGATTCTTATTGATGTTACTGTGCATATAGTGTTATTTTCTAATCTCGAAGGGGGATCGTCTCACCCTTAGGATATTGACCAGCATACTTTGTCCTTTTTTTTTCTTTTCTTTTTTTTTGAGATGGAATCACACTCTGTCATCCAGGCTGGAGTGCAGTGGCAACATCTTAGCTCACTACAACTTCCACCTCTTGGGTTCAAGTAATTCTCCTGCCTCAGCCTCCCAAGTAGCTGGGACAGAGGTGCACACCACCATTCCTGGCTAATTTTTATATTTTTAGTAGAGACAGGGTTTCACCATATTGGCCAGACTGTTCTTGAACTCCTGACCTCCGGTAATCCACCTACCTTGCCCTCCCAAAGTGCTGGGATTACAGGCTGAGCCACCACACCCGGCCCTTTTTTTCTTTTATAATGAAAACTTTCCCATGAGAATCAGATGGTCTATTATTTGCCTTTGTTTTCTTGTGAAGAATTTCCTTTCCATAGAGATATGGCATGATGAAAGTCTTGTTCTAAAGATTCTTTTGGGGGACACTCAATGATATCACTGGGAAGCTCCAGTCAAGTAGAGGTCTCCCTTCTTCCCAATCGAGATTCTTCAACTCAAAATGGTGCCCACCAAATGTCTTAATCCAGGTAGTCTCTTGCTGAGAAATTAATGAAATAAGAATCTTCTGAAGAAGTTAGAGGCTATTGACTGAGATGGCTTAAAGCTGTCCCTTATTAAATGTTTTACTCCCAAGGCAGAGATCAAAGTGGCTAATAATTCTATGCCTGATGTCTAACTCACTTCTATGGGAATCTATACAAAACGTTTTATTTATGAGAGAGAGTCTCGCTCTGTTACCCAGGTGGCCTGACCACTGCTCACTGCAGCCTCAATATCCCGAGCTCAAGTGACCCTCCTACCACAGCTTCCCAATGTAGCTAGGACTATAGGCACGCACCCCTATGCCTCAGATAACTGTTAAAATTTTTTTTTTGGTAGAAGCAGGGTCTCACTTGTATTGTGCTGGCTGGTCTCAAATTCCTGGGCTCAAGCACTGTTCCTGCCTCAGCCTCTCAAAGTGCTAGGATTACTGGCATGAGCCACCTCACCCAACCAGGTGTTTCGTGGAATGGTTTGAGAGGCAGTATCTACACAGAAGCCAGAAGGTCTGTGTCTGAATCCCAGCTCTACCAGATACTAGCTGTGTGACTTGAGCAAATTAACTTTCTGTGTCTCTGGTTCTTTATCTATGAAATGGAGAGAATAATACCATCTACTTCACTGGGATGTTGGGAAGATTAAACCAGGGACTGACATGAAGCCCTTAGGAAAGTACATGGTGCATGGAGAGCTACAGATAAGATTTGCTTAGAAGCACTTAGAAGAGTACATGGCACATAGTGAGCTACCGATAATATTTGCTATTAGCATAATAATTTTTACTGTTTTTTATATCTTGACAATTGTATGTGTTAGGCAGGTGGCATTCCAATGGAAGTGGTCTCCTATAGCTGCACTGAGTCATTCTTCACACTACTGAAAATGGCAGCAAATGGGGAGGGGGAGCATATAATTTATAGCTTACTTTTCTCTCTGTATGACTCAGTGGGCAACAGTCACATATGTACTACAATGTAAATAGCACCTCCTGGATTGAGTAGTACATAACCGACATGACCAGCAGAGACAGGCTGAGCCACGGAGCTGAAAACCCTGGACTCTACTGCTAAAGCAAGGCTTCCGAATCAATTTCCTCCCAGCAGCTGTTGCTGTGGCACTGCTTTCACGAGCGCTCTACTGAGCGCTAGGATTAAGGGGCTGTGCTGTCAATCGTCAGACAAGCTGCAGCCAGAAGTGTTCAGCTGACAAACGCAGCCATCCAGGAATACAGTTCCGTCTACACAGTGAAGGAAGGCAAATTTAGATTCCTTTTCCATACTGAGAAAAACATGAGCATTGGATTGAACAATTCTCCTCTATTACACTAATTGGTTTTCATTTCATATTTAATTGCTAAAAACACACTTAGAACAAAAGATTTACTGTGTCAGTGTCTCAAAGAAGAAATAATTGGTATGGTACATTTTGTTCTATGCTGAAATCTGCCAAGCTAAAATATTTTCAATTTATACAAGGATAGGTGACATGCATGTCATATATTATTTTCCCTTTAATCAAATTTATGATGAGACAAAATTATCTTCCATTAAAATTAAAGCCATGTAAAATCAAGGGCTAAGTTGTTCTGCAGACTGGGCAACAAGCGCTGAGTCGTAAGGTGAATGAGAGTCAGAGCAGGCAGAGAAAGCTTCATGAAGAGGAAATTGCCTGCCAGGTCTGAATGAATGAGGCTAGATGAGCAGAAACTGAGAAGGCAGGAAGGACAGCATGGGTAAAACTAGTGCCGAAATCTGCTCAATTAACTCTGAGGATAAAGTACAGTGGCAGGGAATTAAAAACATATGTCCATATAATAACCTGTAAATGAATGTTCACAGCAGCTGTTTTCATAATAGCCAAAAAGTGGAAACAACCTAAAGGTCCATCAACTGATGAATGAATGGAAAACTGGTGTAGCCGTGAAATAGACTGTTATTTGACAATAAGAAGAAATAAACTACTGATATGTGCTACAACATGGATAAAATTCTGAAAACATTATGCTAAGTGAAAGAGCCAGTTAGAAAGGACTTCATATTGTATGACCCTATTTATGTAAAATATGCAGACCACGCAAATCTTTGGAGACAAAAGTAGATGGTGGTTGCCTGCAACTGGGGTAGGTGGAGAGACACGGAGAAGGGTTGCAATCACGGCTAAGAGACGTGGGGTTGCTTCTCAGAGTGGTGAAAATGTTCTAGCATTGATTGTGGTGATGGTTACACAACGCTGTGAACACACTAACAGACACTGAGATGTACATTTTAAATGGTTGAACTGTATGACATGTGAATTATCTCTCGGTGAAACTTTAAAATCCAATGGTAGGATCAAGGTAATTTTCTCAACTCTCTATTTTAGATGTACATACTCTATCAGATCTGAATATTTCTATGCCATTACAGTATATTTTAAATGAAAGGGAGATGAAGGCAATGCCTAACTTTTCAAGTAGTTTGTAAATTAACCTAAAACATGTGCATTTCAAAGAACAGTATGATGGCCTTTCTGTACAAGTTAACCTAGAATCTATGAAATGAATAGGCACAGCTTCTGTGTCCATTCATGAAAGTGAAGAAATAAGATCAACTTTCTGGAACATTCCATTAAACACTCTCCTCTGACTTAATCTGGCTTGCCTCACCAGGGCAATAAGGAAATTATCTAAAAATACTGTTTAACAGGAAAAAAGCCAATTTTCTGTGAGGAATGATGTATAATTCTCAACTTTCCCAAGAGAAAATATTGTAAAACGTATGCAATTATTTTTCAAAATGGCAGAATAAAAGCCAGAGTTTAAGAAATAAGTGCATTATAAAGGTAATAAAATGGTAATAATTAATTATAATAAAAATAAAAAATCAAGCTGTCCACTGAAATTAGTATCCTAAAACAGTTTATATTATTCAACCAGCTACAGATTAACTGTCGACATGTTAAATTCCATACATATTTGACTTCCTACTTGAAATATAATTTCTTCCTTGAAGCCCATGTCTCATCCAAATTAATATGACAATGTGATGTACCTTCCAGTGGAGACTCTGACATAGGAAATTTTTTAAGATGACTGGCCAGTTGTTCTTGAGGTTACCTTACAGTCTCCTGATAAAATATTTTTGTTATTAATTTTATAAATTGCCTTATTATTAAATTATGTTAATATTTCACTCTAACATGCATACTTTGAAAATTATTACCACACACATGGATTAGCTTTCTTTTTCTCATATGTATACATTCTCCTATATTACTGAATTCAGTGAGGAACATAGAAAGTGTTGTCTTCCTGCCAAATTGGTATTCTCTTACATGACAGATTGATTCAGCCCACTATTCATTCATCTCAGACCCTCAACTCAACCTGAGTTCCTCACACATTCAGTCACCTGTTCAAATCCTTCCAACAGATTCCTATCTCAGAGTAAAAGTAAAATTCCCACGGCCTTCAAGTCCCCAGATAACATGGCCTCTACCTCCCTCCCTGAGCTCAGCTCCTACAACTCTGTCCCATACTCACTTCATTCCCACTCTACATGAACTCTGCCACCCCTCATTAGTCTGAAAATGGAGATTCAATGTCAAACTCACAAATCACAGACAGCTACAAGTATCTTTGTACTGGACAAAGTTATATCCAAATGACAGTCATTGAGACTTGAAATGTAAATTATGAGCTAATGATTAATAAAAATATTCAAAGTAAATTATAAATACCTACCAGTGGGAACATTAAATCAAATATTTTTTGCTAAAATTTACCACATTTATTCCAAATTGTGATTTTATAACAAGTAGATGTCTTTAAAATATTAAGTGGTCAGAAAAATACATAATGTGAGACTGACATATTTTCAGACTTAAGTCACATTGATATGAATCAAAATAAAGTTATGCCAACTAAAATACATAAAAGAGCCACTGAAGGAAAAGCACCACAAGACAGAGCAACACACTTCAGTTCATCTGGGAAATCTAGAACTAAGTGTCAAAGTGGCTCACTTAATTGAATCTTAATTTCAAAATACTTATTTCAGGTACAAGATATCAATTTATCTGCTTCATTATGGTCTTAAAATGTGACAACATAAAGACATTAAATTTATTATTTCAGCAGTATAAGACTACATACTGTATGAACATTACTCTGTAGCTACTAAAATTTCATAGGTGACATAATGTGTTTACTCAAAGGAAAGTATCTGTCAGCTCTACCTTTTATTTCCTGGAAACAAGGTATGTTTCCAAGCTGATACAGTAAACATATTTTTTTGGTTTTTTATTAAAACAGCTTTGCTAAAATATGATTTACATACTACAGAATTTATCTGTTTTAACATACAATTCAAAGATTTTTAGTAAATTTACCAGTCGTGCAGTCATCTTTACAATCCAGCTTTAGAACATTTTCATCACTCCAGGATGATCCCTCATGCCCATCAGCAGTCACGACCCATTTCCAGCCCCAGCCCTACAGAAACATTCATCTTCTTTCTGTCCCTATACATGTCTTTTCTGGATGTTTCATGTTAATGGAATTATACAGTATGGTAAATACATTTTCATCTATTTATTATTATATTGAACTAGATTCAACATATAGCCACAATGAAATGTTTAAATCTTCTTTCTGGAAGGTTAAATATATTTATCTTTCTTCATACTTACTTCTCCTTCTCCTTCTTCTTTTACATACTGAAACAGTTTTTCTTTTATAGAATTATATTCATTCATTAGTTTCTTATTTTTCTCTTCTAGAAGATCTTTCCACTCTCAAGACAGCCTCCTTGGATATTAATTACTATCTCTTTATCATTGCCTTCCTTATGAGCACCCTCTAGTTGTCGTTGAAGCAAGAGACTTTCACATTCTAGTTGACATAGTCTCTCCTCTACACAGTTGTGCTTTCTGGTGGATCGACTCCTTTAGCTTCCTCATTTGGATGAATCTGCTCCATTCCTTTATTCGATGCTGTGCTTGCCTTTGGTCCATCTGTACACTTTCTAAAGCCAATGTCTTTTCCCTGAGAGCATCTCTTGTCTCATGGAGCTTACCTTTTAAGGTATTGAACTTCATCTGAGCTTTAGAAAATTGTTCAGTAAGCAACTCATTTTTATCTTTTAGTTGAGAAACAGTAGAACTTATTTTTTTATGTACAGAAAAATTATGTGCTCTCTGTAAAACAAGTTCTAGGTCTTTCGTTTCTAAACTTTCATTGTGCTCATTTATAGCAGCAGCCAGCCTAGAATGGAAGAATTCAACTTCAGCTTCCAGTCCATCTGTGTGGTGTTCTTCCTTCTCCAATTTTGAATTCAGCCTTGTATTCTCAGCTTTGAGGCCATTAAGCTGTTGACAATACTGGGACATCGTTTTTGTTGTCATTTCCTCATTGAGTCTTGCACTTTTTTCAAAGTTAGCATTTATTTCTCTAATACTCTTAATTTCCTGAATATATTCCTTTTCCTTTTTGAGACTGTCATTTTTTATTGTGTATTATTCCCGTTTGAGTGTGGCAATATCTCCCTTCAATATGCAATTTGTATATATCACATCCTTCTTTTTTCTATAACTTTGAAAATCTTAAATAAAACAAAAGAAATTTTCAGCTAGCACTCAATAAAATAACATATCATGGTTATCTCTTAAGTGAAAGAACAACCTGTACATTCATGCAATTAAAAGTTGCTGTAAGTGGATATCCAACTGGAGAAAAAGTTGAAGCAAAACCTTGAACCTTAAAGAGCATAAATTTCAAAAAGTTCAAAACTTTATTTGAAGTCAATGAATCCATAAAACTAAAAACACACACATACACACTAGAGAACTGTTAAGAATATCAGAATTGGAAAAGCCTTTCTCTGAATTACAACAAACTCAAAGCATAAAGTAAAATATTAACAAATTTGACTAAATTAAAATATTGGAAAAAGGAAATTGCATTTATACTCTGATATCTAACCCAGATACCACCCTGTAGTAAGAGCTTTACCTCCACGTGTATTTGGACAGATAAAATTTCTCAAAGTTTTAGAAGTTCTATTTCCCTGATAATATTCTATTGTGATTTGACTCAACATTTTTAGTCAGTTATAAGAATTTCATTTACTAAATCATAAATCTAGACATTGTACTAAGCACTTCTATGTACATACATTGATGAATTTATTATCACAATTCTTAAAAAGAGAGGTTAAAAATATAAGCAAGCTGCAGGATGTTCCCAGGGCTTCTGACTCTACTTCTAGTTCTCCACCAGATCACAGTTACTTCTGTGGTGTAAATATATCAACACAAAAACAGAGAAACAAAAAGACACAGACATAAAATGTGTCTTCTGTCTTTGTCACCTGGATTCTCCATGAAATAGCCAGATTGAGAGGAGGTGACCTTGTGGGGCTTCAGAAACAGAAAAGAAGCTTTCCCTGTTCTGCACTAAGCTGTTATTTTCCCCACTGCCTTTTATCCTTATTTTTTCACTTGGATCCTGGGATATCAAAAAAGTGAAGGTGCTCACTGAAATAGAGGAACCAAAGTTTAGCACAACTCAAGGAGCAGAGTGACACTGCTGAGTTGCTAGTGCAGAATCCTAGAAAATGAGATGTTCCCCAAGTTTACATTCAATCACCACAAAAGTTTATAGCTGGAAGATATACAGAATAGTTGTCTACTCTAGCCCCATTATCTACTTGATAATAGAAGTAAAACCAAGAAATATTAAATAATTCACCCAAAGCTCCTAAGGTGGCATTACCTAGCACTTCATGGCACCAAAAGGGAAGATACAATTACATATTGCTGCATTACATAAATTACCAGATAAATATATCAAATTAGTCAAATAAATTAAAAGTGTGACTTTGGCAAAGCAATTTAATGCCTCAGAGGATGGCAGGAGGCCTCATCTGCTTTTAAGAAAATCTCTAGATTTTTGTCTATCTTTAGAACACAATGTACAGAACTCAGCTTTCCACTATAGAGTCAAATGATAAATATTTGGCTGAGAAGTTATGCTACTTACATGATAAAATCATACATGTCAAAACTTACCATATTTTATTAAACAACATAATGTAAAAGTGTGATTCAACAGAAACATTGGAGAGTGGTGATTTTTTTTAAATATGCAAAAGTATATGTATTTGTTTCCAAAAATATTTAAAATGGCCATTATGGAATTATAAGTTTAAACAGCTTGAGTCAGACAAATAAACTTGCATGCATGAAAGCACATTAAACAGACGTCTTTGGCTGATAATATTTGTTACAAGTCTCCAGGCTAGATACATTTTCATGTCTCTTCTCAGTCATTGTTTCCCTCCCATCGTGTTACCATTTTATCATTTAAATAAATGTAATTCATCTTTAAATGAATACAGTAAGAAGAATCTAGAGCTTATTTCTTTAGCAATTTTCTTTATGTTTAGCTGATTCAGAAGGTCACATGGTATATGGCTAAACTATTTTCCCAGCCCATGTGCCACTTGGAAGACTGATAGTGAGACTCAGGTTGACTAATGAACAAAGACTATGACAGTGTTTTCCAGAACTGTCATTTAGATAGCAGCACTGATCTACTTAGACACATAATTATGCATTTAGATAACCACACTGTAACTAGACACATGAGATTTTCTTGAGTAGAAAACCAGAATGAATCAGATAATTTATAAAAAGAAAAGCAGCAAGTGAACCTCTTTCTTTTTATAGTTGAGCTTTCCTTCTTCAAAGCCAGGAACGCTACTTGTAACATGCCCACCTCATTCTTAAGCCTTTGCATATCTTGCTGTAAGTCTTCTTCTAGATATGCTTTTGATGTTCTGTCACTATGGGGTGGAGAATAACTCACATTTTCTCATGCAGGTTTCATGCTTTTATAGCTATTAGCAGTGGGACTGTCTTATGTGGCTCCCTGAAACATACTTGCCAGTCATCTTCTAAGCTTTAGAAGAGCTTCTAAGTTCCATATGGCTTGTGGAACAAGTGCTTACTGGATTTTTGTTTTTGTAAGTGTCTGTAACAGCAGAAATACTGTGGCTTTCTATCTGTATCACATGCTTCATTTCTTTAGAGTAAACAAACCACAAATCAAACAGACTTTTTGGATCTCTAGACTGAGGCCAATGTCTAATGTCTAATTTCCAATTAACGGTATTTTGGTTTATATTTTTTTGTCATTTGCATATCAAACTCTTGGTCCTCTTTCATTTCAACCATAACTACTGGCTTCCCTAATTTTTCAATTTCTGTATCATTACAACAATTTTCTTCATCTCTGAGAAACAGGCTACATGTCTGGTTAGTTACAAGTTTTACAGTCTGATTTATTTTCATTTGAATAAAGCTTAGAAGATGACTGGCAGGTGTGTTTGAGGGACCCAGAGTATAAATACAATGAAAAGACAGGTTTGTGATGTTCTCCTTCTGTTCAGGCAATGCCTGGGATACTACAGAGTTCGACACTCCAAGATGCATCTGCTTCCTTGCAGTCAGGGATATGATTCATTGGGTTAGAGGGCACTTCCTTTAATTTTGTCCCTCTTTAGAGTTACTATGTAAGAGCTCTTCCTCAGGACAAACAGTAATTTTGGATTTTTCAAAACTTTCACCAATTTTCAGTTGAACTTTCTTGTAATTAATTTTAAAGGGAGCCTTGAATATACAGATAAACACTCTTTATCACAATTCTTACTCAGTTCTGGTTCTTGAGACATTTTTTTGCAGGTGCAAAAGTGGAAAATTAATTTGCTTGTTTTGTTTCTCAGATGTCTTTTCTGTTAGGGTGCATGTTTTAAAATTAACTTTATTCTGAATTAAGTAAGAATAAAAAAATAGAAAATAATTAAAATGTAACTGTAAAACTTAATCTATGTTTTGCTATCCCTAAGTTACTGGATTATAACTAAGAAGTAAAAAATAGTTTGCCTTGGCTTAACATAGGAGAAAAACATGAACCAGCAAGCTTAACTCTCACTGTTAGTTTGGACTAAACTTAATTCATTATGAATTAAATCTGCCAGAAATGGGCTCACAGATGATATGTAGTATTCTAAAGGCTTTCTCTCTTAAAAGGATTTTGACCTCAGGATACCATAAATAGTGAACCCCTACAGTAAATTCATATTTCTGAAGATTAACTGGAGAGTAGGCAAATGCTAAACTATTAGAAGCCAAAATGAACACCAATCAGAAAGAGAATAAATTTTTTAGATTCTACTTCAAATGCTATACTGTAATATGAGTGTTATCTAGATAGATTATCCACTTATATCCAGTTCTAATATACTCTAAGTCCCACTAGTGACAATGGATTAAAAGATTTTAATAACATTTACTATTTATACTAAAATAAGAAGGTTATTGTTTGTACCCTGATACCAAAGTCCCATTCTGGAAGTCATAATTCTCTTAATAGGCAGCTGGGTTGATTTTATGACCCCATTCTCTCCCTGAACATAGACACTGAAGGCAACCAGAGACCAAAAAACAGAAGAAGTCTTTAACCTCAGCACTGGTGACCAGCAACATAAAACTGCAGAGTTTGAACCACTAGCAACAATGACTCCTTTAACACGAGTTGAACTCAGTGGCCATCACTGTTAAATTGTTCATAATTTCTCTTGCTTAGTAATACAACTCAATTTTTGATGTTACTTTCTTTATCATGAAGAAGCTTATAAAAGTAAAAGAGCAAAGAGACTTCTGGAAATTTCTGGCCTCAATTCCAAGGGTACAGATAGCTATGAGTTACTGCAGACTGTAAGGATATTTTAAATTTTATAACTGGCTAAAATGTTTTAAAATTAAGTAAGAAATTATGATCTGTCTGTTGGATTCTAAAAGGATAGTCTAAAAGGTCACTTCTTTTGGACTATGCTGTGTTATTAAAGAAAAACCAACCAACCAATATTAAACCAGAAATTTAAATTGTTACATACCTCTGGCTGTTTATTTTCACTTCTTTCAAGCGTTTCTTGCTTTTCCTCTGAAGCCACTTTTAAGTCGTGTTCTGCAGACAAATCCATATGTTTAGTTAAAATGAATGACTTAGAACACTTAGATAAAGACTATAATCTTTATAAAAATGGATACAAAATAACATATACTTTTATTTTATAAATGGAGAGTTTAAATGAAGCTTAATGTTTACTGGAATATTTACATTTTAAAGAAATACTTCTAATTATCTAAAACCTCAACAAATCACTTAAGGAGACACTAGATATCAGCAGGTTCAAGCCATGCAAAAGTCTCAGGGTCACCCACAAATTATTCCACGCAAAATAAATAAGCAAAACTGCTGGAAACAAAGTAAAATTTAAAAATATAGTAAAAACATATAAAGTAATACTTTATTCTCTACTTCATAATAGTATCTTTTCAACAACATGCTAAGTGAGTTGTTATTTACTAATAATTTGCAAAATTTTGTTACCATTATACCTTTATTAGTGTATATCCTGATTTTTACATCTGAAATGTTTTCCTCTACTATTCTGACAAATTTATTTTCGTGTTTCAAGACTCTGAATGTAGGCTGGGCACAGTAGCTCACACCTGTAATCTCAGCACTTTGGAAGGCCCAGGAAGGAGAACTGCTCCAAGCCAAGAGTTTAAGAGCAGCCTGGAGACCATAGTGAAGCCCTGACTTTACAGAAAATTTGCCACGCATGGTGGTGTGTGCCTGTAGTCCCAGCTACTCAAAAGGTTGAGGTGAGAGGATCCCTTAAGCCCAGGAGTTTGAGTTTGCAGTGAATCTCGATCATGCCATTGCACTCCACCCTGGGTGACAGAGTAAGAACTTGTTGCGAAAAACAGAAAAAGAAAAAAGAAAAAATGACTCAGAATGCTATGTGAAGTCCTCCTTGAATCTGGCTATCTTTCTCCACGTACACAGGCGTCTCCTTCCTTGGGGCTCCCTTAGTACGTTGTCAAGTTTTCTAGTGTCACTCCACCATCTGAACTGCACATCATGTCTTTGCATGTCTATCCCCTTTGCTGCTAGACTGTAGCAATCATCTTCGTATAAACAGTCTTGATTTTACTAGATATTCCTGGAGTTCCTGCTAAGTGGTAGGCACTGGGGTTTACATAACGGGAATAAAAGCCATCGGGGATGGCTTTTCTAGAGACCACGCCTGAGCTGAGACTTAGACAGAGAGGCTCACCAGATTAAAGGAGGCAGAGGGCAGGAAAGGTAGCACATGCCAGGCAGCGGCAAGAGAGGGAGAGAAGCTTCCCAGGGTATATTTGTCTACATGAGAGGGATGGTGATGGGGGCATTACCAGCAGCTCAGTAATGCCAGAAAAAAGAGCAGACAGAGAAGGGGCTGCAGATGGAGATTTGGGCAGAAGCCAGTTTCTGAAAGCCTTATATAAACCAACAATTATTGTCATTTCTTAAATTTTTTTTAAAAGCAAAATAAATTTAAAAAGCATAATTCCAAGAAAAAGACCAACATTTTATTTTATCTTATCTTATTTGACTTTATTTTTTATCAGAGATGGGGTCTTACTCTGCCACCCAGGCTACAGTGCAATGTTGCTATCATAGCTAACTGCAGCCTCAAACTTCGAGGCTCAAGCAGTTCTCCTGCTTCAGCCTCCCAGGTAGCTGGGATTACAGGTGCAGAACACCACACCCAGCAACATTAAAAAAAAATAGACATGGGGTCTCGCTATGTTGCCCTCCTGGCCTCAAGGGATCCTTCTGTCTCAGCCTCTAACACTGCTGGGATTCCAGGCAGGAGCCACCATTCCCGGCAACACCAATATTTTCAAATGAATAAACTGGAGCGCCATCATTTTATTTTATCATGGATGGGTGAAAACCTTGTAATAAGACATATGTACTCCATGGATTTGTGACAAGGAAACTATAGCATTAATTATGGCTGAAGCTTCCCTTGTCTCCCAGTCGCTTTACATGGTTAAGAGTAGAGACACATAAGTGTCTTACCTTTTGCACCTTCTTCTCCTTTTTACAAATTTGCAGGCTTCATAGCTGTTGTTTCTGTCAAACGTGCAAGTTGTTAGATATTCCTTCTGCAAAACATCACCACTCTGCCTCCTTACATGGCAAAGTTTCATTCGCTCTGCATGCTTACCCTAAATCCCATCCATGTTTCAGAAGCTTGTGCTCATCACCACAAATTTAAAGGTGGATGGCATCTCACGAACATAATAAATACCTAGTAAATAATAACTACACGCTCCCAGGTGACATCTATCCTCCATCAATCCTCTACATAAGGGGTCAGCACACTGCAGACCACAGGCCAAATCCTGCCTACCATATGTTTTTTCTCAATAAAGTTTTATGAGAGTACAGTTGGGCCTGCTCACTGACATGCTACCTGTGACTGCTTTCACACACAATGGCAGGGTTGAGTAGCTACAACAGAGACCACATGGCCTTCAGCTGCTTAAATCTTTCTTGAAAAGAGACAGAGAGAGACCACATGGTCTAAAATATTTCCTACTCGGCCCTTTACAGAAAAAGCATGCCAATCCCTGAACAGAATGCCCTAATTCTCAAATCTAATCTAATGCCTCCCCGGCTCACCATTTTCCAATGAATTTCTAGACCAAACACTGCTGGCTCCCTATCCAAGAGCAGTTCCTTATTGTTTCTTGCTGGAGAAACACAAATCTATTTGGATATTTATTATCCCAATACCCCTCCCCAGCTTCAAAAGAGAAATGATTATTCTAAGCTAATCACATTTGCTTTCCCAGTGCCTGGTTTAGGAATGAGCATGTGGTGTGACCCAGCCAATAAAATATTACAAAAAGGGCCAGGCACAGTGGCTCATGCCTGTAATCCCAGCACTTTGGGAGGCTGAGGTGGGCAGATCACAACATCAAGAGCTCAAGACCATCCTGGTCAACATGGTGAAACCCCATCTCTACTAAAAATACAAAAATTAGCTGGGTGTGGTGGCACGCACCTGTAGTCCCAGCTACTTGGGAGGTTGAGCCAGGAGAATCGCTTGAACCTGGGAGGTGGAGGGTGCAGTGGGCCAAGATCATGCCATTGCACTCCAGCCTGGTGACAGAGTGAGACTCTGTCTCCAAAAAAAAAAAAAAAAAAAAAAAAAAAAAAAAAAAAAAATTACAAAAAGTCCCCTGCATACTTCTGGGTTTTCTCCCAATTTAATAGACACATGTGAAGAAAAGCAGCCCTTGTGAGAACATGATGTTTGGAGCTGTTGCTAAGTAGCCAACCATGAAAGGGGAAATGAACAAGATACTGCCAACATTGTAGCTGAAAGAGGAACAAGTGGGACCCAATTATATCACTGGACAATCAAAACAAGTCTGGTTCTTACGGTTTTGGCCACGGTTAGTTAGGTCTTCTAGTATTTGCAGCCAAAAGCATTCTACCTGAGAAGTTTCCCCTGGCCTACAGGATAAGATCTACTCATTTCTATACTATTAAAAGTCTTTTATTAAACTTGTTTCTAGACACAGGTCAAACAACAACAACAACAAAGTCTTTGCTAAGCTTGCCTTCACTGGCACATACTGAACATAATACATAATAACTATAAGCTATTTCCACCTCATTACCAACCACTCCTATACACTTTTTTTGCACTAGTAAATTTGAACTGCTCACAAACGCTACAAAGCTCACTCAGGTGTCTTACATTTTGAAATTGCTCCTCCTTTTCTAAAACTTTCGTTCTTCGTGGCTGCTGCTTCTGTCAAACATGCAACTTGTTAGATATTCCTTCTGCCAAGCATCATCCCTCTGCCTCCTTATTGGCAAAGTTCCACTCACTCTGCATGCTTACCCTAAATCTGACCCAGATTTTAGAAGCTTGCATTCATCACCACAAATGTAAAAGTGCCTGGCACATACTGAACATAATGCATACATAATAAATTATAACAATAAGCTCCCAGATGACATTGGACACACAGTAAGCACTACATAAGGTAGTAAATAAAATAAATGACAATGGTATTCACAATCTCCTAAGTGTATTTTTAAAATGTATTTTGTAACATTGGAAAAATGCTTAGTCCACTAAAGACACATGATAGTTATTTTTTAATTGGAAAAATGTATGAATGAATTAAAATATTTTTTCTTAAAAATTCTGGTTAAACACAAAAATTAAATAGTTATCTGTATTCTATTATGAGCACCTTAAAGACAAAAACTATTCAATTCCATCTTTGTCTGCTGCAATTTGCCAAACCTAACTTATAGAAGTAGTTTGATAAATATGTACTAAATTAATGGTGTCTTTTTACAGTTTAGATTGTACAATGCATTAGGTGTTATATTTTTGTTACTGTGAACCATTTTTATAATTTTATTATAATTTTTTGAGCCTACAGTTTGGCTAATGGAATATTTATTAAGATCATCTTTTGCCTAATGGTAACAGAGCATTTTTTTTTTTTTTTTTTGAGATGGAGTCTTGAGTCTTGCTCTGTCACCCAGGCTGGAGTGCAGTGGCACAATCTTAGCTCACTGCAATCTCCACCTCCTGGGTTCAAGCAATTCTCTTGGCTTAGCCTCCCAAGTAGTTGGGATTACAGGTGCCTGCCCTCATGCCTGGCTAATTTTTGTATTTTTAGTAGAGATGGAGTTTCACCATGTTGGTTAGGCTGGTCTCAAACTCCTGACCTCAAGTGATATACCTGCCTCAGCCTCCCAAAGTGCTGGGATTACAGGCATGAGCCACCATGCCCAGCCTGGTAACAGAGTCTCTTGTTCTAACAAAATTAATATTATTATGATAATTGTCCAGCACATTTTTAAAAACAGCTTGTTCTAAGAAGTGAATATATCTCATGAGGTTCCAACCTATGGAGAATGAGGAAAAAAATAGACCTTGTTTGTAGAAGAATATGTAACATAACTTCTGCTTCTTGTAAAGGAATTACTTTCCCATCTTCTGCATTCAATAGGTATCTTCAAAAATAATCTCCTATTTGTATGGGTGCACACTGGCTCAGTTTTATGGTCCTTATTGCCATTTGTTTATGGTATCAGAAAGGGATTTTTGAGTTCCCAGTTCTAAAGATAGTTACTTTCTTAGTGACACAAATTCCTGTGTAATACAGTTGACTCTTGAACAACAAGAGTTTGAACTGCAGGGGCCCACTTATATGTAGATTTTTCTTCTGCCTCTGCAACCCAGAGACAGCAAAACCAACCTTTTTTCTTCTTCCTCAGCCTAATCAACCTGAAGATGATGAAGATGAAGACCTTTGGGAGGACTCACTTCTGCCCTATGAATAGTAAGTACGTTTTTTTTCTTTTCTATGATTTTCTTTATAACAGCTTCATTTCTCTAGCTTACTTTATTGTACAAACATAGTATATAACAATGCAGCACATACCAAATATGCGTTCATGGACTGCTTGTGTTATCAGCAAGGCTTCCAGTCAATGGTAGGCCATTAGTTAAGTTTGGAAGGAGTCAAAGTTATACTCAGATTTTCAACTGCACAGGGATCAGAGCCCCTAACTGCCACATTATTCAAGAATCAACTATAATTAATATTTATTTACTAAATACAAACCATTTATTATAAAAATTAAATAGAAGATCCATTTGCATCAAAAGTCCAATTTGTAATGATGTGATTATAGAGGAAAATACAACATACTAACTTAAAAATCTAATTTCTTATTTATATTAATACAAAAATATCATGTCGAATTTCAGGGAACATAAGTAGGTAAATGCATTGTTTTCAGACAATACTGTGAGATTATGAATTAGCTACAACTAACTTCTTAACTCTGAATTCTAAACTAAATAAATTAAATTTAAAAAATTTATATACATATATATTTTAAACTGCTCTTTTATGATTAAAACTAAGTAATCTTACTTTTTTTTTTTTTCGGAGATAGAGTCTTGTTTTTTTATCCAGGCTGGAGTGCAGTGGTGTGATCTCAGCTCACTGCAACCTCCACCTCCTGGGTTCAAGTGATTCTCCTGCCTCAGCCTCCTGAGTAGCTGGGATTACAGGTGCCTGCCACCACGCCCAGCTAATTTTTGTATTTTTAGTAGAGATGGGTTTTGCCATGTTAGCCAGGCTGGTCTCAAACTCCTGACCTCAGGTGATCCACCTGCCTTGGCCTCCCAAAGTGCTGGGATTACAGGCATGACCCATCATGCCTGGCCTGTAATCTTACTTTTTAAAATCAATAAGACCACCAAGAGAAATGAGAAATTGACTAAAAGAAGTCCTACCTTAATTGTCATTTTGAAGATGATTTTAAAGTACTTATTTTTATGTTCCAAAATTTGTTGTTGAATGCTATGCATAATAAATGTAATAAATAAAATTACTATTTTAATACTGACATGAAAAATATTTACCAACTATGTTAAATTCTTAAAGCATTTCAGACAATATCAGAGCTAATATCAGAACTCTAATGTCCTATACACTTTAAAATTTTAAGCTCTATAAACTTACTAAGCTTCTAATTAAAGAAGAAAAACATGAAGTACTCATAAACTGAGAGAAGCATAGCCCAGTAAATTAATTCTAGTTAGCTTAACATCCTGGAAAGTGTCCTGCACTCAGAATAAGTCCTCACTTTGTAACCAATAGGTATTTTGTTTTCAGACCAGTTGCTTCTCTTAGGCTCCATGGCTTTTTCTAAAAAATAAGGATTTTACTACCTCACTTCACTAGGCTGTTAGGAGGATGTAATGAGATAACATGTTTAAATATTCAGAGAAATAGTAAAGCAATGGAATAATTTATTCTTGAACTGTATTGCTGAAACAATTTTGGAATCTCAAAACCTGATGGGTGTTTTTTCATAGGTTCTAATATTTGAATGTCACAGTTTTCAGAAAATGTTATTAAGTGCTAATTTTGGTTATTAGTTCTATTCATTGTGGCTTGTAGTTCAGAGCATTTTAGCTAATTCATAACTTGTAACTAAATTTATATATAAATATATTATTATCTCATTAAAATAGATTACCTAATTGTTCCCTATTACTGAGCTCATCAATCACACCAAGGGCAGAAAACTAATAAATATCAAAACCTGGCTTGGACAACTACCATTCCTTCTCTACCTCCTCAAACTCGGAGCCAGCAGGTCTGTGTTAGAGGCTGCATCTTCTTGGTCCTCTCCAACTGACATACAAGACAAAACCTGCTTGTCTTGTTTTTCGGTTCCATGAAAGAGATGCAAGTTGACGTTTCCTCATTTCCAAGTCATGGACTAACAACATGTTTGCATGTAACATCCCATATGTTACTCAGCGCTGTTCTCATTTCACAGATCACCTTACGTGAATACTTTTATAATAACAGTAACAACAATTTCAATATTGGATGTCTCCTGTTTTGGTCTGACTTGCACTGTTTCCTTGGAGCTAGTTAACAAATAGTCAAATGACCTTCTGGGGACTGTGCAAAATGTGGAATGCTTGCTGAATTTGTGTGCCATCCTTAGGCAGCAGCCATGCTTATCTGCTCTGTGTTGATCCAATCTTAGAATATACGCTGCTGAAACAAGTATAAAGCCCTGTTTTATACATGGATACTCATGAGTCATGGATGAGGCTTAGCTCTGTTAAATCCAAATTACCTAGTTTATATACGATAATTCTATTGAATGACTTCCTGTGAGGTAGAATTTTTAAATATTTTAAAAACTTGAGGTAGAGATGCAAGTAGCCTGAGAGATTTTCGTTGTTATGGAAACACATTACTTGAGGGGCCAACTGAAAATTGGTGCCCACTACTCTATTGCAGGATAATGTGGAACCTTCTGCTATCTAACAAAAGCTGCTACACAGGACAGAAAAAAGCCTCGAGGTACAGACGTGATAACAAAAGGGAAAGGGACCTCTGATCTCTTCCTGCCACATTATTTGAATGTCCCTGACTGCTGAAGACAATCCCAACTAACATTTGCTAGAGAAAAGATGAATACAGGTCTCAAAGGATAACTTACCATCAAGGTCTAGGCTAAGCCTAGCTAAGAGGTGGGCAACAAATAAGGTTTTTAGTGTTAGGGGAGGGTCAATTTACTCACTATGTGTGTGGGTAAAGCCAGGAGGCCTCACTGCCAGAGCAGTGTGCTGGGAACAACGGCTGAGCATATGTACATGAACTAAAAAACACTGTAGCTGTGAGCTTTGTGTGTGAGTCACCACAAAGAGTGAGGGGTCTGAATCAGTAAAGGCATCACTGTAGCTGTGAACTCTGTGTGTGAGTCACTACGAAGAGTGAGGGGTCTGAATCAGTAAAGGCAGCCTGGTGGCAAAGGTTAGTCATTACCAGATCGCAGGACCAGTTACAATGGCAGCAATACAAGTGAATCAATGGAAACAGAATATTTAGAATGGCCTTTTCCCCCTATCTTCTGACTTGTAAAGCAAGATTGTCTTCCTTGGACTTAGGGAACCCCTTAGCTTTTTGAAAAATTCAAAGGATGAAGGCATAGGAGATAGCCCCAGGGAACAATCCAAGACTTTCTGCTAAACTGGACATTTCAAGACCCAATAACTAATTAGAAAAGTCAGGCCAGGCATGGTGTCTAGCAGTTTGGGAGGCTGAGGCAGGAGAATCAGTTGAGCTCAGGAATGTGGGCAACATAGTGAGACCTTGTCTAAAAAAAAAAAAAAAAAGAAAGAAAGAAAAACAAGTAAAAATGTGACGCTATTTATATCTCACATATAAGGTTATATATAAGGTTATGCTTGGAATAAAATGAACACTGAGATCCCTAGGGATAAAGGTCTTTAAAAGTCCTGAAAGAAACTTGCACTCATTGCTACTTCTAACTAGTCTAGCTTTCTGTGTGATTTCTGGCTAAACAGTGGACTAATCATCAACAGCAGGTGCACTTGCCTGGTTCTTCACTAAAAATGCCACCATTTACTGTCTCTTACAAATTACAGCAAGCAAAAGTGGTGTATTTCCCTCCTGTAAGAAAGCAAAAACAATGTACAATTCACAAAATTACATATTTCTCAATTGAACTAAAAATCTCCTATATGATGCTATGAACTTAAACTTACAATATAACAAGTAAATGCAAAGCAGTCCCTTCCTTTTCACTCCTCTGTGCTTTCCCACACACTGCCTTGCAAACACCCCTCCTCTCCCTCCCCACGTTAACTTTGATCATCTCCAAAACTGACTTTATCTACCAGTCCTGAAAATCCTTGCTTCTATCACAGCATTTAGCACAATATGTTGTAATTATTTCACTGTTTCCCACTGAAACCAAGAGTTTCTTGAGGGCAAGGGCTGTGTCCTTTTTCTCTACAACCCTAAAACCTAATACATAGTAGCAAATGCTTTAGGTTTTTAAAATAAATTAATGATGAAAATTATTATCTTTAGAGCAGTGTTTCTTAAACTATCTTCCAAGGAATATTTGTTTTACCAGAAGAACTGTACCCCAACAGAAAGATGCCATGATCACCTGCATTTGAGAAGTATTACAAAACCGTATTATATGGCCAACAATCAAGAAATCCCTTCAACTTTGCCTAATTCCAATTTGACAATACTTTTTGTGGCAAACGTTAACATTTTAGGAACTAGAGTTTCAGGGATACAGTTGCCAGAACTTCCCAGTTCAGGTGGAGGTTTCCTCTGGGTGGTGCAAACTTGCTTGATTTACTTCTATAAATGGTGTCAGGATCCAATGTCAATGTCAGGCACTCCTGATCCAAATGGGTCACTAAGGAAATGAGCTCTGAATTAAGACAGACTGACTTCAATGCACTTATTTTCATTATTATTAAATAGTCCATGGGATTTCTCCTAATATAAGAGGATAGATTTTTATCTTAACTGTTAGAAAGCTCAGTATATTCTGTGTAAGAGAGACAGGTTAAAAGTGTTTGAAAATAAATATTAAAAAAGCAAAGCTCAGTAAGAAATTTTATTCTCAATTATAATGATAACCCTGGGATGCTAATGCAACTTTATTTTTTAAATCCATTTGTATTGGTTTCCATTCAAATTGCTATTTAACATTTTTTTTTACTTTAGGCAAAATGTAAATCAGAAATAAAATTACAATGGCTTATCAATAAAAGTTTTAATATTGATGTATATGGCTTATTTCTAGCATAATAAAAGCCAATAAGTCACTTGCATTTTTAAGGGACATTGTTGAGAAGCATGACATAATGTTTGCAATATTCATAAACTAGCCAACTCTCACCAGGAATAACCTAAAAAGGCTTCCAGGCATTCTTATGAGCAGATGACTATTTGTGGTATACATATAAAAAAGAGCTAAACAAACTTTTGAATTCTAAAATTGAACCCCATAATTGAGGGATTTATAAACTATAGACTATATATTATAAACCAATATACACTGTCTTGAAAATCTTGAAATCTTTATGAAAATATACTATAAAACAGGAGTTGTAAACTCAAATACTTATAAGGATGAGGAGATTACCTAAGTAAGTGAAGTACTCAGGTGGGCACAGTAGCAAACTGGAGAATATGTGCCTCCTACACAGGGCAACCTCTGCACAGCAGACCAAGCAGTGATGTGGTTCCGGGGACACCAGATTTGATTCTTAAGACAGGCCTGAGGTCCAGATTTCTGCATGAGTCTACTAAATTTTACATGCTAACTCAATTTAAAGAGGCAAATGAACAAATCTATGTGCCACAGTTAGACTATAGCCCTTGTGTATTTATAGTTTCCATGAATGTGTACTAAATGATTTTGTATAAACCAAGTATTTGCATGTGAAACTTTTTCTGTCTCTAGTATCATGTGTTTTATATAAAAATCAGCCCCTGATATATATATATATAATAAAAATTGCTGTTAAGACTCATAATACCCACCTGAAGAATTTTCCCAAAATTTATTCATTTGAAATCTGTTTGTATATTATTTTCCCAGATTGTTAACCAAATAGATAATTAGCTCATAAGACTGCTGAAACTAACTTATTAAAAGAATTCCTATAGTATTCTCACTGACTTCATGGATTTCAGTGTTTAAAACTGACATCCTGATTGTGCCAAAGCTCTATAAACTTAACAGACATACTGAGATAGTCCATAATACAACTTCAACTGAAAAAAAAAAAGGTTCAGGATTTGCTACTAATCTAATTGAGAAAATTTCACTTGTAATGAACATTTGTTGACACATAATCACTTGAATGGTGACAAAGGAACATGAAATTGTGAAAGGGTCAGGCTTTACCTATTGAAAGATTACCCACAAGCAAATTGCTAAAGGCTCTCTGAATGGCAGTGAATGATTCCTGGTGGGAAGGAAAAGGTGTATTTCTGTAAGCTGAGATATATTGCCAGCAATATTTCCTTTTACTTTCCAGTCACAAATGTAGAGAAAGATAAGTCAGGCTAACATTATTGGAAAGGAGAACTTTGAAGAAAGTAGCACCTATCAAATGCCAACTCTTTTAGAGATTTCTTATGTTTTTGAGATACGGGAATTTATATACTGCACTTACCTATTCTGTGGTTCTCAATCAGGAGTGTATTCAAACCCTGAGGTGTTTTTTTTTTCTGTTGTTGTTGTAAGAGACAAGAGTCTTACTATGTTTCTCAGGCTGGACTCAAACTCCTAGGCTCAAACAATC
This sequence comes from Pan paniscus, assembly GCF_029289425.2. Classification (NCBI taxonomy): domain Eukaryota; kingdom Metazoa; phylum Chordata; class Mammalia; order Primates; family Hominidae; genus Pan; species Pan paniscus. The sequence continues at coordinate 196,006,983 of NC_085926.1, forward strand.
CTCCCACCTCAGCCTCCTGAGTAGCTGGGACTACAGAAACAAACCACTGTGTGTGGCTTCAAGAAAATATTTTTAACCATACCTGTTCAGACCTTATTAGCTCAGTTACATCAAAATCTTCAGGGGAAAGCCTACATTTGTACACTTTTAACAAAATTCCCCCAGGTCACTGTAATGCACAATTCTAGCTGAGAATTACTGCAGAGAATTACTACTGCTGAGAATTACTACAATCACTTCACTTTCATCACTCACCCACACCACCAATATCCTTTATCAGCTTGGGATGTGGCCAAAAAGAGAAAAGAGTATGAGATAGAGTTGTTTATTAACACTCCAGTTAATTTTCCTGGGTATGGGTAGAACAGGGACAAGTAAACTCAAAATCCCACTTGATTTTGCTATTTATAAGCTCCTTAACTCCCACCTTCCCACCAAGACATTCTAGATTTGAGAGGAGAGTTTGGACTCTTAGCTAAGTGGCTGTTTTTGCCAGGATGGGTAATAAGTCAGTCACTAATTCGTTCGATCATTTCCTGAAGTGTTTCTCACTTCATCACCAGCTATTCACAGCCAATCTGGTTTCCTCAGAGGCCTCTAAAAATTAATCTTTAAGCAAGTTTCAATCACTTTGTTTACCAAACCAAAAATAATTACCCCAAAGCTGAAGAGCATTTTGTCTCAATACATAAACTGGAAAAACAACAAACTAAAAAACAAAACCTCTTATTGGCATTTTTCCTCATTACCTAATTTCCAAGTGACCTACATGTTTTTGATTGCTCTCCTTTTCCTTCCCCATTTTTCCCTCTTAAACTTTGCCACTGAAAGGCACATCAGTTTTTTTTTTTTTTTTGAGAAAACTGTCAGCAGCAGCAAGATTTCCATTTATTGCAAGTTGCTTCAGTTTTGTTTTGAGTTTTAAGATAAAGCCTATTTCCAGGGTAAATTCTTTTCCTGTGTCTGCGTGTGTGTGTGTGTTTTACATAATTAGAAAAAAAAAATACACCTGGGGTAGGAAACAAATACTTGAAGAAGTTTTACCTTAACAAATTCACAAATACTTCCCATAAGTGCACTAAACAAGCTGTGCCCTCTAATGCTTCTTTAAAAGTATCAATATTTAAAGTAAAATCTGAGACAATTAAGCTATTTCAAGATATTTTCATTCAGGAATGCCTGATCATCCAAATATGAAAAATTGACTCTTACCTATGTCAATGTTAAAACAAATATTTTGAAAAGAAAGTTGATTGATCTATATACCTTGTTTAGTGCTTCAGTATTTGCATGGTGGGAAAGCAGGCTTCCTGCCAGTGAAGTCCCCTTATCATACACAGCATCATGAAGAGCAGTGTTGCCGTAGACATCCTCAATGTTTACCATCATGAAGAGCAGTGTTGCTGTAGACGTCCTTAATGTTTGGATTGGTGCCATGTTCCAGCAGAATAATGGAACACGTCTCTTCCTGGCAATATACAGCCTATCAGTGTTAGATGAAAACTTAGACTATAAATTCTAAGAATTCAAAATACATATTCCACAGGTTTCACCAACTAGTTATATTTAAATGAGATAAATTCATTTTAATTCTATGTATTTAGTGAAATCTTTTTCATGCTGAGAGAGTTGGCTACTGTATACCTTCATTAAAGGCATCCTGTTTAGTCTGTCACAGATGTCGATCTGGCATTTTCTGCTCAGCAAGAGAGTGACCACTTCTACACGGCCATAGGCAGAGGCCAAATGTAGAACAGGCCTAGGAGAGTGAGAGGAGTTTTCAGGAAATTGTAGTGCAGTATCTCAAAACCTACAATGGTTCATGTAATTGTAAACATTGAAGAGCATTCCTCTGCCTTCAAAACAAATAATTTTCTTTTGAAGAAAGTACATTTATTAGCTCTTACTGCTCACTCCCTTAATGAAACAGCAGCCTATTTGGACAGAATGAGCTTGGTGTTTGGATTCAGTTCAGCTGGGGCTTGAGTTCTACTTTGAACTCAGTCACGTACCAGGCATTGCTTAGCCTTTCTGTGCCTCATTTTCCTCATTAATAAAATAAAGATGACAATAGCAGCTAGTTCACAGGACACCATTGTGATGCTTAAATGGGAATCTATGTAAAGTATTTAGAACCATTTCTAGAACAAGCAACAACTCAATAATTGTTAGATTGTTGGTTTTTTTTTTTTTTTTTTTTTTTTTGAGACAGGGTCTTGCTCTGTTTCCCAGGCTGGAGTGTAATGGTGTATTACATATATTTCATATATTGCCTCACTGCAGCCTGGAACTCCTAGGCTCAAGTGATCCTCCTGCCTCAGCCTCCTGAGTAGCTGGGACCACAAGAGTACACCAGCATGCTCAGCTAATTATTAAAAAAAACTTGTAGAAGGAATGTTGCTTTGTTGCCCAGGCTGGTCTCAAACTCCTGGCATCAAGGGAACCTCCCATACTTCTATATCTATTGTCACTTTCAATGGTCACATATTATTCCATCCTATGGATGCAACTGAAACTTATTTATAGGACACATTCTGAGGGTTCTTTTTAACATAAATGCTGAGAAAAACAAAGTACATGTATCTCTATTTTCTAAAGGTATTTTAATACAATGGAATTGATAGGTAAATGGCATATACATTTTTAAAATGTGGTAATTACCACCAAATTATCTATTTGAAAAGTCATCAGTAACTTAAACTTTAGGCAGCGGTATAAGTACCACTGCTGTTTATTCTCACAAACATTGTGGATAGAAAAGAGTCTCATTCCTCTTTTAAATTCTTTTACGAGAAACACTAAGGATTTTTTCCTATGTACATAAGTAACTTGTGGATCTGCAAAAAAGTACTTTGCTCACTTTTAGAGTTGTTTTCTTGTGGATTTGATTTGAAAGAATTCCCTATAAAATAAAGATGTGCTTTTTATCTGTATATAAATGATATATATAACATTATATCAGTATTATATACAATTTTTTATATGTATAATCAGTTATATATCATAATATATATAATAAAAAGTAAATTCCCTGTAGGATGAAGTACACTTTTCATCTGAATATCTATTTATATATATATTAGTAAAAACATATACATAGTAAATATTTTTCAAGTATGTTATCGTTTGTTAATTTCTTATACACAGGGGGGTTTTAATTTTTTTTTTTTTTTTTTTTTGAGACAGAGTCTCGCTCTGTCACCCGGCTGGAATGCAGTGGCACGATCTCGGCTCACTGCAACCTCCACCTCCCAGGTTCAAGTGATTCTCCTGCCTCAGCCTCCCGACTATCTGGGACTACAGGCGCGTGCCACCATGCCAGGTTCATTTTTTGTATTTTTAGTAGAGATGAGGTTTCAGTGTGTTAGCCAGGATGGTCTTGATCTCCTGACCTCATGATCCGCCCACCTCAGCCTCCCAAAGTGCTGGGATTACAGGCGTGAGCTACTGCGCCTGGCCTGGGGGTTTTAATTTTTAGTTTGCTAAATCAACCTTCAGAATGCCTGCTTGTGAGGTCATTCTTAGGAAGGCCTTTGGCAATGTAAAAGGTACCTGTATAAATAAGCATTTGTGTTTTCTTCTGGTACTTTTCTCATTTTGCATATGTAAAAATTTCAATCTGTATTCCATCAGGAACTCATTTTTGTGACATAAAATTTCATTAGTTTTCTTCAAAGAGCAGGCATTTTATTAACAACTCAACCCTTCCTACTCATCTGAAATGTTACCATTATCAGTCCTTACATCTATATCTTACATATATTTCAGTGTTTCTGGGTTTCCATTCTGTTCCATGTATTTATGTCTTTTCAGCTGTTAGTAAATAATTGTGGGAATTAGTAGCACATTTTGATATCTAGAGGAGCAAGATATAAAAATTTTTAAATGTCATCACAATAGTAAGACAGCAGATGTCGTGCAAAAATGATAAATCCTTGATATTTTCATTCGGTTTATGTAAAACTGATAAACATGGCAAGAGCTCATGTTTTGAGAAAACTGAGCCTTCCCATTCAAGGAACCCACCTCCCACTTCCAAGTGTCCCTCTAAGAAGCTCCAGTAAAGAACCTGTCTACCTGGGTGGATTCGGACGTAAAACCGACACAGGCTTTTATCTGAGAACTTGCCGCCTGCTGAACATGACTCATGGTATTTTTGACATGGGAATGAGTTCTCAGTAAGCACCTCCATGACCCCACGTTTTAAACGTGTATATGCTCAACTTTGCGAGTTAAATCACTCAACTTCTCCACCAAGTGCTCCAGGCGGGGAATTGCCAGCGATGGACAGCAGCTGAGGCTCCGTTGGGCTCCGCTGCTCTGAGGGTGCCCAGCGCCCTCCAAGGCCCCCGTCCCAGGGGCTGCGGGGCTGCGGGGAAGCCGGGCCTGGGGACCCCCTCCCACCCCGGCGGAGCCCCCGCTACCTGTCCTGGGCTTCCACGTCCCGGCACCTGCGCGCCAGGCGGCGCTCCACCTCCGCGGCGTCGCCCTTGAGGGCCGCCCTGTGGATCTTCCGCAGTTCCGCGTCGCTGGTGTGGTACCCGGGACCCGCGTACTCGTGGCCGATGGAGCCCAGGACCGCCCGGCCCAGGCGTCTCCCGAAGCTGAAGAGCTTCCTCGTGGGGCGACTTCTCCTCAGACGCCCACCACCGGCTCCTGAGCCCCCGCGGCTCCTCGTGGCCTTTCCACTAACCCTAACCCCAAACCCGAGATGTAGCTCAGAATCCGCGACCCAGCCGGGTCCACCACAGCCTTCAGCAGCGACACTCGCAGCCTCTGACCTCTCAGCCCGCGAAGCCGTTAGGCGCGCGCCTGCAGCTCAGCGCCCGCGCGGACTCCGGAAGCCGCTCCCAAGCCCGCGCTGCCGACAGGGGGCGGCTGCGGCTCGGGCGCAGGCGCCGCTGGCTTGCGGGTTCTCCTGGGCTCGCCGGGGACGTCCCGTAGTCGCAGGCGCGCAACCCGCCCGGCCTGAGGGCCCGCCTGGCCGTGACCCCCGCCCCGCTCCTCCTCCGAAGAGAGATCGGGGCCGCTGGCAGGAGCTCTCCGCAGCCACCAGGGATGGGGCTGTGGGCCAGTTCCCGCCCCGGTGCAGCCGCCGCCGGGCAGACCGCCTGGCTTGGCCGCAGCCGCGGCATCTGGCTCCGGTTCTGCGAGGCTGGGAGCGCCGGCGAGCTTGGGAGCTGCCAGGCGGCTGCTGCGAGCAGGCAGAGGGCGCCTGGAGCTTGGGCCCTCAGGCGGCGGAGCATGGCCTGGGCGGCCTCGGGATCGCGAGTGCACCTGGCCTGAGAGCCTGCCAGGCCCTGCCCCCGCTCGGCTCCTCCTCTGCCGGAGCTCCGGACCGCAAGCCAGGGGCCCTCTGCAGCCACCGGGAATGGGGCTGAGGGCGGGTTCCCGCCCCTGTGCAGCCGCCCCAGGGCCGACTGCCTGGCTTGGCCGCAGCCACTGGTACATCTGGCTCCGGTTCTGAGATGTTGGGAGTGCGGGCGGGCTCGGGGGTTGCCTGGAGGCTGCTGCCTGCACACAGAAGGCGGCTGCAGCTTGGGTGCCCAGGCGGGCTGGAGGGGCATGGCCTGGGCGGCCCCGGGATCGCCAGCGCGCCCAACTGAGGGTCCCCAGGACGTACCTCCCGCCCCACTCCTCCACCGCAGGGAGTTCGAGGCCGCTGGCATGGGCACTCGGCATTCACCCCGATGGGGTTGAGCGGCAGGTTCTCAGTTCTCGCCCCTGTGCAGCCGCCGCCGGGCAGAATGCCTGGCTTGGCCGCAGCCCCCGGGACACCTGGCCCTGGTTCTGCGATGCTGGGAGCGCGAGCAGGCTCGGGAGTTACCAGGCAGTTGTTGCCTGCACACAGAGGGCGACTGCAGCTTGGGCGCCCAGGCGGCGGAGCATGGTCTGGGTGGGCTCCAGAACGCTGCGCGCCAGGCCTGTGGGCCCCCCTGGTGGTGCCGCCCGCCCCGCTCTTCCTCTGCCGGAGCCTGGAGCAGCTGGAATGGCCACTCTGCAGTCACTGGGGATGGAGTTAAGTTTTCTTATCCCATGCATGCACACGAAAAGGTAACTATTATGTGAGGTAATTAACATGTTAATTGACTTCATTTTGGTAATCATTTCAGAATGTGCATATAAACACATCACACTGTCCACCTTGAATATGTGCAATTTTTATTTCTCTATTAAACCTCAGTAAAGCTGAAAAAATTAACAGGATCGAAAGGATAACCCCGCAGTTTTATAGTAGTAGTTGGACACTTCAATACCTCATTTATGGGCAAGGACTTCATGTCTAAAACACCAAAAGCAATGGCAACAAAAGCCAAAATTGACAAATGGGATCTAATTAAACTAAAGAGCTTCTGCACAGCAAAAGAAACTACCATCAGAGTGAACAGGCAACCTACAAAATGGGAGAAAATTTTCGCAACCTACTCATCTGACAAAGGGCTAATATCCAGAATCTACAATGAACTCAAACAAATTTACAAGAAAAAAAACACAACCCCATCAAAAAGTGGGTGAAGGACATGAACAGACACTTCTCAAAAGAAGACATTTATGCAGCCAAAAAACACATGAAAACATGCTTACCATCACTGGCCATCAGAGAAACGCAAATCAAAACCACAATGAGATACTATCTCACACCAGTTAGAATGGCAATCATTAAAAAGTCAGGAAACAACAGGTGCTGGAGAGGATGTGGAGTAATAGGAACACTTTTACACTGTTGGTGGGACTGTAAACTAGTTCAACCATTGTGGAAGTCAGTGTGGCGATTCCTCAGGGATCTAGAACTAGAAATACCATTTGACCCAGCCATCCCATTACTGGGTATATACCCAAAGGACTATAAATCATGCTGCTATAAAGACACATGCACACGTATGTTTATTGCAGGACTATTCACAATAGCAAAGACTTGGAAGCAACCCAAATGTTCAACAATGATAGACTGGATTAAGAAAATGTGGCACATATACACCATGGAATGCTATGCAGCCATAAAAAATGATGAGTTCATGTCCTTTGTAGGGACATGGATGAAATTGGAAATCATCATTCTCAGTAAACTATCACAAGAACAAAAAACCAAACACTGCATATTCTCACTCATAGGTGGGAATTGAACAATGAGAACACATGGACACAGGAAGGGGAACATCACACACTGGGGACTGTTGTGGGGTGGGGGGAGGGAGGAGGGATAGCTTTAGGAGATATACCTAATGCTAAATGACGAGTTAATGGGTGCAGCACACCAACATGACACATGTATACATATGTAACTAACCTGCACAATGTGCACATGTACCCTAAAACTTAAAGTATAATAATAATAGAATATATTAAAAAATTAATGGATAGAAAAACCAGATAGAAGCTTGATGAGAAATGGAAGACCTGAACAACAGTATAAGCCATTTAGAGCTAATACACATATGCAGAACAGTCCACTCAACAACAGCAGAATATACATTCTTTTCAAGCGGATATGGAACTTTCTCTAGGATAGGCCATATCTTCATCCACAAAATATGTCCTAATCATTTTTAAAAGCTTGAAATCATACAAAATATAATTTACAATCACAATGGAAGAAACTACAGATACATAAAAAATGAAAACTGGAAAATTCACAAATATGTGGGAATTACAGAATACACTCAAACTAACAGTGAGTGAAGGAATAAATCACAAGGAAAATTATAAAACATCTTGAGACAAATTAAAATAAAAACAAAACATACCAAAACTTATTGCATACGGTGAAAGTAGAATTCAAAGGAAAATGTATGGCTATAAACAACTACATTTAAGAAAAAATCTCAAATCAGTAACTTCACTCTATACCTACGGGCAGTAGAAAAAACAAAAAAAGACTAAATCCAAAGCTAGAAGAACGAAAGAAATAATAAAGATTAGAGCAGAAATCAATAAAATAGAAGGTTGAAAAGCAGTGGAAGAAATAAACATAGCTAAAAGTTGATTCTTTGAAAGATCAAACCTTTCACTATATTTACTGAGCAAAAGATGGAAGACTCAGTATTAAAATCATAAACGGAAGTGGCACCATTACTACCCACTTTACAGAAATAAAAAAGGATTATAGGACTATACTGTGAACAACTGTATGACAACAAATTAGGTGCCCTGGATGAAATGGGTGAATTGCTAGAAAGACACAAACTACCAAAATGGCTCAAGAAGAAAGAGAAAATCTGAATAGACGAGGAGATTGAATTAGTAATCGAAAGCGATTTAACGAAGAAAGATTTATGACCAAATAGCTTCATTAACTGGTGAGTCTACCTAACATTTGAAGAATTAACACCATTTCTTCCCAAACTTTTCCGACAAAATGTGTGAAGAAGGAATACTTGCTAAATCACTTTTTGATAACAGCATTATCCTGATACCAAAGCCGAGATCGCGCCATTGCACTCCAGTCTGGGCAACAAGAGCGAAACTCCGTCTCAAAAAAAAAAAAAAAATTCAGTGTAATATACTATAATAGTAAAATGAATAAGCACATGATTATTTCAGTTGATGCAGAAAAAACATTGATGAAATACAACACCCGTTTATGATAAAAATACTCAATAAACTAGGCATAGAAAGGAACTTCTGCAATATGACACTAGGATATATAAAAAACTGACAGTTAATATCATGCTCAATGATGAAACACTGAAAGCTGTTTCCCTAACATCTAGAGCAAGGCAAGGATGGTGGCTTTGCCCCTTCTATTCAACATAGCACTGGCAGTTCTAGCCAGAGAAATTAGGCAAGACAAAGAAATAAAAGGCATCTAAATTAGAAATAAAAAAAGAAGTAAAATTATATCTACACATGATCTTATATCTATGAATCTCCAAAGAAAACACAAAACCCATTAGAACTAATAAAAGAGGCAGGATGCAAGACAAACATATGCAAATTAGTTTTATTTCTATATAGTTGTAATGAACTATCAAAACATTTTTAAAATCCCATTTATAATAGCATCCAGAAATAAGATATTCAGGCATCAATCTAACTATGGTGGTATACACAAAACTTTGCTGAAAGAAACTAAAGAGAGTTGAAATAACTGGAAAGATATTCTGTGTTCATGGATTGTAAGACAATATTGTTAATATGGCAATACCATCTATAGTAATCTATAGATTCAATGCAATACCATCAAAACCCCAAAGACATTTTTTGCAGAAACAGAGAAACTCATTCTAAAATTCATACAAAAACTCAAAGGATCTGACATAGACGAAACGATCTTGAAAAAGAACATTGGAAAACTCACATTTTCCAGATTCACAACGTGCTACAAATCTACAGTAATCAAGAGAGTGTTTTACTGGCATAAGACCAATTGACATTTAGAGCAATAGAATAGAATTGAGATCCTAGAAATTAGTCTTCACATATATGGTCGACGACTGTTCAACAAGGGGGCCAAGACCAGTCAATGGAGGAATGAACAGTCTGTTCAACAGCTGGGTATCAGTGCACAGGAGAGAAGTTAGACCCTTGCCTTGCACTATATACAAAAATTAACTCTAAATTAACAGAAGACTTAAATATAAGGACTAAAATGTGTAACTCTTGGACGAAAACACACAGGAAACCTTCATGACCTTTGAGTCTTAAGTGTTTTTTGAAATATGACAGAAAAGCACAGATAACAAAAGAAAAAATACATAAGTTAGATTTAATCAAAAACTTTCATGCATCAAAGGACACTGTCAAGGAAATGAAAAGACAACCCATAGTATGTGAGAAAATATGTATCTGATAAAAGCAAAATGTGTATCTGATAAAAGCTTAATATCTCAAAACTCAACAACAGAATTTCTAACATCCCAATTAAAAAATAGGCAAAGGACCTGAATAGACATTTCTCCAAAGAAGATAAACAAATGTCTAATAAGAACAAGAAAAGATGCTCAACACCATTATTCATTGATAAAATGGAAAACCAAACCAAAATGAGATGCCACTTTGCTTCCACTAGTATGGCTTTCATAACAACGACACAGAAAATAAATGTTGCTAAGGAGGTGGAGAAATTGGAGCCCTCATGAACTGGCTGCTAGGAATAGAAAATGATGCACTTGCTGTGAAAAACAATTTGGTACTTCCTCACAGAATCACACAGAGAACCAGAAATTCCACTCCTAGGTATGATACACAAAAAAGTTGACAGCAGGGTCTTGAACAGATATTTTTACACCAAAGTTAATTGCAGCATTATTCGCCATAGCCAAAAGGCAGAGACAACCCTTGTCCATCAACGAATGGATACACAAAATATAATACATAAATAATAGAATATTATTCAGCCATTAAAGGGGATGAATTTCTGATACATGCAACATGGGTGAAACTTGGAAACATGATGCTGAGTGAAGTAAGCCAGACATGAAATGACAAATGTTGTATGATTCTGCTGATATGAAATATCTAGAACAGGCAAATCTGTGAAGACAGAATGAAGATTAGTGTTTACCAGAGACTGGGGAGAGGAAGTAATGGTGAGTTACTGTTTAAGGGTACTTTATTTCTTTTTGTGATAGAAATGGAGATGCTGGTTGTACAACACTGGGAATGTACTTAATGCTATGAATTATGTACTTAAAATTGTTAAAATTTTAACACAATTAAAAAATTTAAATACAGATCTGATAATTATTTCTATATCCATTGTTATTTAAAAGTTATTTGCTCAGTTGCCAAATATTAAGGTTTTTCTGAACATACTTTTGTTATTGATTTTTAATTTAGTCCTGTTTTGCTCAGAGCACAAACTGTCTATGATTTAATTTCTTTTATATTTAGTGAGAATTATTTGATGGTCCAGTACTTGATCTATCTTGATTAATGTTCCACAGACATTTGAAAAGTAGATCTGATCATCATCACCTTTACTCTGTTGATGTCTGTTTCACATTTTGAAGTTTCATTAGGTTCATCCATTTAAGATTGTTAATTTTATGAACTGGCCTTTTTTGATTATGACTTGACACCTTTATCTTTGGCAGTACTCCTGTTTTGAAGACCACTTTATCTAATATTAATATGGGCACACCATGTAGGGTTAGTATTTGCATGGCACATTTACATCCATACTTTTGCCTAAATGATATAATAATTACTTTCCAAAACCACCTCCAAAGATGTTCTAAAACTATTATAATTAGGGATAGTTGCACCAGATCTTTCAAGAACTTTTAAATACCAGGGCTTAGATGACACTGATACCAGGGTACACAAAAATGCCATTAAGATACCTATTATAATTGGAATTTTCAGGGATCAGCTGATAAATGGCTTTCTGGTCCACCTTTCTCTCACATTAGTCTAATGGGTTTGTTAAACTACCCTGTGTTCATTGCCCTGGTCATCGAGGACATAATTGAAATGGATGTACACAGCAACTTACAGAAATTGCATTGGTTTGTTGAAATGTAGAATAAAATCAATTATGGTAGGGAAGACCAAGCAAAAGTTCCGGTATTAGGCAGCGCTTTTCATAGAAACAGAATCAATAGGACACACACACACACACACACACACACACACACACACACACAAACACACAGAGAGACAGAAGGATAGAGACAGACAGAGAGAGAGACAAAAAGAGATAAATAAAGAAAATTTATTGTGGAAATTGGCTCACACAATTATGGAAGACAAAAAGTCCCATGCTATGCCATCTGCAAGCTGGAGAACCAGGAAAGCCAGTGGTGTAATTCAATGAGTCTGAAGACTAAGAACCAGAAGAGTCAATGGTGTAAGTCCTGGCATCCAAACGCTCAAAAACTGGAGCTCCTCAGGGGAAGAGAAGATGGATATTGCTGTTATAGAAAAGGAAGCAAATGTGCCTTTCCTCTGCCGTTTTGTTCTATTCTGGCCTTCAAAGCTTGCGTGATGCTTGCCCACACTGCTAAGGGCAGGTCATCTTTACTCAGTTTACTGACTCAAATGCCAAGTTCCTCCAAAATCAGTCTCACAGTTTTCTGGGTACCCCATAAGCCAGTAAAAAAATAAAAGTAATAAAACATAAAATGGAATAGGAAATGGTAAAATAAAACATAAATGGTTAACATAAAATTCACCATCACATTCTCTCATGAAAACAGAAAATCAGCAACGAATAAGATGGCAGTAATAATAGCATTCTCAAAGATAAAAGGGGTGCAGGTGTCAAAGTCCCTAGCACATCCCCATTTAATGTACTGGAATGACCCATGCAAAATTTTGAATCTGGAGGATGATGGGGGAATCATGTAAATGTCAGCAACTGATAATTCCAAATGCATCTGCTGTGTATTGATATTATGTAGTATCTGTATTTTAACAGCTCAACCCAGCTTCTACTCTTGGTTTTGCGTCTATGATCTGACAAATATCACTTTCTATCCCTTTCATGAAAACAGATAAAAGGTATTTTCATTCACCAGGGTAGACCACAGAACATATTTGCTGTCTTGCCCAGGGCTATGATTGTGTTTTGTTATAATATGACCTGAAGTAACCTTAATAGTCTTAAAATTACAAAGACCAAAATATTGATCACTATATTGATGATATTAGATTTATCAGCCCTAGTGAGCAAGAAATGTCATTTTCTGATACTCTTGTACAGGAATGTGAACAATAAACCATAATCTGAAACATAAAACCTACAATCTTGAGACTGGCCTTTCACTGGTAAATATTTTAGGTTTGCGGTTGCCCTCAGTAATTCAGGATACCTTCCATGTAGAGGACAAGATGGTAAATTATTGCATTTTGTACCAGCTGACATATAAAAGCATCGCAGTGTTGGTTATGGTTCTCTGGATTTTGGGCACTATGTAAACACCCCACTTGGGAATACTGCATCAACCCATGTCTCCAATTTGTAATGGCTTTCAGCACAAGCAAGTCTTTTGTTCTCGTGAATTGGCAGAATTAAGAGAGCTCTTCATGACTGAGGAGGTTAAACAGAAGCTCTGGCAAGCCCCCATGAGAAAGTTTTAAGTTATGTTTATATATGTATATGTAATAAAAAGTAATAGAACGCAAAAGGGAAAAGTGTCTCAAAGTTTCTTACTCTGTGTAAAAATAAGTACTATTAATAGCTTTCATGCAGCGCTTAATTATAATAAATATTATAAAAATTGTAAATAATACATATGCATATTCTTCCTTTCCCATAAGCTACTTTTATCTTACATATAAAATACATCTATTTTCATTTTCCTATTTGTGACTACAGGACAATTTAAAAATTACGATCTGTATTTATTTTACTTCAGTGATCTTCGCTGAAAAAGTTTCAACTAATTTTATAACGAATTAGATATAATCTGATTAGATATATTAGATATAACCTGAAATAATCATATAATTTAAGAAGTGGAAGAGAACTTGGGTATTACTGTTTTATGGCATAAAAAAGGGCTGAAGTCAAATAATAATAACGAACGTTTCTTGATCATTTACTATTTGTTAGGAACTTTGTTACAATTAATTTTCACAACAACCCCATGACCCACGTAATAGTTTAATCTTGTTTATTTTTTGCAATAAATCTATGGTATAGGTACTATTAATATTACCAACTTCCTGGCTAACACGGTGAAACCCCGTCTCTACTAAAAATACAAAAAATTAGCCAGGCGTGGTGGCGGGTGCCTGTAGTCCCAGCTACTCGGGAGGCTGAGGCAGGAGAATCACTTGAACCCGGGAGGCAGAGCTTGCAGTGAGCCGAGATCGCACCACTGCACTCCAGCCTGGGCAACACAGCGAGACTCCGTCTCAAAAAAAAAAAAAAAAAAAAAAAAAAAAAAAAAATATATATATATATATATATATATATATCCAGCTAGCAGTTTTCCACAGGGATGATTTTGTCCCCCGAGGTAAACCTGGACATTTTTGGTTGTCACGACGATGGGGTAGGAGACAGTGGCATCTAGTGGGTAAAGACCCGAGACGCAGATAAACAAAAAATGGGAGAACGTCTGGGAGCAAAGAAATGTCCAGGCCAGATCTCAATGTATCAAGGCTGAGGAAGATTATCATAGAAGAAGAAACTGGATCTTTGAAAATTTATGTTTGCCTAAGACTCTTAAGTAAACAATGACAACCCAATAGTTTGTGGGGAAAACTTTGAAGCTACATAATAATAATTGATAATAATAATAATATAGATACTAATTTTCAAGTGACTCATAAAAAACCCTTAAATATCTAAAGTAAGGTTTATTCTATTTTTCTGACCCCCTTTCTTTGCTCTATGATATTTTGGTTCAGTTATATATTCTTTTTATTTAAACTTAAATAATGAATTTTCTTAATCTTTTCCAATTTAGATTCCATGAAAGCCTTCTCATATTGGAATTAGCAAATATTTGAAGACTCTTCTTACATGTTTGATTTGAGCACTGCTTAAGCATAGTATATATCTTCATGTTATCATACTTCACTCTTTCTTATTTGAAAGTACATTATTTTGACACTTAAATAACCTAAATTAGGCATATTTTTATATTTAGTACCTATGTGCTATGTCATTGATTTTTATTTTGATCTATCTTCTCTACTAATATTGCTGTCTTGATTTTAATATCCCAACATATATTACATTTCATATCATAAATACTTTGTGTTGTAGGATTATTGCTCCTCCTATAGCAAAGCAATAGTCTATTAAGGATATGAACTATCTGTTAAATCTTACATGTATTTCAACTTTGTTGAACATTTGAAGACATTTCTATATTTATTTTTCATTAATGACTCTTCATTATTGAGAGTAAATGTCAGTATCCAGGTGCTCAGTGAGTATCAGTAGTTGGAGACTGATCTAGAGCTCATGGGATTTAGCTCATAAATTACTTTTGTCCAGAGATTCCAAGACTGAGGGAAGGGTACAAATTGCTGTCTGCTGTAATACAGAGTAAAATATTGGGTGTGTAGTAAAATCGTCCTGCCAGACTTGTCCAATCTTACTATAGAATGTTGAGACTTTGTAAAGAAATGTTTAAATTAACATAACTTCAGATGACATATCTAGTAGTATAATGAGCTTATAATTTAATGGAAGTAAAACATTAACATTAAAAGATTATAAGGTAGATTGCACTCAGGGTGTTACCAGACAGAATCATTCTAATGCACTAGATAGAGGTGGATAGGATTGTAGTACAGCCATCCCTCAGTATCTGTAGGAATCAGTTCCAGAAGCTCCCAGAGTCACTGAAACCCTGTAACATTTACATATAACCTATGCACATACTTCTGTGCACTTTAAATCATCCCTAGACTATTTGTAATACCTAGTAAAAGGAAAATGTTATGTAAATATTTGTTATCATGTATTGTTTAAGTAAGGGAATAAAGTCTGTACATATTAAGTATGAACACAATTTTTAAAAAATGTTTTTTATCTGTGGTTGGCTAAATAGATGGATGTGAAACCCACAGATATGAAGGGGATTTGAAACTGGTAAAGTTTTATTGTTTATTTTAAATTTAAAATATAACCGTTACTTCATATTAGGAGTATATTAATAATAAATGTTTACTGCAGAATAAAATAAAGACAAAAAAGTAGTTATTTATATAGCTATATCAATATTTTTCCAAACATACTTGTATTATTTTGTTTGCAAAAAATGGAGAGCATACAGAATAACTGGATTTAATTCTTATTAATTCATTTATAATTTTATGAGAAAGATACTTTTGTTCACTCAACATTTTTCAAAATACATTTTAATGGTTACATAACATTTGATGCAATTCTACCATATTAATGTACTATATATTTAGCCATTTCTTCATTATTAGGCATTTACATTACTTTTAATTATTTTCTTCTAAAATTTTATAAATATCTTCACTCAGAAGTATTTGTTTTTTTTAAATTTATGTAGATTGGAATTACTGGGCAAATGTCTTGAAACTTTCTTATTTATTAAATATTTTTCCACCATGAGATTTTAACAGGTATTTGTCTTTGAGTTATTTGATTTTTATTTGATTACAGTTAACTGTTGTGTCCATCTGGAAATTATTTTTATATTAAATGTAAGTTCAAATTATAACAATATATTTCAAATATATAATTGAATTTTTAAAAGTAATATTTAATAATTCTTCATTCACTGATCCAAATGACACTTAAAAAATAAGTTTAACAAAAGCTTACTCTATTATCATGATTTTTAATTAATACAGTTTTTTAAATCAGATTTTCATTTCCTATAAGGGCACTCATTATTTTTTGTTACCTCTGTTCCCCTCTTATTTTTCATTCTTTTCTTTTTAAATTTCAACTTTTATTTTATATTCCAGGGGTAGATGTGCAGGTTTGTTACAAAGATATATGGTGTGATGCTCAGGTTTGGAGTATGATTGAACCCACCACCCAGAAATAAGTAGTTTCTCAGTCTCTCCTCTGGTATCCCCAGCGTCAGTTGTCCCCATCTTTATAACCATGTGTACCCAACGTTTAGTTCCCACTTATCAGTGAGAACACGTGGTATTTGGTTTTCTGTTTCTGCTTTAGTTCACTTAGGGTAATGGCCTCTGGCTGCATCCATGTTGCTACAAATAACAGTTTCGTTCTTCTTTATGGCTGTGTAGTATTACATGTTGCATATGTACCACATTTTCTTTATCCAATCCACTGCTGATGGGCACTTGGTTTGGTTGCATGTCTTTGCTATTGTGACTAGTGTTGCAATGAATGTATGGGTGTGTGTAGTGTATGCATCTTTTTGGTGGAACAATGTATTTTCCTTTGGATATTTTCATATATCCAGTAATGGGGTTGCTGGGTAACTTGGTAGTTCAGCTCTGAGTTCTTTAAGAAATCTGCAAACTGCTTTCTACAGTGACTGAACTAATTCACATTCCCACCAACAGTGTACAAGAAATCCCTTTTCTCCACAGCCCCACCAGCAGCTGTTATTTTTTGACTATTTAACCAAAAGCCATTCTGACTGGTATGAGACTGTATCTCACTATGGTTTTGATTTGCGTTTCTCTGATGATTAGTGATGATTAGCATCTTTTCATATGTTTGATGGTTGTTTGTGTGTCTTCTTTTCAATAGTGTCTGTTCATGTTCTTTGACCATTTTTTAATGGGGTTATTGGTTTTTTGCTTGTTTACTTAAGTTCCTTGTAAATTGTGGATATTAGTCCTTTGTTGGATGAATAGTTTGTGAATATTTCTCCCATTCTGTAGGTTGTCTGTTGTATTAGTCCATTCTCACACTGTTAAAAAGTACGTACCAAGACTGGGTAATTTATAAAGGAAACAGTTTTAATTGACTCATGGTTCCACATGGCTGGGGAGGCCTCACCATCATGTCACGAGGCAAAGGAGAAGCAAAGTCATGTCTTACATGGTAGCAGGCAAGAGGGCTTGTGCAGGGGAACTGCCCATTATAAAACCATCAGCTCTCCTGAGACTTACTCACTGTCATGAGAACAGCATGGGAAAAACCCACCCCCATGATTCAGTTACCTCCCACCAGGTCCCTCCCATGATACATGGGCATTATGGGAGGTACAATTCAAGATGAGATTTGGGCGGGGACACAGACAACGATATCATTTTGCCCTGGCCCCTCCCAAATCTCATGTCCTCACATTTTGAAACACAGTCATGCCCTTCCAATAGTCCCCTAAAGTCTTAACTCGTTTCAGCATTGACTCGAAAGTCCACAGTCCAAAGTCTAATCTGAGACAAGGCAAATTTCTTCTGCCTATGAGCTTGTAAAATTAAAAGCAAGTTATTTACTTCCCAGATACAATGGGGGTATAGGCATTAGATAAATACACCCATTCCAAATGGGAGAAATTGGCCAAAGCAAAGAGGTCACAGGCTTCATGCAAGTCTGAAATCCAGCAGGGCAGTCAGTTCTTGAAGCTCCAAAATGATCTTCTTTGACCCCATGTCTCACATCCAGGTCACTCTGATGTAAGAGGTAGGCTCCCAGGAGCTTGGGCAACTCTGTCCCTGTGGCTTTGCAGGATACAGACCCCCTCCTGGGTTGAGTTTCTGCAGCTTTTCCAGGAACACAGTGCAAGCTGTCAGTAGATCTACCATTCCAGGGTCTGGAGGAGGGTGGCTTTCTTCCCACAGCTCCACTAGGCAGTACCACAGTGGGGACTGTGTGGGGGCGCCGACCCCACATTTCCCTTCTATGTGAACATAAGCAACTTCTTACCAGTTCTGCATGAGTTGTTTTAGGTAATATAAATACAAGACCAACAATCTCTTATCTCCAAATTTATATTTCATTTTCCTCCAAGATATCAGGACCTTAGATACAAGATAGTGATTACACCACGTAAATACAATAAATCCAGAATGTGTGCGTGTGTACAATCTGTTTAGCTGTAATCTGTTCTCAACATGCAAACTGGTTATGTTTGAAAATGAAGTTTTGAGCTAAAAATATGTTTCCTTAAAAAATAGTGATTAGATTTCCAAGTGAGTTCATAAGACTCCATTTATCATATAAAGTATATAAAAGGAAAACGATTAAAGGAATGGTAAGGACGAGAATGTGGATCCTGGGAAATTAAGGAGCAGTGGTTAGAAGAGGTTTTTTCTCTCAGCCCTTCTGTTTGAATTCTCTTCATTTTTGCTGCTCAGGTTATCAAGGACTGCAGTTACAGAAGATGAATAAAGAAGTTTAAGAATAAATTGAGAAATACAAGTCAAGACCTTTACATGTTCATTATATTTCATAATTCTAAGTTGGCAACAGACAGATGTAGTATCCAAAAATAATGATGTGCTTTTTAAAATTTTTCTTTTCTTCCTCATTTCTTTCATATCACATCAGATCAACATTCTAGTTCACTGGGATTATAGCAAGGTAAGAAGTAACCACCAGGCTAATGTGTGTGTGATAGTGTAGAGTGAGAAACTGCATCTTGCCAGGGAGAGGATTTACAGTAATTAGGAGAAAAGTGAGCAAAAAACAGAGTTTGAAAAGCAGAGAGGAGGAACTGGAATGGGCTCTTTCTCTGTAGTGCATAAAAGCAAGTGTTTACAAAGTCTTACAACTTAGAACTTTAAAAGTAGCTGTAAGTCTATCTTGTACAATATTTACTAAATTCAAGAATTTCTTCCGAAATTTTCTGAAAAGTTAGTCTTAAAAGTGTCATAAGACACTTTCTCAGTAGGAGTTATTCTCTCAGTAGCAACAAGGGAGGGAGGGAAGTAAGTGGTTGAGCACATGGGCTCTGGAGGAGATTGTATGTTAAGTAGCAAACCTATAAATTTATGTAAAGTGATTAGAAAATACTGAACAGATCAAAATCATTGAAGAAAAAATTAAAATTTATTATCTTCCATTAAAAATAATAACAGAAGAATATGGTAACTTTGACATATTTATTTCATACTGCCCCAAAACCTTCACTTAGCTAATAGAAAATGAATAATATAACAATAACAACAATAGCCATAATAGCAACAATTAAAAAATACAAACCCATACAGACAAAGAAAACAGGAGAAAAATTAGTAGGTAAGAGACGGCTACATTTTGGAAATAACATTTGTGAATGAAAAATTTAAAAAGATGATTGCCTACAATGCAGATATCTCAAAAATTATATTTATCCTAGCAAAAATCTCTATAAAGAAGTGCTATTAGCCAGGTGTGGTGGTGCGTGCCTGTGGTCCCAGCTACTCGGGAAGCTGAAGTGGGGGATTGCTGGAACCCGGGAGGCGGAGGTTGCAGTGAGCAGAGATCGCACCACTGCACTCCAGCCTCAGTGACAGAACAAGAATTTGTCTAAAAAAAATAAATTTTTTAAAAATTAAAATAAATAATACATACATAAATAAAGTAGTGCCATGGGAGGTGATGCAAATAGGAAAAAAAATGTTTCAAGAAACTGGAATCCTGTATACACATCCTCAATCTAATATTGCCAGGCTTCTACCTCTCTGAAATCAGACAGCTGGTGGTTGTTATCCTGGAAAACATCTTATGTCCTATAAGAAGAGTGCTGAGACAGCAACCACAGCTGAGTAACATACAGAAATCAGGGAAGTTAAGGGTAGAAATTCTACATACTAATGGGAGAGACTTTATTAATCACCTGTTACTGCTAGGTTCCTACAAGGAACAGTGACAGTGGTACCCTCAGAAGGAGATCAGAAGATTGCACTGTAGTTGCCTGAACCACTCAAGAGAAAAGGCTTGGAGATACTGATATTTGCATGCCGTCCCTCAAAGTCATGATCTATCTATAGTCAATACTTAAAATTCATTCAGGAATTAAAATGAATAAAACAGAAATAAATGAAATAAGATGGATAAAATTTCATAAGCATTATGTTGAGATAAACAATGTTTCAGGATATTCAATTTACAAACATTTTTCTCATACAAAACAATAATATATATTTGAGGAATATGCATATGTGTATGAATGTATGAAAACATGAATGGGAATGTATCAAACCATCTTAAGAGGCTATCCTTAAGAGGTGATCTCTAAGAGGAAAGAATGGAATGTGTAAGTCTTATCTGTATCTCTATCATTTTGTTATAAAAGAAAACTGAAGCAAATCTGGAAAAATTATTTTTTGTATTTTAGGTTTTTTTAATATATAAAAAAAAATTTAAAAAATAAAGATATTTCTTCTGCTTAAGGATAGAGTAAATAACAGCATCTGGCTATTTCAGGACACTAAATTGCTGAAAGAGAAATGGGTGCTAGGTAAAGATAGGACACCAAAAGGCCATTTCCTGAAGCATTCTCAATGATGGTTGAGCAAGATGACAGTGTCCTCTTTCAGGACACCTGAAATCCAAGAAGGGCACCTTTTATATTACTTAAAAGTATCAGGATCAGGATGTCAAGAACATGGGAAGATACTGAGAGCACTAAAGCATCAACGCAGAGTTTTGCACAAGTAGATGAAAAGACCAAAAGACACTGGTAATAAAACAGTGAAGAAGAATTTAAGTAAAAGGAAGAAAATGCTAATTCTGATTTGATGGCTAACTTAATACAACTGTTAAGTTTAACCTAACGCTGCCTCCTTACATATTTTAAATTCGGCTTAATGATTTCTTTGTACATAGTGAACTATATCTAACTGAATGTGTAAACAGACTGTAATCTACTGTTGTGCCAATCACCGAGTTTCAGCCAATCAAAGATGGCCAACTGTTACAACTGTTAAAATAAGGCAAAAGCCAAATTGTCTGTTTTGGTACTTCACTTCCGTTTTCTCTATGTCACTTTCCTTTTTCTATCCATGAATCTTCTTTGACCAAGAGACAGCACTGGATCATCTCTGAACGTATTTTGGTTCAGGGGCTGCCCAATTTGTGAATCGTTCTTTGCTTGATTAAATTCTGTTAAATTTAAGGTTTTTCTTTTAACACAACTCTACATAGGCTAAAGCGTGGGTATTCTTTTCATTCAGTAACAAAGAACCATCAGTCTTGATAAGAAAATGGTTCAGAAAGAGGCATATAAAGAAATGGGTACAGTTCAGAAACAACAATAGGATGGTGGGTTTTGTACTGTTCTAAGGAACAATGACATTCTGTAGAGGTTTTGCAGGATCAGTCAAGTTATATGAGAAGGAAACTGGGGAAGTGTCTTTCAAGTTGCCTCTTCTGTGTTCATCAGAAAAACTCCATTTTTTATTTGTTTTACATATTAGATATATATATATAATGTTTGTAGGAAAAAGGCTATAATACTTAAATACATGTTTGAAATAATAGACAAAAGGACACATAAATTATAGGATAGCTTTATAAGTCTGCCTGACTTCATCATTTTTCATTTTTATTTTTATTTATTTATTTATTTATCTATTTATTTATTTTTGAGACGGAGTCTCGCTCTGTCGCCCAGGCTGGAGTGCAGCGGCGCGATCTCGGCTCACTGCAACCTCTGCCTCCTGGGTTCACGCCATTCTCCTGCCTCAGCCTCCCGAGTAGCTGGGACTACAGGTGCCCACCACCATGCCCGGCTAATTTTTTTTGCATTTTCAGTAGAGACAGGGTTTCACCGTGTTAGCCGGGATGGTCTCGATCTGCTGACCTCGTGATCCGCCCGCGTTGGCCTCCCAAAGTGCTGGGATTTACAGGCGTGAGCCACCGCTCCCGGCCCAACATTTTTTAATTTTAATGATTTAATTTTAATTTTAATGAAAGTCTTACAGATACTGCATTTAATTAATCTAGCCAAAACTGATTATTAATTCCACATAAAGTAAAATTCTGCTTTGTTTCTAGATCGTCAATCTTTTTAAAAAATGAATTTGCAGAAGAGATAATAACTTTAAGTAGTAGCAAATTAAACAATATGGTGAAAATTCAGTGTCTCAATGATGACAGCCATTGAGTTTGAAAACACACTTATTTGCATGTGTCTCCCCTCCCACTGTCCACATCGTGTAGCAAAATCTAAATTTGCTAGATTCTGACACAAGAAAAACTAGTTAGAATAACTCTTATATATTAAAGAAATACTATCAATAATTAATAACTTCCTAAATATAAAGTACCAGTCCCAGATGGGTCCACTGGTAGAATCTACCAAACATTTATGAAAAATATTATAACAATTCCTTACAATCTTTTTCAGAAGACAGAATCAGAGGGAATATTTCCTAACTCATTCAATGAGGCTAATATTAAAACAGCACAATGATATTACAATAAAAGAAAACTGCATACCAATGTTTCACATGAGTGTGTATGCAAAAATCCCCAACAAGACAAGACTAGTCATTGTAGTTTCACTGATTGGAACAAATTTAGATTCCCCTGCAGGATGTGGACAGTGGGAGAGGAGACGCATGCAAATTTAGATTCCGCTGCATGATGTGGACAGTGGGAGGGGAGACGCATGCAAATTTAGATTCCGGGGCATGATGTGGACAGTGGGAGGGGAGACGCATGCAAATTTGGATTCCACTACAGGATGCAGCGGGAGAGAAGACGCATGCAAATTTAGATTCCGCTGCAGGATGTGGACAGTGGGAGGGGAGACACGTGCAAATTTAGATTCCGCTGCAGGATGTGGACAGTGGGAGGGGAGACGCATGCAAATTTAGATTCCGCTGCAGGATGTGGACAGTGGGAGGGGAGACGCATGCAAATTTAGATTCCGCTGCAGGATGTGGACAGTGGGAGGGGAGACGCATGCAAATTTAGATTCTGCTACGCAATGTGGACAGTGGGAGGGGAGACGCGTGCAAATTTAGATTCTGCTACGCGATGTGGACAGTGGGAGGGGAGACGCGTGCAAATTTAGATTCCGCTGCAGGATGTGGACAGTGGGAGGGGAGACGCATGCAAATTTAGATTCCGCTGCAGGATGTGGACAGTGGGAGGGGAGACGCATGCAAATTTAGATTCCGCTGCAGGATGTGGACAGTGGGAGGGGAGACGCATGCAAATTTAGATTCCGCTGCAGGATGTGGACAGTGGGAGGGGAGACGCATGCAAATTTAGATTCTGCTACGCAATGTGGACAGTGGGAGGGGAGACGCGTGCAAATTTAGATTCTGCTACGCGATGTGGACAGTGGGAGGGGAGACGCGTGCAAATTTAGATTCCGCTGCAGGATGTGGACAGTGGGAGGGGAGACGCGTGCAAATTTAGATTCCGCTGCAGGATGTGGACAGTGGGAGGGGAGACGCGTGCAAATTTAGATTCCGCTGCAGGATGTGGACAGTGGGAGGGGAGACGCGTGCAAATTTAGATTCCGCTGCAGGATGTGGACAGTGGGAGGGGAGACGCGTGCAAATTTAGATTCCGCTGCAGGATGTGGACAGTGGGAGGGGAGACGCATGCAAATTTAGATTCCGCTGCAGGATGTGGACAGTGGGAGGGGAGACGCATGCAAATTTAGATTCTGCTACGCAATGTGGACAGTGGGAGGGGAGACGCGTGCAAATTTAGATTCTGCTACGCGATGTGGACAGTGGGAGGGGAGACGCGTGCAAATTTAGATTCCGCTGCAGGATGTGGACAGTGGGAGGGGAGACGCGTGCAAATTTAGATTCCGCTGCAGGATGTGGACAGTGGGAGGGGAGACGCGTGCAAATTTAGATTCCGCTGCAGGATGTGGACAGTGGGAGGGGAGACGCGTGCAAATTTAGATTCCGCTGCAGGATGTGGACAGTGGGAGGGGAGACGCATGCAAATTTAGATTCCGCTGCAGGATGTGGACAGTGGGAGGGGAGACGCATGCAAATTTAGATTCCGCTGCAGGATGTGGACAGTGGGAGGGGAGACGCATGCAAATTTAGATTCTGCTACGCAATGTGGACAGTGGGAGGGGAGACGCGTGCAAATTTAGATTCTGCTACGCGATGTGGACAGTGGGAGGGGAGACGCGTGCAAATTTAGATTCCGCTGCAGGATGTGGACAGTGGGAGGGGAGACGCGTGCAAATTTAGATTCCGCTGCAGGATGTGGACAGTGGGAGGGGAGACGCGTGCAAATTTAGATTCCGCTGCAGGATGTGGACAGTGGGAGAGGAAACGCATGCAAATTTAGATTCTGCTACGCGATGTGGACAGTGGGAGGGGAGACGCGTGCAAATTTAGATTCTGCTACGCGATGTGGACAGTGGGAGAGGAAACGCATGCAAATTTAGATTCCGCTGCAGGATGTGGACAGTGGGAGGGGAGACGCATGCAAATTTAGATTCTGCTACGCAATGTGGACAGTGGGAGGGGAGACGCGTGCAAATTTAGATTCTGCTACGCGATGTGGACAGTGGGAGGGGAGACGCGTGCAAATTTAGATTCCGCTGCAGGATGTGGACAGTGGGAGGGGAGACGCGTGCAAATTTAGATTCCGCTGCAGGATGTGGACAGTGGGAGAGGAAACGCATGCAAATTTAGATTCTGCTACGCGATGTGGACAGTGGGAGGGGAGACGCGTGCAAATTTAGATTCTGCTACGCGATGTGGACAGTGGGAGAGCAAACGCATGCAAATTTAGATTCCGCTGCAGGATGTGGACAGTGGGAGGGGAGACGCATGCAAATTTAGATTCTGCTACAGGATGTGGACACTGGGAGAGGAAACGCATGCAAATTTAGATTCTGCTACGCGATGTGGACAGTGGGAGGGGAGATGCATGGATGTGGATGGGGATTTGTGGAAACTCTCTGGATTTTGTGTTCAATTTTACTGTGAACCTAAAACTGCTCTAAAAAATAAAGTTTATTTAAAATATCTTGAAGACTATTTTTATTCATTTCAAAGTTTTATAACGAGTATGTTCAAAATTACTGGTGTAATTAAAATAAATCTGTATCTCCATGTTTTAATCTTACATTGTCATTCCCTTTGACGGATCCTCCAGATACTCTAATATCCCATCTTACCTGCTTACAGCCACTGTCTCCCCCTCCCTGCCTCCATCTTTCTCCCTCTTCCTTTTATTTTTTCTCCTTCCTTCTCTACCCCTCAGTTTTCCTTCTTTTGGATTATGCTGTGAACAGTAGACATTTTTTAAATTACCGTAAGTATTGAGGGCATATGACACAAACTTACGGTGGAATTAGGGCAGCCGAGCACAGTGTCTCTGCATTCACAGAACTGGGTCTTAGTTCGGGCCTCAGGCAGGACTGGGTCTGAGTTCAGGAAACTGTCGTCAGATAAAACCAAGTGTCTGGCTCTGTGATGGCCAGTCTGGTGACTCAACTTTCTGTCTCTATCTGCTCTTATAACCATATGACCCACTACTTCTCTTTGCTTGCCTGACATTTAGACTAGTTTTAATGAAGTCCATTTGACCCTACTAATTACCAGGAAAATAAAACATGCCTTCGGGCACATACACCTCACACGAGCCCCTGTACTAGCCAGTTAATGTGTAAAAGCTCTACCAAATGGTGTCTTTTCTTGGTCTATTAACCAATTATACAAATATCCCTCCTCTAACAGTCTTGATAGACATTCAATCTAGATCCAAATTCTATGAAGTTCATGTGTATTAGTTTACCAGTCCACTTCAGTTATCTGCTAAAGCCTTTGCGTTGTCCAGTTTTCTAGTTTTAAACGATCAGAGGAGACTGTCCGATAGATGAGACACTTTGGTAATATGTGGTAGTAGTACCAAAGGCCATCTATAGAGAAAAATCATGAAATTCTTTAATTACTTTGAATTCTGTATAAAAAATAGAAATATAAAAATAGTTTCTGTGATTTAAAATTGCTATTAAATAAAGACTTGTCGTATGCTTTTTAAAAAATTGTCCTTTTTAGGCAGAGAAGTAGTGCATGAGTTGGCAATTATTTAACTTATTGGTATAGATACATCTATATTTGTACTTATATGTATTTGTGTAGTGTGTGTACTTGTATGTGTATACATAAAAGAACACTAATGACTAAATATTGAACTTGATGACTTACATTGGAAACCCCGAGAAAGAAGGATGTCTTATTTGCGTCACGTACTACACCATAGCACACACTTAGTACTCAGAAAGTTAAATAATAATAATAACAATTGTGTAATAAAAATGGTCACGGGGACAGACTGGTAGAGGGAGAATGAAGTCCAGTAATAATAACTGATACAATACTAGTCTCCAGAAGAACATGTAATTTTTCATCTCTTTTACCCCCAAGATACTCTTAAAATTATTCAGGTGAAGTCTGACTCACAGAACTCCCAGCATAGACAAATGCAAGAATTTATAGTCCAAGTTTGTTGTAAGTAATGGATCAGTGCACATCTGGGAGAAAAGCATAAAAGAACAGTCAGATTGAGGTGTTTTATTTTTCATTCAATCTCATTTATTTGAACATTTATTAAATCTGCAGTGGGTGGTTAACTCATACTGTGGATGTCTCCAAGCCCTCAGGAGAGTGTTCATCCAAGAGACAGAGAGAGCCCCTGAGGGTCTATTTGGCAGAGACTGATAAAGAGATGAAAATATTTGAAAACATGCTATCTTCTCCAGACATTTGTCTGTACATTTGTATAACAGCTGTGGGTGAGACTTTTCCCCACTACTCAATGTTCTTTTCTCCCAAGCTGAGTGTAATTTAAAATATCTACACACACTGTGAATAGACATAGGGCATCACCTAAATTCAAATAAACAGTCTCTAGTCAGTGATGGTTTATGTGTAACCTAAACACTTTCTGGCCAAACTGGGGAGGGAGGGAAGGAAGGAAGGAAGGCAAGCTGTTACAATGATGGTTTATGTGTAACCTAAACACTTCCTGGCCAAACTGTGGGGGCGGGGGTAGGGAAGGAGGGAGGGAGGGACGGAAGGAAGGAAGGAAGGAAGGAAGGAAGGAAGGAAGGAAGGAAGGAAGGAAGGAAGACTGTTACAGTGATGGTTTATGTGTAACCTAAACACTTTCTGGCTAAACTGGGGAGGGAGGGAGGGACGGAGGGAGGGAAGGAAGGAAGGAAGACTGTTACACTAGAGATTTCAAAATGAAATTTAGGGGAGAGTAGTAGTACATAAACTATTAATAACCAATATGTTATAATAATTCAACTAAAATGAACAAAATTCCTATTATGGTATCTATGAACATGCTTTCTTAGAGTAAAATATTCTCATATCTTGGTAGGGCACTGGTTAAAAACAGCAAGGATTTAGAAGTCGAAGTCTTATCAAGTAAGTAGCAGACCCGTCTTCAGACCCTTTACAGAGTTATCCAAAAAGCAGTCATTTAAACAAGAGCAGATAATTTTTCTAGCTTTCTATTAAGTTTAGATGTTGTTACTACAAAATTTAACTTTCTTATAAAATTACCTGATAAAATTTTATACAATATTATGATATCATAGTATATCAAAATGTATTTATATGTCAAATAAATTGTACATGATATTGGAGACGCATGGATTGATGATGCGTATATGATGATTTTATGATAAGTTCCATTTAAATTCAGACAATTTCATTAGGCAGTGTCTGTCGACCACTAATTTTTTTTTTGGTTCCACTATTTGCACAGACAGCACAGCTGGGAAAACAGATTCACCCGACACAGTATCTTCCCCGTGTCTTTCTCCTCCTCAGGGAATCAGTTCATCAGTCAATCAAGTCATTTGGGACTGGAGGCTGAGTACTCCCTAACGTAGAAGGTCTCATTCCTGCATGCTTTCCTCAGCAGAGGGGGAGACGAGAAGGTCCTTTTAGGGGACACTGGCTGGGACATGCACTAACCCTTCTACAGTTGGAGGGCTCTGACCAGCAGAGGCAGACTCCGCCGCAGTAGGAAGGGATGAGGCAGCTATTCTGAACCTGGAGCTCCACCACACCTTGTCCCGTCTCACTGAGGCAATTTTGAGAGGCTGCCCTGGAATACGTCTTGCTGGTGGATGTTGAGAAACAACGTGGGCTTTGATGGGATTCGGGTGGTGTCTGCGGTGTGAAGACAGGAGCTGATGTTCAGCATTTAGGCTGTTTTTCCTGTGATCAGTTGGGTTACCTGTTTGGGACCAAGTCCATTTTTACTAGGGGGGCTGGG
This sequence comes from Pan paniscus, assembly GCF_029289425.2. Classification (NCBI taxonomy): domain Eukaryota; kingdom Metazoa; phylum Chordata; class Mammalia; order Primates; family Hominidae; genus Pan; species Pan paniscus. The sequence goes on from NC_085926.1 coordinate 196,035,502, forward strand.
TAAATTCCACAGAACACAGTGGCGCTCCCAGGATGACTGAGGCAGGGTGAGAAAGGGGGAAAGTTTTTCCACCTACAGTTTTTGCTACCTCAGGAAATAGGGGCTGATTAGGTTACATCTGGCTGTGATCTAATCAATTCGATTTTGGTGCGTTTGATCTAATTATCTTCCCCATTTTTTAGGTAGAAAGGGCCATTTTATTTGGTATTTACTTTTTCTCTGCAGTTTTATTTCATCATATATGTATGGATCTAATACAGTCAACCATATCTTGATATTTGTTGTTTCTAAGCATTTGAGAAATTATAATATCTATGTATATAATTTTAACCCTATAATAAATTATCTTCTGTGCAAAATATATAACATATATCAATATAGGTATGTTTAATTCTGCATCTTGAAAGGTGAACAGGATCATAAATCCTTCCAGGTAGGAACTGGGACAGAAATCGGAAGAAATGATTCCCCAATCTTCTGATCCCTGTACTCCCGGTTCTTTGTTTCTTGTCACTATGACAGGATCCTGAAAATGTCTCCCCTTAACTGTGTCTAGGTCCCCAGTAGAACTACAGCAAGAAACTTTTCTTATTGAGGCTCTAATGAGTGGCAGGAAGGAGAAACCTGTTCAGCCAATAAGAGTAAGCCAAGCCCAGCCGAGGGACCTATAAAAGGCAGGTCCAGCCGACAAACCCACACTCTGCATTTGGACGTGTAAGATAGTAGAGAAGGGTCTCTACAATTTAAGTAGCAGAGGGATAAGACAGCGCACCTTTCACTTGAGCTTCAACATGGGAAAGGGAAATGAAGACCCCGATCTCCGCTGCTCCTCCATCCGATGTTCCACTGACCAGCCCCCTTTCCAACAGATCTCCTTTACAGGAAAGGGCTCAGATGAGAGGAAACCGTTCAAAGGAAAAGGCAAGACCGCCTCTTCCCATTCCAGTGAGAAGCACATACAAAGGCAAGGTAAGGCCTTGGGCTGCTCCTATGGAGGCTGGAAGGAGGGTTGGAATCAGGGATACTGAGCTATGTGTCTTTGGTAGGGTTTTATTTTGAGATTGGGGATGGGAAATGGCTTAGCGCCCTCAGGGGACTTTGAGAAACGTGTTCACTCATGACGCTGGCAAAAGAGCTTCACTTGAAAGACAGATCCGCAAAAATGCATCAGAGATAGAATATGGGACCCTGCCTAGGGAGAGGTGAGTCACCTAAGCTTTCTTTTGCAGTAGGATTAGAGCCAAATCCAAAAATCCAAAAGAGGAGAAGTCCCAGGAGACCAAGCCCAAAGCCAGAAACAGCACTGCTAGATTAGGTAAGATTTGACTCTTTGAAGGTGAGAAGGGACAGGGCAACAACACAGGCTCTCCTGGCAAGGAAACTGGGAGCTCCTTGGCAGCCAGGGCCGTACAGATCCTGGACACTGCAGAACAGAAGAGAGCTGGGGTTTGGTGGCAACCTGAGCTCCTGCGTGTCCAGGATGGACTAGGAATTTCAGGGTATTCAGTTGGAGGCACTATTTCAAACTCTCATTGGATTCAAAGAACCAGAGTCCAGCTCATATTGGGGAAACTTCACGAAAAGAAAAATCAGTTCCAAGGACAGCTGCCAAGACAGAGCAGGTAGAATCTTGGTGTTTTTTCTTGGTAATGGTGGTGTTTTTGTTGTTTGTTTGTTTGTTTGTTTTTTGTGGCCCCAAAGGGCAAATAATCAGGAAACTTTTATACATGTCTTCAGCAGGAAGGGAGTTTCTTAGTGACAAGTAAATTTTTGAGATCTTAGCTCTGAGAATATTTGTGGACTCACAAGGGGTTCAGCCTCACTTCATTCCAGTGCTGAGATGGTCAGGAAGGAGTGGGAGAGACAAGTGGGGTTCACCTGGGTGCACAAGAGGTTCTGGAAATGAGGGTCTGTGGGGACTGCTCTGACGAGTCTCTCACATGCATTCTCTGCAGGGAACTGTCCAGAAGAGGAACGCAGCTTGATGTTAAAAAAAAAAAAAAATCAAAGTCCTCCACTGCTGTGCACTACAGTGAAATCCAGGAGATCTGTGATGCCCACCATAAGGGACATTCGAGGGCTTGCACTGGGCACAGCCAGTGGCACAGGTCTGGGGCCCTAGGATTCCAATGACCAGCACTTGGAAAAAGCTTGGTGACCTCTGTTGGAGCTATGCTGGAGGCTACTTATCAAGACCTAGCCCAGGTGTGGGCACAGCAGGTCCATTTTCCACTGACCTGAGAGCAGCTCACATTGCTGACTTGGATCTGGGGGCCTCTGTGTGCCCAGGTGCAGACCTTCTATGCCATTGCCACCCAGGGAGCTTAAGTCTTACCTGCTGAGGGTTGGCTTGTCTCAGCCACACTGTCTGGTCCTGGGGATAGAGGCCCGAATAGAGAAGCTCACCCTTTTTTGGGCATGCTGTACCTGAGCATGTCAGTACCTGAGCATGTCAGTGGGTCCGATGAGGCTTGAGCTGAGAGGACCCTGACCCTATTCAGCAGAGGATGCAGCTCTGGGAATGAGAACGAGGACCTGCTACTGCTCAGATTTCTCTAGATGACCAGCAGTGACAATATTAGATGCACTGTGTTAATAAATGACAGAACATGAAGAAATCATAGGAAATAAATTTGAACGATATAATCAGAATGGTAAGCTCTGCATTTTGTAAAAGGCCGATGCTATAGACAAATTTTATATTTCATGTTAGATATGGAGGTCTGATGACAGTCATGCATTTCTATGTAATCAGGAAAATATTAGAATGTGATCATATGAGTTTGCATATTTTAGATTGTAGAAAAGAAATGTTACCCAGGCTGGAATGCAGTGACACAATCTTAGCTCACTGCAACCTCCGCTTCCTGGGTTCAAACAATTCTCATGCCTCAGCCTCTCAAGTAGCTGGGACTACAGGCATATACCACCATGCCTGGCTATTTTTGTTTTTTTTTGTATTATTAGTACAGACAGAGTTTTGTCACGTTGGCCAGGTTGGTCTCAAACTCAAGTGATACGCCAGCCTTGACCTCCTAAAGTGCTGGGATTACAGGCATGAACCGCCTTACCAAGAAATTGCTCCTCTTTTATTTCAGAATAGGTTGTAGGCTCTCACTCTTCTAGCCTGAACCCATGAAGTACTAATATCCAAAAAACATTAATAGCACTTGCTGTGGAAAAATGATTACACATTTTAAAGTTTGATATAATTATAGTAAAATTACCATGCAAGGTGTTTACTTTTAATATTTTTACAAAAAAATTAAGTAACGATATATTAAATGGTAAATGATTGTACTCATTTATTCACCTGCCTCATGTTTTCATTATAAACATCCTAAATTAAATCCTATTGTATTTTACACGTTTCAATTGATTGTATTGTATTGCAGGATATGGAGATTTCATAATATACTACCATAAAGTGTATTTTGTTATTTAACATATATTCTACTTGTATTTTATATTGAGGTCATACAATCTTTCATTATTTGTTGTAATTATTTGGTTGCTTTATAATTTTCATTATATGTAATAATGTACATTGATGTTTGGAATTTTAAATTTCAAGATAATTTTGTCTTACTTTCATATGGAATTAGTGTTTACTACAGATGTGAAAAAGAGAATGACTTATCTTTATTTCTGTGTCATCCTAACCCTGACCTCCCCACAGCCCATAGCTCTTGTCGTAGTCAGGAAATCGTGTTCTGTCACTCCAGTAAATGGGGCAATTCAATGATACCACACAGATATAAGTTGCAGATATAGAGCTTTTGTTCAAGACCAGTGCAACAGAAAAAAATCACAGGCATGTGAGTCACACAATTTTCGGGTTGTCAGTGCTTATAAAAATTATGCTTAAACTATGCTGTAGAATAAGTCTGAAACACCCTTACGTCTATTAAACAAATGCACATACCTAAATAACGTGTCTAAATAGGAATGTAAATATCTTAACGAAATGTACTTTGTTGCAAAGTACACTTGCAACAAATAACAATGACAGAGATACAATAGAATCATATAAGGTTGAAAAAATAGAGATGAGAAGAAAAACAGAGACAGCGAGAAAGGGAAAGATGGAGAGAGGAAAAGACAGACGGCGGCAGGGACATTGGAAAGGAGAAAAGAGAGCGAGGGAGGAGGAGAGGCAGGAAAGGGAGAAGAAAGGGAGGGAAGGAGCGAGGGACGGAGAGGAGCGCGCTCGTCCGCCTCCGGGAGCAGCAGCAGCCCCGGCCCCCGCGAAAGCTGCTCAGCGCCCAGGGCGGGCCGAGGGCTGGGCCCACAGCGGCGTCGGCCCGCGGGGCGCTCCCGTCCCTCCGGATCGCCTGCCTGGGTTCCCGCGCTGCGGAGAGATTCTTAGGAATCCCACTCCCAAGGAATGGGCGATTTCCCAAAAGACCAAGAGCCGCAGCTCAGGCGGCCGACGGCTTTTCACCCGCGCGGTCTACAGACCGCACATCCCCAGGCCGAGCCCTGCCACGGAGCGAGAGCCGGACGGTCCCGTCCACGCAGGAGTCACACTCAGGGCGACCGCGGCGTGATTTCGGATTCCACGTTGCTTTGCCCTCTGCGAGGGGGCCTGCTGGTCACTATCAAGGTATAGTAATTAAAGCAGCATGACACTAGAATAAAAACAGACATAAATACAAATGGAATGAAATAGAGAACTTAGAAACAAACTCATACGGCTAATTTTCAACAAAAGGGTCAAGAACATACAACGAAAAGTAAGACAGTTTCTGTAACAAACAGGGCTGGGAAAACTGGCAAGCCATAGGCAGAAGAATGAAACTAGAACCCTACTTCTTGCCACATACAAAAATTAAAATGAATTAAAGACTTAAACCTAACGCCTCAAACTGCCAAACTGCAGAGGTTGCAGTGAGCCAAGGTCGCATCACTGCACTCCAGTCTAGGTGACAGAGTGAGACACCATCTAAAAAAAAAAAAAGACATTCCTCACAGAAATAGAAAAAAAAATTCTGAAATGTGTATGGAACCATCACAAAACACCATAATAGTCAAAGCTATGCTGAGTATATAAAATAAAACTGGAGGAATTCCATTACCTGGTTTTAAATTATACTACTAACTTATAGTAATTAAAACAGCATGACACTAGCATAAAAACAGACATAAAGAAAAGTGGAATGAAATAGAGACCTTAGAAACAAACTCATACAGCTAAACTAAACTTATTTTCAACAAAAGTGCCAAGAACATACAATAAAAAATAAGACAGGTTTTGTAATAAATAGGGCTGGGAAAACTGGCAAGCCATAGGCAGAAGAATAAAACTAGAACCCTATTTCTTGCCACATACAAAAATCAAATTAAAATGAAACAAAGACTTAAACCTAACACCTCAAACTATCAAATTTTTACAAGAAAACATTAGGGAAACTCTTTAGGGCATTGGTTTGGGCAAAAATCTCTTAAACTATGCCCCATAAGCACAGACAACCAAAGCAAACACGGACAAATGGAATTACAGCAAGTAAGAAAGCTTTTTTAAAGTGAAGGAAACAATAAACTGAAGAGAAAACCCACAGAATGGGAGAAAATATTTGTAAATTACCCATCTGAAAAGCAATTAATAGCTACATGATATGGTTAGGCTTTGTGTCCCCACCCAAATCTCATATTGAATTGTAATCCCCAGGTGCTGAGGGAGAGACCTGGTAGAAAGTGATTGGATCATGGGGGTGGTTCCCCCCAGGCTGTTCTTCTGATAATGAGTGAGTTCTCATGAGATCTGATGGTTTTATAAGGGGCTCTTCCCCCTTTGCTTCACATACATGCTCTCTCGCCTGCTGTCGTGGAAGAGGTGCCTGCTTCCCCATCTGCCATGATTGTAAGTTTCCTGAGGCCTCTCCAGCCATGTGGAACTGTGACTCAATGAAACCATTTCCTTTATAAATTACCCAGTCTCGCCAGGTGCAGTGGCTCATGCCTGTAATCCCAGCACTTTGGGAGGCTGAGGCAGGTGGATCACGAGGTCAAGAGTTCAAGACCAGCCTGGCCAAGATGGTGAAACCCCATTTCTACTGAAAATACAAAACTTATCTGGGCATGGTGGTGGGTGCCTGTAATCTCAGCTACTCAAGAGGCTGAGGCAGAGAATTGCTTGAACCTGGGAGTTGGAGGTTGCAGTGAACCAAGATCATGCCAGTGCACTCCAGCCTGGGTGACAGAGCAAGACTTCATCTCAATACATAAATAGATAAATAGATAAATAAATAACCCAGTCTCAGTTTTTTTATAGCAGTGCAGAAACAGACTAATACACTACAATATATTGAGTTCAAAATATTCTATAGAAAAATTCTAGTAATCCAGTTAAAGAGTGGACAAAAACTTAAATGAACATTTATGAAAAGAAGACATACAAATGGCAAACAGACAAATGAAAAGGTGCTCCACATTACTATCATCATAGAAATGCAAATCAAACCCAAAATGAGATACCATTTCACCCCAATTAAGGTGGCTTTTAACCAGAAGTCAGTCAAAAACAAATGTTGCTAATAGCCAAGATTTGTAAGAGACCTAAATGTCCATCAACAGATGACTGGATAGAGAAAATGTGGTACATATACACAGTGGAGTACTATTCAGCTATAAGAAAGAATGAGAGTCTGTCATTTACTGTAACATAAATGGAACTGAAAGTCTTTATATTAAGTGAAATAAGTCAGGCACAGAAAGACAAATGTCAGATGTTCTCACTTATTTGTGGGTGCTAAAATTAGAAACAATTGATGTCATAGAGATAGTATAAGGATGGTTACTGGAGCTGGGAAGGGCAGTGTGGGAAATGGGGGATAGTGGGGATGCTAAATGGGTACAAACAATTTTTAGAAAGAATGAATAAGACAGTATTTGATAGCATAACAGGGTGATTATAGTCAAAAATAATTTAATTATACATTTTATAAAAACTAAAATGCTATTTTAATTGGATTGTTTATAACACAAGCTATAAATGCTTGAGGGGACGGATACCCTGTTTTTTATTATGTATTACTCATTACATGCCTGTATCAAAGTATGTCATGTACCCCCATAAATATATACACCAAGTATGTACCCACAAAAATAAATTAAAAATTAAAATTAAAATTAAAACCAAAGCGAGGAGAGTATAATGAGGCATATGTGACCCACGGCTTGAACTAGCTTTTCAGGTTAACTTTGGAATGTCCTTATCCAAGAAGAGGGGTCCATTTAGTCAATAGGGGCTTAGAAATTAATTTTTAGTTTATAAGTGGAAAAAAGAAGGATTTTTAATCCTGAGCCATAGCTCTCAATCAATCCCTGCAGGGAACCCTGTTCTTTACTCTGGAGATAAACACTAGTTTTCTTTCCCACTGAATAACACCACATTTCAAAATGAGGGGAAACATCTTGAGACTAAGATGTACAGCCTTATTAAATTTGATTTGATTTCAATTGTAATTAATTTAATCACGTATGTTCTAGAGTTTGTCTTCAGTCTTCTCCTACTTTAGGCCCATGATCTGCTGAATTTGCTCAGCTCCCTGCTCAGTAGCAGGAAATCAGAATTATCTAAAAACCTCATTGTGGCTGTCAGCGGTGGCTCATGCCTGTAATCCCAGCAATTTGGGAGGCCAAGGTGGGCAGATCACTTGTTGTCAGGGGTTTGAGACCAGCCGGCCAACAGAGTGAAACCCCGTCTCTACTAAAGATACAAAAATTAGCTGGGTGTGGTGATTCATGCCTGTAATCCCAGCTACTTGGGAGGCTGAGGCAGGAGAATCACTTGAACCCGGGAGGCGGAGGTTTCAGTGAGCCAGGATGGTGCACCGCACTCCAGCCTGGGCAGCAGAGCAAGACTCTGTCTCAAAATGATAATAACAGTAATTAATAAATAAAAATCTCATTGTGTTCCAGACAAAATTTCTTTTGCATATCAACTGTGTCAACTTGCATATTAACTATAATCATTTGTTACTTTATATCCAATCCTGAGAAATCTCTGAGGACTAATTTCACTCTTTTCTGCCATTTTGGTAAACATACCAAATGCCATCAAACAAAATGCACAAAATTCCTGAGAAATACATTTTCTCCTTGAGGAGTAGACTTGCTGTGTTAGAGGAACTCATGGTTACCAAGCTTCTAGTTTAATAAACATGACTAGAATTCTCTATCTTAATATGAGTAGCTAGGTACTCACAAGGCATCTAGAAGGTTAATACCTATAGTCTGAAAATAGTCACATTTTTTAGCTGGCCACAAATTACAATTGCAGAATATTTATGGCCATACAAGACATCTTCCACCAAGCCTAAAAAATGTATAAATGTCCTAGGAGTGCAGCATTTTTTCTTAAAGATAATATTAATGAGCTGGCTTAGGTCAACGGGTTAATGGTCACTGTTAAAACCAATAGCCCCGACTTTAGTGAGTACATCTGCACCTTCCAAGTTTAATTATAACTCTTTCTCTTTATAGTTACTTATAAGTACAGACACTAACAAAAGACAATGCATTCCTGCTCTTGTTTTCTGAGGATGTCCAACTCCGTAATGGAGTCATTTCTAATAAACTTGCTTCTTTCACCTCAAATTTCTTCCTGCACAAGATCTAAGAATCCTACTTTGTGATCTGTATCAGGACCCTCTTTTCCAGCAACATCTTTCAGCAATGCCATGAAGGGACACCAAGACAAGACCCCCACTCCAAGGAAAACAGTCCACACAGAATCAATCAGCTGGCAAGTGGGCTGTCTTTTAGAGTTGTGAAGCCATTCAGGTGGGCAAGAATGATTATCCACCATTACGTTAAGTGAGAGACCCTAGGGTATAATGTTAGGGTGAGAGACTCAGCCCAAAGTTAGAGACCTGGGGGTGTCATACTCAGATTAGAGGCCAAGCCCACAGGGTTAGAGGCCCTGGGGTATATTGAGAAGAATGGATTTGGCTAAACAAGATGTTTGCCACTTTCTCTTTTTGGACTGTCCACCTTGTGCGCTCTGTCCCTCACCTGAGTGCTCTGCATCTTGTCATCTTTCTGCTCACCGCCTCTGTTTTCTAGTAGCCTGGAGGCTGCCCCAGGAAAGAGGCCCCAAACAGTTTAGCTTTTACTTTTCTCAGTGATCCTCTGACTTTTAGCTGACTGCTTATTTAATTTGCCACTGGTCCAAGTGACACAAAAAAAGAGATGTCTTGGAACCTAGTATTTTTGTATCTTAATTATCAGAAAAGATCAGCAGTAACCTCTCCATCATTATGACTAGAAGTTGAAATGTATTTAACAGCCCTACATGATAAGATCAGATACGCCTGTTTAGTGAGAGCCTGTTTTATGACAACCCTCTGCAAACAGCCTCAAGATGGAGAACATGAGACTTTTTCTTAACAGTTTTCTCTCATTTCTTAACCATAAGGCCATCTTTGATGAGCTGGTATAGGGCAGCTGGACCCTACTTTCTAAACCCAGCATGTCACTTTTTTCCCGAAAGAGTTTTGTCAGTTTTGTCATAGCAGTTTTGTCATAGCATAGTCCACTTTGAAAATGGACTGATACATTACAATATACAAGTTACAGCCTTCCCATTTCCCCTGTTGGGCCTGACTTCTTTTTTTGCAGCTTAATTTGTTTTATAGAAGAGAAACTAAGTGGGAGGAAATACATTATATACAGGCTTCTCTGATGCTTGGTCAGGATAAAAAATTAAATTGGGCTTCTACATGTTTGATGGAGGAAAAGACAAAATAGGGACGGCACATAATTGATTACCCTTTTAATGCAAGTGCCTCTTAATATCAGGCTTTTCTTAGCTGGGGCTGAACTCCCCCTGCCAGTCTGAGCACCCCATAAGAACACTGTCAGACTCCTTCCAGTTCTGGTGAGATGTGCAACATGTTATTAATTCCGTCTAGTTTTCCAGGGTTATCTAGTGTCTGGTCATCCTCTTCTCCCTGCCCTTCGAGTCCTGTCTTACATACACACCCCACTCTCGAAACACCCGAGCTTCACCAGAACAACACGCAGTGGGGCCTCTTATCAGCTGGCAGACTTGAATGTTTGCCCTCTCTGGGAAGTGACAGATGATAATAAGGACACTATATAGGTATATGTACCCTTTTCTATGTCTGAATTAGCCATATGCAAGGAGAAACTAAAACAGTTTTCAGAGGTTCTGGGAAAATTCATAGACTAATTTAAGAGGCCAACCTGGATGTATGATTTGACCAGGCAGGATTTGCATATATTTATGTTTACCTGCTGCATGGTAGAAAAGCAGTGCATTATAGGAGTGGCTAGGGTACATGCTAATAGGGTGGCAGCCTGCAACCAGGGACATGACACCTATCAAGTAGGAGGCACAGCAGTGCCTGACTAGGACCCAAAAGAGAACTAGAATCTAGAAAAGACAAATGAATTAGGAAGAAAGTGGGATATAGAGAGATATAGAAATTGGGATAAAAAATTATGATCATTTGACTCCTTGAAGGAATAAAAAAAAAGTATGATAAAGCTTTTTAATTTTTATAAAGTCTGGAAAACTACTCAGAGAAAAGATGAAAACCTAGCCTTATTACAAGGGTAGATAATTTAGACTTTGAGGAAATACACCAACACTGACCCTGACTCCAAGAAGGGACAGGCATTGCTAGCAGTTTATTTTATAGCCCAGTCTGCTTCTGATATCTGCAGGAAGCCACCAAAAGCAGCCTTACACTTCCAGACTCCCATGGATCAGATTTTAGATTTGGATTGTGCAGTTTTCCATCACAGGAATAGGGCAGAGACAACATAAAATAAAGCAAATCTCACAAGAGGCCCAGCTTCTAGCTGCAGCCTTGTGCTCTCCACCACTTCAGAGGCAGCCCCTTAACCCCTGGCCCTCACAGAGGAAGTGAGAAGGTGAAAGTCCCAGTCTGTGCCTCTGGGCCACTGTGTCTTGGATACAAATCAATGTGCCTTCTGTAGGAAGGTCAGCCACTGCCAAAGGAAATGCACTGTGCTTCCAAGGGAGCCATCCTCAGAGCCCAGCAGACTCGAAAGTGGGAGGGCCTGATACTTCCTGCCTCCGCTCCCATTGGACTATTAGCTATCCAGAGATGGAGGAGCCTCAGGTGACTCTGGAAGTAGCAGGTAGGAGTATTAACTTCTTATTAGGTGTGGGAGCAGATTACTCTGTCCTGATTCAATACAATGGGCTCCTGTCTCCTCATGATGGACAAGCCCAAAAACACTGCCTGTCTTCTAAGTTGTCCTCCAGGGCCTCTGGATTTCTCGCCTGCCTTTTTAGTACTGTCTGAATGCCTGACCTCTTACTGGGGAGAGATTTATTGACTCAGGAGACCAAGTCATGGTCACCTTCACAGATCATAAAGCATAGAAAGTGTTACTTTTGTTCCTGACCCCTCAGGGGAAAAAAAGAAGTTAAGAATGAGCTGTCACACTTACCATCTGAGGTGTTGTCTCAAGTAAATCTTGAGGTTTGGGCCACACAGACTCTGGGAAATGCACTAAACACCTCCCCCATTCAAACCAACTTCAGCCTAGTTCTCCTGCCCTCAGAAGAGACAATACATTTTAAGGCAAGAAGCATGAGGGGAAATTCAACCCCTTATTGCCAAATTCTTGCCGTATGAGTTATTAAGGCTATGAGAGTCTCCTTACAATACTCGCATGTTACCAGATAAAAAGCCTAATGGCAAGTACAGATTTGTCAGAACCCTTAGAGCATTAAGAAATGCAGTTGTCTCCATACACCTCATTGTCCCCAGTACTTACCGAGTCCCAGGGGATGCAAGCTGGTTTACATTCTTAAATCTGAAAGACGCATTTTTCTGCATCTCAATGCATCCAGATTCACAATATGTTTGCCTTTGAATGGACTGATCCAGATACACATTCTGCCTCAAAACTAACATGGACAGTCATCTCTGAAGGGTTCTGGGATAGCCCCAACTTATTTGAAAATGGCCTAGCTAAGGACTTAAGAAATCTACAATTGGAAAGGGACGCAATTATTCAGTATGTAGGTGACTTGCTCATTGCTAGCCCAACTAAAGAAGACTCAAATAATAATACTGTTAAGTTGGTAAATTTCTTGGAAACTTGCAGATACAGGGCATCACAATACAGGGCTCAGATTTTGACTCAAAGACTTAAATATTTGGAATCTGTCTTAACCTCTGGAACTGATCAACATCCCTAGAAGATAAAAAAGTTATTTTAGTCACCCAAGGGTCCCAGTCCAACAAATGACTGTGGGCTCTTTTAGGAGATGGCTGGGTACTGCTGCTTATGGGTGCCCAGATTTGGACATGTAGCCAAGTCTTTATATGATACACTAAAGGGAAAGATTTAGAGCTCCTAGAACGTAATGAGAACTGCAAACAAACCTTCAATACTCTCAAGGAGAAATTGGGCTCTGCTGCAGCCATGGGAGTCCCCAAGTTGGATGCACCATTTTTTCTTTATGTGACCAAAAAGCAAGGCATAGGCCTTGGGTAATCTTGTCCCAAAACTGGGGGACATTCCAAGGCCAGTAGCCTAGTCTTCTAAGCAGATAGACCAGGTGGCCTCAGGGTGGCCTTGATGTCTTAGAGCTATTGCTGCTACCACTTTTCTAGTTGGCAAAGCTAATAAACTAACATTAGAACAGCACCTACAGGTTTTTGACCCCACACCAAGGGAAGGTGGTCCTGGAAGCTAAAGGGCACCAGTGGATAATAGGAGACCATTTATGAAAGTATCAGGCCTTATTGCTAGACCCTCCAGACATAACCCTTAAAGCCTGGCAAACCATCAACCCAGCTACTTACCTGTCAGAGTCCACAGATGCTCCCAGCCTTTCTGGCATACAGTCTGTATTAGTCTGTTCTCACGCTGCTAATAAAGACATATCTGAGGCTGGGTAATTTATAAAAAAAGAGGTTTAATTGTCTCACAGTTCCACATGGTCGGGGAGGCCTCACACTCATGGCAGAAGGCAAGTGAGGAACAAAGTCACATCTCTTACATGGCAGCAGGCAAAAGAGCTTGTGTAGGGAAACTCTTCTTTATAAAACCATCAGCTGTAATCCCAGCACTTTGGAAGTCCAAGGCAGTGGATGACCTGAGGTGAGGAGATTGAGGCCAGCCTGGCCAACATGGTGAAACCCCATCTATACTAAAAGTACAAAAATTAGACAGGCATGGTGGCAGGTGCCTGTAATCCCAGCTACTCAGGAGGCTGAGACGGGAGAATCACTTGAACCCAGGAATCAGAGGTTGCAGTGAGCCAAGATCATGATAATGCACTCCAGCCTGAGCAACAGAGCAAGACTATGTCTCAAAAATAAATAAATAAATAAACCATCACATCTCATGAGGCTTATTCACTGTCATGAGAACAGCATGGGAAAGACCCATCCCCTGATTTGATTACCTCCCACTGGGTCCCTCCCATGATATATGGGAATTATAGGAGCTACAATTCAAGATAAGATTTGACTGGGGACATAGCCAAAGCCTGTCACAGGTTATGAAACAAATTTATTCTAGCAGGCCAGACTTAAGACGGATGAATCCCTTGACCATCCCAAGGAAGAGTGGTTAACAGATGCAAGTTGTTTTATGCATCGGGAAAACAGGAGGGCTAGATATGCTATTATTAGCACAAGAGAATCAATCAAGGCACAAGCCTTGCTGGCCTCGACCTCAGCTCAAAAAGCTGAGTTAATTGAACTTACTAGGCCCCTGCAGTTGGGAAAGGATTTAAAAATTAACATTTACACTGATTCCAAGTATGATTTTTTAGTGCTTCATGCTTATGCTGCAATTTGGAATGGGTGGGGACTCCTGACCCCCAAGGGCTTTTCCATACAACATCATTCAGATTTTGAGCTTGTTAGAATGCTGCTTTGCTGCCAAAAAGTGAGCATAATTAATTGCAGAGGACATCAAAAGAGAGACTGACCGTGTAAAAGGAAATGCCCTTGTAGATGCCACAGTCAAGGCCCCTGCACTGAAAGGGCCAATAAAGCTTATGGGCGTGCTGGTCAGCATACATAGAACTGGGCCAGAATACCCTGAAGAAGAACAAAAATGGGCCAGGGATTGCATTTCAGTCCAGGGCCCCTCGGGCTGGCTAAATGATGGTAATAAATTACTAATGCCAAGTAGCAGTCATAGGAACATAACTCGGCACTTTCATGATTCTTTTCACCCTAGAAGGGATTCTTTGTTTCTGTTAGTGTCTCATTTGTTTATAGGGGTAAATCTTTTCAAGACACTAAAATAGGTGACTCAGCCCCGTGAGCTCTGTGCCTGACATGACCCAAACGGCCAGCAATTTTCTCCTCCAGTTAAACGTGTCCAAAATTGAGGAACTTATCCAGGTGAGAACTGGCAACTCTAATTTAACCTGATGCCTTTCTGCAGGAGATTCAAATATTTGCTAATGCTTACTGATACCCTCACTGGTTAGATAGAGGCATTCCCCACTCCATCTGAAAAATGTTTACCAGAAGAAACAACTCCTCAGTTTGGGTAATCTAAAAGCCTGCAAAGTGACAATGGCCCATCTTTCACAGCAGGCGTAACCCAACACCTATCCTCAGTTTTAAGATTCCAATATGACCTTCACTCTGTGTGCAGACCGCAGCCTCTGGAAAGGTGAAAGGGTTAATCCTAAAGAAGACTCTAGCTAAATCAGAGACCTGACTATCTCCAACACCCATAGCTTACTGCGGGTTTGAACTGCTCCAAAGTAAAACGTATAATTAAGTCCTGTTGAGTTCACATACGGAAGGCCTTTCCTAACCACAGATCTCCTCATAGATTAAATGAATCTCCATTACAAAAATGTCATCAATCTGGGACAGGTGCAAAGGCACTCTGTGAATATGGAAACAAGCGTCTTCCCCTCCCACATGGGAGGAAAATTCAGTTTCAGCTCAGCTAGGAATTTAGTCTTACTAAAGACGTGGGAGGAAGTTCTCCAGCTGAGCAGCTTTCCCCAACGTGGAAGGGACCATAGCAAGGACACCTGAGTTCTCCAACAGACGTTCAACGCCAAGGGATTCACAGGTGGGCGCACCTGTGTGGAAGTAAAGCTGTTGCTTATTCTGGGAGCCCAATCGGAGGCTGAGGGAGGTGGACGCGGGGCTATTTAAGCGTTAGCGGAGGGCGGGCTGGGTCGCTGCGCCTCTGCTCCTCCTTCTCGCGCTTCTGCTGCCGCCCTAATCCTGCTTTGGCCATGAGGGAGCTCGTGCTCACGCAGATCGGGCAGTACAGGAACCAGATCGGGGCCAAGGTTGGCAGCCGGGGCTCTGAGGGCCCAGCCCGGGCCTGCCGGGTGGCCGGGGAAGATGTTGGCAGTGGCGGGAGCGGTGCCCCTGCATTGCGGTCCCTGGGTTCCTTGCCGGGGATGGTGGAACTGGGTGGCTGGCGAGGCGGCTGGGGTGGACCCCAGGGACAGGGCGGCCTAGGGATGGGGGTGCGGATGAGGGTGGGGGTGGGAGAGGGGCTGGGGCGCCTCCGTGACTCAGCCCCGGCCTGTCTGGCCCCTCCTGTCTCTTGCAGTTCTGGGAGGTGATCTTTGCTGAACATGCCATCGACTCCGCTGGCACCTACCACGGGGACAGCCACCTGCAGCTGGAGCGCATCAACGTGTACTACAACGAGGCCAGCGGTGAGACCCTCGTCCTTCCCCCACCGCCCTCCTGGGAACGTGGCTCTCCCCTCGCTCATGCCCTCCCGCCCCACGCAGGTAGCAGGTACGTGCCCCGCGCTGTGCTCGTGGATCTGGAGCCGGGCACCATGGACTCTGTGCGCTCGGGTCCCTTCGGGCAGGTCTTCAGGCCAGACAACTCCATTTCCGGTGAGCTGCGGGCGAGGACTGGGGTGCGGCTCCTTAGGGCAGCTCAAAATCCAGGAACGCTCCAAGGTCATCCTGCGGGAACTGTGGCGCCAGGGCCCCTGAACACCCTCCTATCCGCCGAGTCGAGTCGCTCAATCCGCCTCTCCTAAACGGGCTTCGGGAGGAAGGCCCGGGTGTCTCCTCAAGGTGAGGAGCTACTGATGTCCTTGCCGGGAGCTGAGCTGGGGCCGTGGCTACTGCCTTTCCTGAGAATGGGCAGGAGCCACCTGCAGCGAGGTCTGTGAGCCTGTCTCAGGTTTGACTCCTGTCTTAATTTCTAACAGGGGAAGCTGCTGTCCTGTAACTCTGGGGGAGCGGGTTTCATTTGCTCCACCTGCAGGGCGAATGGTGCTTTCACCTCACATGTGACACTGGTGCTTTCTGCATTATGGTGGTGACCACTGATGACCGTATACCTGGCCGTCGAGTGACCGGCTGTACTGTCTTACAGGTCAGTGTGGGGCCGGAAACAACTGGGCCAAGGGACGCTACACAGAAGGCGCGGAGCTGATGGATTCAGTGATGGACGTTGTCAGGAGGCTGAGAGCTGTGACTGCCTGCAGGGTTTCCAGCTGACCCACTCCCTGGGTGGGGGGACTGGGTCTGGGATGGGTACCCTTCTCATCAGTAAGATCCGGGAGGAGTACCCAGACAGGGTCATAAACACATTGAGCATCCTGCCCTCGCCCAAGGTGTCAGACACCGTGGTGGAGCCCTACAACGCCACCCTCTCAGTCCACCAGCTCATAGAAAACGCGGATGAGACCTTTTGCATAGATAACGAAGCGCTATATGACATATGTTCCAGGACTCTAAAACTGCCCACACCCACCTATGGTGACCTGAACCACCTGGTGTCTGCTACCATGAGTGGGGTCACCACATGCCTGCGCTTCCCAGGCCAGCTGAATGCTGACCTGCGGAAGCTGGCCATGAACATGGCCCCATTTCCCCAGCTACATTTCTTCATGCCCGGCTTTGCCCCACTGACCAACCAGGGCAGCCAGCAGTACCGGGCCTTGACTGTGGCTGAGCTTACCCAGCAGATGTTTGATGCTAAGAACATGATGGCTGCCCGTGACCCCCGTCACGGCCGCTACCTAACGGCGGCTGCCATTTTCAGGGGTCGCATGCCCATGAGGGAGGTGGATGAACAAATGTTCAACATTCAAGATAAGAACAGCAGCTACTTTGCTGACTGGTTCCCTGACAACGTAAAAACAGCCGTCTGTGACATCCTACCCCGGGGGCTAAAAATGTCGGCCACCTTCATTGGGAATAATACGGCCATCCAGGAACTCTTCACGTGTGTCTCAGAGCAGTTTACAGCAATGTTCAGGCGCAAGGCCTTCTTCCACTGGTACACGGGTGAGGGCATGGATGAGATGGAATTCACTGAGGCCGAGAGCAACGTGAACGACCTGGTGTCTGAATATCAGCAATATCAGGATGCCACGGCCGAGGAGAAGGATGAGGAGTGTGCTGAGGAGGAGGTGGCCTAGAACTCTCCTTTTCTAGGTAAAGGGGGGAAGCAGTGTGGATTCTTTACTGTGTTCTGACAGCCATGTGTCACTATGCGCTTGTTCATTTGTGTCTTCACATCTCCTGCCGCATTTTAAAGCATTTCTATAGTATGCAGTTTTGACTAATAAAGTGTTCTCACAGCATCTGGTTTCACCTCCATCTTCCATGGGCCCTCTGGCTACTGCTGCCAGATGCACACAGTTGTCCTGCAAGGCGGAAGCTGTCTGGGTTCATCACATGCCCAGGAACAAGCATTCCAGTGGCTCCAGGAGGGCTCGGCATGGGCTGTGGACGTGGCAGGCAGGCTTCACGCAAACTTGGGGATGCCGTGGGCCTTGGGCATCGACGTGGTGGAAAACCTGTTCCTGAAGACAAGCCTTGGCTTATCCCATGTCCCAAACTTCTAGGGGACCAGCTGGCCATGTTTCTGGAACTTTAAAAGGGGTCAGCGACCCTGGTGGACAATGTCCCCAAAGTCCCATCTTGGAGTAGGAATGTGGTCAGACAGCTGGCTCTGAACCAGCAATGAAGGGTGGGCAAGTGGGACCCCAGCCACTCCATCACCACGATGGCCTGGGTGTGTTTGTGTGGCCTCATTCTCTTAATGAGGTGGGCATGGGATATCTGGCAGGGACTAGGCAGGAATCGAGCCCAGTGTCTGCTAACATGCACTGAACCCCTATGTAGAAGGGGATTAGGTCCTGGGGGCCGTAGATGCGGTTGCTGGGCCTGTGTGCTCAGGGCAGTCTCTCCAAAGGCCACAGATGGGGTTTCTGAACAGGACCTGGGGAGACAGGCAGGTGCTCACAAATGCTGCTTCCCCCAACTGGCAACCAGTGAGAAAAATGCCTGAGTGGAGGTCTGACCTGCCCCAGTCTGGAGGACTGATGCTCTCTGGAAAGGTGGCTAATGAGTACTGTCTGCTGTCTCCCTGTCCCCCACTCCAAAACTTCAGGGCAAAAATAATCCAAGATTGCCAGGATGATCCTGGTGAGGGTGGCACCTTTGGGGACAGGCCCTTCAGCCTGGCAGAGTCTCCTCCCCAGGCTTCTTGGGGAGCCTGGACTGCAAAAGCCTGCTTTGGGGAAGCTGTCAAATAAGAGCTGTGTGTGTGAGCTGGGTGCTGGGATGCATGCACGGACAGTGTTCTTCTCCCTGGCTCTCGTAGAACTTGTCCATGGCCTGTGTGATGGTCTCTTGGTAATTCCCACCCTACCCTCATCACACAGATAACATGAAGCCAGCATAGCCTGGGGGTGGGCAGATGTACAGGTTCTACTCCAGGTCCCCTGGGAATGCCCACCTGCCTCCGACGTGTCAGGGAAAGCAGGTGAGGCCCCTTCTTGTTCTCTGAATGTTGTCAATGGTCTATTGCAGCCAAATGGGAACAGGCAGGCAGGAGAGTGTCTCATCTCGAAAGAAGTGGCTCCTGGAAGCAGCTGGGAGGTGGGAGAGGTTCCCCATACTCCCCCACACTCCCCCACACTCCCCCACACTCGCCCACACTCGCCCAGCCTGTTCTAGGAGCAGGAAAAGGGGCCTCTGTGACAGCCCTCCTCAGTGGCTCTCACTGTCTAAGGGGTGTCCTTGCCCAACCCAGGTGTGCACCCATCTGAGATGGTCTTGCGTGGACCTGGTTAGGAAGGTTCAGCTGCAGCAACCACCGGAACCTGCCCACACCTGGTGTCTCCACTCACGCGTGGGGTTAGATGTTCCTCCCTCCTGTAGTGGCACAGCCAGACTGGCAGAGGGGGCAAGTCACCACTGCAGTTCCCACCTGGGTCTGAGGGGGGGTCAGGCTTGGTGACCATGTATTTCCCAATTACCTGGTTCCATCTGGGGGCTTCATGGACAGGAGTGGTGCTTTTCCAGGCCTTTTTTCCACGTGCCAGCTACAGGCCCAGATTTCCCGAGTTTCTGGAGCCCCTCTTCCAGCCTGGCAAGCAAGGCGTGTTGTAGGGGAAGGACGTCAACCCTACAGGCAGCAGAGTATGTTCTCTACCCCTGGAGGCCCCTGGTTGTTTACCTCTTTGGGTGAGAGTCGGGTTAGGATCTCAACATTCTTGTAGGACTTCAGAACTGTACAGACAGGGGCCCAGGAGGGAACAGGGGCTGGGACTGGCAGCTAACCAGAGTGGTGGGGGTTGTAGGGCTCAGTTTGGTCTTGCAGGGAATTCAGGGAGGCTTGGATTTGCTGAAGCTCTAGATGAGCTTGGGCTTGGATATGGAAACAGCATAGAGCAGGGGCCCTTCTGCATGCTTGACTCTGAGCAGTTGCACCCTGGTGCATTCATAGGTGTTCCCCACCTGGAGCACAGCTGTGGATAGAAGTAGGGAGAGCTGTGGAGGGAAGAGGAGGAGGAGGGAGTCTCAGGGCAGCCCCAGCATCCAGGCAGGGCCTCTGCAAGTGAGATGCAGATCCAGCCTGTTGGGCACTTAGCAGCTGCTTGGTCAGCTGCAGATCACCTGACCTCTGTTCACCAGTAAATGGGGGTTGCAGTAGCACTTACCTTCTGGGACTCCTGCAGCTTGAAGGGGCAGCACACACCACGTGCTGAGAAAGCACCTAACTCAGGTAAGCTTCTCCAAGAGCACCACATCAGATTAACACCCAACCTGTACAGGACACCATCAAATCTCCCCACCCCTCATTCCAACGGAAGAAAAGGGAGTCTCTGTCTTTGGGGAGCAAGCACAGGCCTATCTATGCAGTGGGCACATGGCCCAGGTGGGGAAAAGGCCCTTGGATATGTGCTGGTTTCACCAACCATCTGTGGGTTGGGTTTGGCCTGGACCCTGTACCCCAGGAGGCTGGCAGCCCCCTGCATGGGAGAGGACTGGGAGGTGGGTGGGAGGGCTGAGCTTTGAGGGAAGCCATTATTTGGCCTCATGGGAAGTGGTGCAGGTGGTTGTTGGTGGCTCCGTTTTGCAGGACCTGGGTCATCAGCCAAGGAGTGAAAATTGCCTTTTTATGAGAAATTGCTAAAATTGATGCAATCTCATAGTTGAAAAGGTGAGTAATGCTGACAGTTGGCTTCACCTGCCCCTTCCCCACAAGTAACTGGTGTTCAGAGGTGGATTTGGTTCCTTCCCAGCCTTTCCCGTTTGCATGTAGCTGCGTGCATGTACTTTTGTGTGTACACACACGTTCCCTGGAGGGGTTACTTTTATTTTTTTATTTGGGGGGATAACTAGTGAGGCAGCCTGACACTTGCTGATCTTGTCTTTTAATTGTGGAGTCCTCTATGGAGTGGGCATCGGGTACTTACTAGCTGGCCTCTGCCAGCTCTTTGGCTGCCCCACTTTCTGCCCTTCACAGACATGCTGGCCACCTGGTGTGACATTCAGTGGCCTTGTTTGCAGCTAGTGTGATGAGACAAGTGGATCAGGTACATTATAAACTGAGAAAGCACACAACATGCAGAGGGAAAGGATAAATGACCATGTGTGTACTGCTCGGCTGAAGTCCACATCACATGACTGAGATGACATTTTTTCACCTAACATTTGGGCCCTGAGAAACAGCATCTATGTTTTACTTTTTATTTATAACAGAGTTAGAAGAAGTACTACCAGGCTTTATTTTCCATTTTCCCCAACTCCCACTTTACCCCCTCAAGTTTACCTACCTCAGAGAGAAAGCGGAGCTCGCCTGGTTAATGACAGCCTGAAATTATTTGAGCCAGGTCACTGTGTAAAGGTCATACTGCTTCTGTCTCCTTGTGCATCACTTGCGCAGCTCAGATATTTCATAGCTCCCTGTATACAGGTAGCTGTGTTGCCCTCCTAGCCTGCTTTTTTGGTTTGATACATGCCTGGGAGCATGTGGGAGCACTTAAGGTCTAGGCTCATGGGAGGACAGTTCTGCCCACCCCAGCTCATCTCTCCAGCTCAGCCTGCATGTCTGCCTTCCTCCAACTGATTCCAGAGTAGGGGATGGGAGGTCTCACACTGACCTCAAGTTTATGTGACTTTTTCCACCTCTGCTTTCCCAGACAGCCCTTGCTGTGGGACTTGTAAGGAGATTTGTGAAGTCAGTATCTACTTTTCTTGTGTGGGTGTTTATAAATTATTCCCCTGGAGGGGAATAAATATTAGAGGTACTCCAAACCCCTAACATATAAACATCTAAGCCTGGCCCTTTTTTGGTGGTAAAATATATACAACATAAAACTTACCATTTTAACCATGTTTAAACATACAGTTGAGTGGCATCCAGTATAATGTGTTGTACAACCATCTCCTTTATCCATATCTACAACTTCTTTATCAGCCTAAACTGAAACACCAAACCCATAAATAAGTCTTCGAATAGAAGACTGATGCATTTGACTCTATAAAAATTAAAACTTTATAGGTGAGAAAAATGCCTCAAAGTCAAAAGTCAACAGACTGGGGAAACAGATCTGCAACATACATGACAGACAAAAAGCTAATTTGGGTAATATATGTGTATATATATAGCTATATAGCTATCCTAAATTATTAAAAGATCAACAGCCAAATTGAAAAATGGACAAGGGATGTAAAACAGTTCAAAGAAACATGTAGATTTTTAAATATTTGCTAATTTGTGGTAAAATATGTATAACAGAAAATTTAAGTACATTAAGTATAAATACATTGTTGTGCAACTATCACCAGTATCCATTCCAACCCTGTGTTATTATCCCAAAGTGAAACTTTGTATCCACGGAACAATAGCTCCCCTCTCCCTTCCCCCCATCCCCTGGGAACCACATCCTACTTTCTGTGTCTATGAATTTAACTGCTCTAGGTACACTAGAAAAGTGGAAAGCATGGAGTATTAGCATTTTTTTGTTTTAATGTTTTCAAGGTTTATGTTGTAGCATGTATTAGAATTTCTTTTTAAGGCTGAATAATATATCATTGTGTGTATTGATCATATTTGCTTATCCATTCATCTGTAGATGGACATTTGGGCTTTTTCTACTGTCTGGCTCTTGTGAATGCTGCTATAAACAGGGGTGTGCAAATTCCCACTTTCAGTTTTTTGGGGTATATACCCAGATGTGGGATTACTGGATCATATGGTGATTACTGTTTTCCACAGTGGCTGTGCCATCTTACTTTCCCACCAGCAGTGTGCAGGAGTCCTGACTTCTCCACATCCAGCATTTGCTGTTCTCTGGGGCTTTGTTGTTTTGCTTTGCTGGTGGTGGTGTTTTTGATGGCGGCTATGCTTACATGTGTCAGTTGGTATTGCACTGTGGTTTGGATTTACTTTTTTCTCATGATTAGTGATGCTGAGCACCTTATCCTGTGCTTGCTGGTCATTTGCATATCTTCTTTAGAGAAATGTGTATTCTAAAACCTTTGCTCATGTTTAAATTTGATTGTTTTGTTGTTGCTGAGGTCTTTACATAGCCTGGATATTAATTACTTATCAAATATATAATGTGTGAATATTTTCTTTCTCTTCATGAATTTATTTTCAATCTATTGATTGTATCTTCAGATACATAACAGCTTGTCACTTTGATGAAGTTCTTTTTATGTATTTTTGTTGTTGTTGTCTGTGCTTTCACTGTCATATCCAAGAAGTTATTGTCAGATTCTACGTTATGAAACATTTTTCCTATGTTTTCTTCTAAGGGTTTTATAGTCTTAGCTCTTACAATTAGATGTTTGGTCCATTTTAAATTAAGTTTATTATATGGTGTAAAGTAAGGGTCCAACTGTATTGTTTTCCATGTAAATATTCATTCTTAACACCATTTAAAAATATACTGTCCTTTCCCCATAGTTTTGACTCCCTTGTTAAAAATCATGACTGTGTTTTTTGGTTCTTTATTTCTATTGCATTGGTCTTTATGTCTGTCTCCATGGTGGTACAGCATTGTTTTGGGTACTGAAGCATTGCAGTAAGTTTGAAACCAGGAGGTGTTAGTCCTCTAACTTTGTTAGTTTTTAAGATTGATTTGGCTACTTGGGGTTTTTTGAGATTTCATCTGAATTTCAGAATAGGTTTTTCTACTTTTGCAAATATTGGAATTTTTATAGTGATTTTATTGAATCTGTAGATAACTATTGATAACAATGGCGTCTTGATGAGGTTTTGTCTTCCAGTCCATAAATACATGATGTCTTTTCATTTATTTGTGTCATCTTTAATACTTTCCTGCAATGTTTATAGTTTTGCTGTACAGGTTTTTCATTTCGTTGGTTAAGTGGGCTTCTAAGTATTTTATTCTTTTGATGCTATCATACATGATACTGTTGTCTTGATTTCTTCTTCAGATAGTTTGTTATTGTAGAAATACAACCGATTTTTGTGTCTTGATTTTTGTATCCTGCAGTTTTGCTGAATGTTATTTATTGCATCTGATAGTTTATCTCACAGAAACTAAAAGATTTTTAATATATAAAGTTATGTCATCTGCGAACAGAAAATTTTACTTTTTTAAAAGTTGGAATATCTTTTATCATTTTACTTGCCTTATTGTTTTAACTAACTAGAACCTTCAGTACTATATTAAATAGAAGTAGTAAAAGCAGGCATCCTTGATTTTGGTCTTAGGGTAAAAGCTTTCAGTCTTTCATTATAATGTTAGCTGTGTGTTTTTTTAAATATAACCTTATGTTAAGGTGTTTTATTCCTTTTTATATCTCATTAAGTATATTTTATCATGAACGTGGGTTAAATTTTGACAAATGCTTTTTCTTCTTTGATTAAGATGACCACATGAGGTTTTTTCCTTCTTTATGTTAATGTGATATTATGCTGATTTTCATGTGTTGGAACATACTTTTATTTCAGGAGTCAATTATACTCATTCATAGTGTATAATCCTTTTAATGTACTGCTAAATTTGAATTGCTGGTATTTTGTTGAGGATTTTTGCATCAGCATTTGTAAGGGATGTTTGTTTGTGGTTTTCTTATGGTGCCTTTGTCTGACTTGGTGTCGGGGTAATACTGTCCTCGTAGAATAAGTTAGAAAATGTTACCTCCTCTTCAACATTTTGAAAAAGTTTGAGAAAAACTGGTGTTAATTCTGCTTTAAATGTTGGGTAGAATTCAACAGTGAAGCCATCTGGTCCAGGCTTTTCTTTGTTGCTGGGTTTTTGATTACTGATGTCATCTTCTTGCTGAGTCTCCTTGCTGAATAGGTTTATTCAACTTTTCTGATTCAGTCTTAGTAGGTTTTTTTGTTTCTAGGAATTTGTTCATTTTATTTAGGTTACTCAATTTTTTAGTGTATAGTTCCTTATGGTACTCTCGTGCATGCTTTTTTTACTCCAAAAATTTGTTAGTAATGTACCCATTTTATTTTTGAGTTTAGTAATTTGAGTATTCCCTTTTTTTCTTAGTCAATCTAGATAAAATTTTGTCAATTCTGATCTTTTTCAGAGAACAAACTTGGTTTTGTTGATTTTTGATATTGTTTTTCTGTTCTCTATTTCACTTATTTCCACTGCTATCTTTATCATTTTTAAAATTTTGCTAGCTTTTAGTTGTCCCTCTTTTAGTTGTCCCTCTTTTAGTTGTCCCTCTTTTAGTTGTCCCTCTTTTAGTTGTCCCCCTTTTTCCCTCTGTTTTTAGTTCCTTAGGAGTAAAGTTGTTGATTCGGTATCTTGTTTTTTATTATCATTTATAGCTATAAATTTTTCCCTTATGGTACTGTTTTTGATGTATCTCTTAACTTTCGGTATTTCATATTTTTAATTTGTCTCTAGATATTTTCTGTTTTCTCTTGTGATTTCTTTTATCCATCCTTGAGTGTTTAATACCTATATTTTTAGACATAAAATGTGAAACCTACAAAATTTTCTTGATTTGTTACAGTTTTATTTGTTGTAAGTTTTTATTTAAGAATTAAATGTGTGTATCAACATTTGTTATGTTCTCATAAACTTTGTAATACATGGAGATTCCTGGTCCACATATATAAGCCTCTACATGAATATTATTTTGAAGCATTTAATTTTCTGTTTTAAGATTTCAAAGGTCTAAATGAAATTGAGATTTTGGTTTCTGAGATGAAATCATGGTAGGTGACTGATAAATGCTTAAAAATTAGCCAAAACTTAAAATTAAGTTAAAGTTTACCTTCAAGATTCAACCTGAATGAGTTGCCCTGTATTGCTGGTAATAAAAAATAAGTCTTTAATGGTATAAAAGCAAACTTCAGAGAATGTCTTTTTTTCCCCCATTGACATCTAAATTAAAAGCTATAAAAAATTTTGATGGCCTTATGCATTTTTTACTTTAGAATTCCAACTTTTTCTGGTTAAAATTTTTCCAAATAGATTCCTGTGTATTTGAAAGACAAATAATTTTTTAGTTGAAATGCTTAAGCAGTTAAATAAGGCCATGAAACTTTCTTGAACTTGTGGGAATCCATGAGAAAATCTGACATTATGTTCTATTCTCTTGGAAGGTAGAAATATCGTTTGACTTCTGTTTTGCTGACAAGAAATGTGGTCCTGAGCAAGGCTGCCTGGGACAATGACCTCACACATGGAAAACGCTGGAGCCCATCTGTCTCCAATCTGCTGTTTTCCAAAAATTAGGGAAGTTCAGTTTTCCCTTTGATACTCTCTGTTTCTACCAACCCCAACGCCAGGGCTGTCCTGCTTCTACAAGTGACAATGACAAATATAGGCTTGAAGGAAGATGAGCTGATGGCATTCCCAGCTTACTACCACTCCTTGGGGGCCTTATCTCACATACGTGGATTCAATTCATAGATTCAGGTGGGTGAGGATCTATTGTTCAGCTACATTAGAAGTGACTGCTTAAGACTCTGGTGTGTGGTGAAATGAGGCAGAATTTTCTCAATGCAGTGTTGGGAGAAGTTTCTCCTCATAATTACCATCTTACTATCACTAAATCATAGCTAAAATAAGGAAATTATTCAAGAAGAAATAGAAATGTAATCTTATGAAGACATAAATTTAGAGATTTGTGGAAAGCCCTTCATAATTTCATGGTGTTCTCTTTGAGCTGGGATTATAGTTAATATTTCATTATAATATATTAGCTGTTCTAGACTTTATGCATTTATGTAAAGTTTTCTTTGTTGTACTTTAAGTTCTGGGATACATGGGCAGAGCATGCATGTTTGTTCCATAGGTATACACGTGCCATGGTGGTTTGCTGCACCCGTCAACCTGTCATCTACATTAGGTATTTCTCCTAATGCTATTCCTCCCCCAGCCTCCCACCCCCTGACAGGCCCCAGTGTGTGATGTTCCCCTCCCTGTGTCCATGTGTTCTCATTGTTCAACTCCCACTTATGAGTGAGAACATGCAGTGTTTGGTTTTCTTTTCTTCTTTTTCTTTTTCTTTCTTTCTTTTTTTTTTTTTGAGACAAAATTTCACTCTTGTTGCCCAGGTTGGAGTGCAATGGCATGATCTTGGGTTATCGCAACCTCTGCCTCCTGGGTTCAAGTGACTCTCCTGCCTTAGCCTCCCAAGTAGCTAGGATTACAGGCATGTGCCAACATGCCTGGCTAATTGTGTCTATTTTTAGTAGAGACGGGGTTTCTCCATGTTGGTCAGGCTGGTCTCAAACTCCTCACCTCAGGTGATTTGCCCACTTCGGCCTCCCAAAGTTCTGAGACTACAGGCATGAGCCACTGCTCCTGGCCTGGTTTTCTTTTCTTGTGTTAGTTTGCTGAGAATGATGGTTTCCAGCTTCATCCATGTCCCTGGAAAGGACATAAATGTGTAGTATTCCATGGTGTATATGTGCCACATTTTCTTTATCCAGTTTATCATTGATGGGAATTTGGGTTGGTTCCAAGTCTTTGCTATTGTGAACAGTGCTGAAATAAACATACAGTGCATGTGTCTTTATAGTATAATAATTTATAATGCTTTGGGTATATACCCCATAATGGGATTGCTGAACCTTGAGGAATTGTCACACTGTCTTCCATAATGACTGAACTAATTTACACTCCTACCAACAGTGTAAAAGCATTCCTATTTCTCCACAGCCTCATCAGCATCTGTTGTTTCCTGACTTTTTAATAATCGCCATTCTAACTGGTGTGAGATGGTATCTCACTGTGGTTTCGATTTGCATTTATCTAATGACCAGGGATGATGTGCTTTTTTTCATATGT
This sequence comes from Pan paniscus, assembly GCF_029289425.2. Lineage (NCBI taxonomy): Eukaryota > Metazoa > Chordata > Mammalia > Primates > Hominidae > Pan > Pan paniscus. The sequence goes on from NC_085926.1 coordinate 196,063,021, forward strand.
TTGTTGGCCGCATAAATGTCTTCTTTTGAGAAGTGTCTGTTCGTTTCCTTTGCCCACTTTTTGATGGGGTTGTTTTTTTTCTTGTAAATTTGTTTAAGTTCTTTGTAGATTCTGGATATTAGCCCTTTGTCAGACATATTGCAAAAATTTTCTCCCAATCTGTAGGTTGTCTGTTCACTCTGATGAGTTTATTTTGCTGTGCAGAAGCTCTTTAGTTTAATTAGATCCCATTTGTCAATTTTGGCTTTTGTTCCCATTGCTTTTGGTGTTTTAGTGATAAAGTCTTTGCCCATGCCTATGTCCTGAATGCCATGCCTATGTCCTGAATGGTATTGCCTAGGTTTTCTTCCAGGGTTTTTATGGTTTTAGGTCTTATGTTTAAGTCTTTATTCCATCTTGAGTTATTTTTTTGTATAAGGTATAAGGAAGATGTCCAGTTTCAGTTTTCTGCATATGGCTAGCCAGTTTTCCCAACATGATTTATTAAATAAGGAATCCTTTCCCCATTGCTTGTTTTTGTCAGGTTTGTCAAAGATCAGATGGTTGTATGTGTATGGTCTTATTTCAGAGTTCTCTATTCTGTTTCATTGGTCTATGTGTCTGTTTTTGTACCAGTACCATGCTGTTTTGGTTACTGTAGCCTTATAGTATAGTTCGAAGTTGGGTAGTGTGATGCCTCCAGCTTTGTTCTTTTTGCTTAGAATTGTCTTGGCTATTTGGGCTCTTTTTTGGTTCGTGAGAATTGTAAAATAGTTTCTTCTAATTCTGTGAAGAATGTCATTGGTAGTTTAATGGGAATAGCATTGAATTCTTTTATAAATTACTTTGGGCACTATGGCCATTTTCATGAATTAATTCTTCCGTATCCATGAGCATGGAATGCTTCTCCTTTTGTTTGTGTCCTATCTGATTTCTCTGGGCAGTGGTTTGTAGTCCTCCTTGAAGAGGTTCTTCACTTCGCTTGTTAGCTGTATTCCTATGTATTTTATTCTCTTTGTAGTAATTGTGAATGAAGTTCATTCATGATTTGGCTCTCTACTTGCCTGTTGTTGGTGTATAGGAATACTAGCGATTTTTGCACATTGATTTTGTATCCTGAGATTCTGTTGATGTGGTTCATCAGCTTAAGAAGCTTTTGGGCTGAGATGATGGGGTTTTCTAGATACAGGATCATGTCATCTGCAAACAAAGATAATTTGACATCCTCTCTTCCTATTTAAATACCTTTATTTATTTCTCCTGCCTGATTGCCCTGGCCAGAAATTCCAGTACTATGTTGAATAGGAGTGGTGAGAGAGGCCATCCTTGTCTTGTGCCAGTTCTCAAGGGGAATGCTTCCAGGTTTTGCTCATTCAGTACGATATTGGCTGTGGGTTTGTCATATATGGCTCTTATTATTTTGAGGTGTGATCCTTCAATAGCTAGTTTATTGAGAGTTTTTGACATGAAGGGATGTTGAATTTTATTGAAGGCCTTTTCTGCATCTGTTGAGATAATCGTGTTGTTTTTGTGTTTAATTCTGTTTATGTGAGGAATTACATTTATAGATTCGCCTGTGTTGAACCAACCTTGTATCCCAGGGATGAAGCCATCTTGATCGTGGTGGGTCAAGGTACCCTTATCAGTCTTAGGTTCAGTCTTTTTACATAATCCCATATTTCTTGAAGGTTTTATTCATTCTTTTTTGGTCTTTTTTCTCTATTCTTCTCTGTTCTTTTTTCTCTATTCTTCTCTTCCTGTCTTAGACAGATGGTTTTGAAGCTCTGAGATTCTTTCCTCCACTTGGCTTATTCTGCTAGTGATACTTGTGGTTGCATTGTGAAGTTCTCGTGTTGTGTTTCTCACCTCCATCAGGTCAGTTATGTTCCTCTCTAAACTGAATATTCTGGTTATCACCTTCTGTAATTTCTTTTATGATTTTTAGCTTCCTTGCATTAAGTTAGAATGTGCTCCTTTAGCTCAGTGTGGTTTGTTATTACCCACCTCCTAAAGCCTACTTTTGTCAATTCAGCCATCTCAGCCTGGGGTCAGTTCTGTGCCCTTGCTGGGGAGGTGTTGTTGTCATTTAGAGGAGAAGAGGCATTCTGCCTTTTTGAGTTTTCAGCGTTTTTGTGTTATGTTTTCTCATCTTTGTGGGCTTATCTACCTTTGATTTTTGACATTGCTGACCTTTGAATGGGGTTTTTATGGGGTCTTTTTTGTTGATGTTGTTGCTTTCTGTTTGTTTTTAACAGTCAGACCACTCTTCCCTAGGTCTGCTGTGGTTTTCTGGGGGTCCACTCTGGACCGTGGTCACCTCAGTCTCTCCTGCACCTGGAGGTATCACCAGTGAAGGCTGCGAAACAGCAAAGATCGCAGCCTGTTCCTTCCTCTGGGAGCACCAGTCCAAGGAGGTACCGACTTGATGCCAGCTGGAACTCTCCTGTAGGAGGTGTCTGGAGACCCCTGTTGGGAGGTCTTGCCCAGTCAGGAGAAACAGGATCAGGGACTGCTTAAAGAAGCAGTCTGGCTGTCCTTTGGCAGAGCAGGTGTGCTGTGGTGACTGCCAGGAGTCTCCAGAGCCAGCAGGCTGGAAAGGCTCAGTCGGCTGAACTGGGGAGACAGCAGCTACCCCTCTCCCTGGGGACTTCATCCCAGGGAGAAATCAGAGTTCTGTCCATAGAACTCTGGCTGGAGTTGCTAAAATTCCGATGGGGAGGCCCTGTCCGGTGAGGAGGGATGGATTTCGGTCTCACTTAAAGAAGCAGCCTGGCCACGATCAGGCACAGCAGCTGTGCTGTGTTATGGGGGACTCCTCCTGGTCCCTGGTGCCAGCAGGCCAGAGCGGCCAACTCAAACCACAGATAGAGTGGCTGCCCTCCCCCGGGAACTCGGTCCATCTCTGGCTGTCTCCAGCCTGCTGCCGCTGGCCAGCTGGAATTCCAAGCCAATGGGACTTGTGAGGTGCTGTGGGAGTGGGGCCTCAGAATGATGTCACTTGGCTCCCTGGATTCAGCCCCCTTCCTAGGGGAATGCACAGATGTATCTCCCGCTTTGCTGGAATTTTCGGGGCAGAGGATGCAAAACTCCTGGGCTTTCACGCATGCCCCAGTGAGCCAGCGAGCATTCCGCCGAGACTCCACACAGCTCTGTGCTTCAGACCCAAGGCCATGGCTGAGCTCACCAGGGGACCTCCCGATCTGCAGGTTGCAAAGATCCGTGGGAGAAGCATGGTTTCCCGGGCAGAGTCGCACAATCACTCACCGCCTCCCTTGGCTGCGAGTGGGGGCGCCCCTAGCTCCGTGCCACACCTGGGTGGGCCATCGCCCACTTGCTTTTCCTCACTCCCCGTGGGTTGAGCTGTCTGGCTAGTCAGTCCCAATGCAAGAACCTGGATACCTCAACTGAAGGTGCAGAATTCACTCGCAGTTTTCACTGCTCTCCGTGAGAGCCGCAGGCCACAGCTGCTTCTAAGAGGCCAGCTTGGCCCCATCTAAAGTATGATTTCTTAATACATGAGATGTTTTAAATACGTAACAATATTTATCACAAATAATATTTTGTCTCAATGTGATATAAAAATTGCTAATAAATCAATTCTTTTTTGGTTACCACAAAGCTATCTGGAAATGTAACATCTGCCATTTAGAAAATTTTTGTAGAGTTAATAGAACTTTACCTGAAGGGAGGCTGGCAATATGCATCATGATTTCAAATATTGTATTTGTTGTTTTGTAATTTTGTGTTTTTTAAAACTAAATATATTAAATTGGTTGTATATTACTTTAGGTAGCACTATTTGGCGATGAGAGAATAATAATTTGCAAAATATATATTCCTTATTATAAAAATGTCCTCTGTTTTATATTACTACCACTTCCTCTGAAAGTTTAAAATTGTAATTTTGTAATTAAAATATATATTCACAAATGTGACTTGTCAATGTGAATATTTATAATTTTAGGGTTTTTTTTTTTTTTTTTTGCATTTGGTAGGGACAGGGTTTTCTGGTGTCTATTCTTCAAAATAAAAGGTAGAGAGAATGGAATCAGGAAAGGTTAAAACACAAAGGAACACAATGATGATGATAGAGATTATTCCTTTGCGGCTGGCCAGGGACTAAAAATATCAAGAAGAAACATGATCAATAGAAAACCTGCATGTCCTTGAACATTATAGAATTTTAAATTTCTCTTAAAATTATTCATGATAAAAATCTCTGTACTTTGCACATTTAAGAGAGATAAAATCAGAGGGCAGGGGCCTCCCTGATCCTGATAAGAGCGCCCAAAGCACAAAGGATGTGTCTTTATCTCCTCCCAACTCCACGGCAGAAACAGTTGCTCTGGTTATCTTATCACAGTGATGCACAGAGACATGATGGTCAAAGAGCTTGCACACTTTAAAAAAGAAATGTTGGCTGGGCGTGGTGGCTCACATCTGTTATCCCAGCACTTTGGGAGGCTGAGCCGGTGGATCACGAGGTCAGGAGTTTAAGACCAGCCTAGTCAAAATGGTGAAACCCCGTTTCTACTAAAAATACAAAAATTAGCCAGGCACGGTGGCAGGAACCTGTAATCCCAGTTACTCGGGAGGCTGAGGCAGAGGAATCGCTTGAACCAGGGTGGTGGAGGTTGCAGTGAGCTGAGATCTAGCCACAGCATTCCAGCCTGGGTGACAGAGTGAGACTGTCTCAAAAAAAAAAAAAAGTTACATTATGTTGAGATTAAAAAAATGACATGATTTGTCTACAGATCTTTATTACTCTACCTCATTTACATTAAATTTATGAACAACTTAATAACACACAGGGCTTTTATTATTATTATTGTGATAATTTCTTTGTCAACATTATTTTTACCATATTGTATAAACAGCATTGTAAGACCTGTGACTGGTCATTGACAATATATACAATATGTGTATATTTGTACACAGGATCTAGCTCTGTCATTCTTGCTGGAGTGCAGTGGCACAATCACAGATCACTCCAGATTCAAACACCTAAGGTCAAGCCAGTCTCCCACCTCATCCTCCCTAGTGGCTGGGACTACAGGCATATGCCGCCACAGTCGGCTGGTTTAAAAAGAAATTGTAGAGACAGGGTCTTGCTATGTTGCCCAGGCTAGTCTTGAGCTCCTGGCCTCAAGTGATCCTCCAACACTGGCCTCCCAAAGTGCTGGGATTACAGGTTTGAGCCACCATGCCCTGCCTGCTCATATATTCTTCAATAATGAGATAAGAAAAACCTATCACCAGGCAGGATTTTTAGAGGTTTCCAAAACTGGAACATATGATTTGTGATCTAGCCCTTCCACTGTTGTCTTTTATCTCTGCAATAACAATTCTACTACTGTTTTCCTCAACCAGCTAAGAATTAAACGTCTCGAGATCATAAATGTCTATGTTTGTAAACGTCGTGATTCTGCCTGTACCCTGCATTAAGTTAAATTGTCAGAGAAATTGAGATGTATTTTAGTTATTTGGTTATTATCTTATAATTATTCTTTTGGCATTTCTGCATTTCACAAGGTTCTTTTCATGGAAATATCTAGTTAGAAAGAATAATACTTTTCTAAAATTGTGAGCTCAGTTTCTCAGGTTGCCAACTATTGCCACTGCACTAACCAACCTTCCTTCATCTGTCACATGAAACTCTCATAATCACTTTATGTTGTTGATAACCAGTCACAGGTCTTACAGTGCCGTTTATAGAATATGATCAAAGTAGTGTTGACTAAGAAATTATCAATATAATAATAAAACAGCCCAGTATTTTATTATATAAGTTGTATATATATTTAATTTAAGCCAGAGTACAAAGATCTGTAGACAAATCATGCCATTTAAAAAAAATCTCAACAAATTTGACATTATTATGAAGATGAAGAAACAGATTTATCAAGCTCTCTTTTCTTTAAATTTTTTTTTATTATACTCTCTTTTATTATATTATTTATGCTCTTTTATTATACTCACGTCCTCAGGTGCAGGTGCCGGGCCCTCCTCCAACAGTGATCTCCGGCTCCCTCCCCGCTCAGGGGCCACTCTGCTCTGATACGGGCTCTGATGCCGGCCTGCAGCTCCCCTGCTCTTGGTTTCTGCCTGGTGTCACCTTCTTCCACGACACCCAGTCCCAGGATGACTGACGCCCAGGGAGATCTGTCGCCTCTCCACAGAGACCACACGTGTTCACCCTCGGCAGCAACACGCTGCTCCTTCCTCAAGGCGTCCTGAAGCATTGTGCATTTTCACCGTTTCTGGGATGTAAAGAAGGAGGAATATTTGTCAGACAGAGAGAATACCGGTTCAGATGGTTGGTGGCTCAGATAGAGGTGGGGTTTGTTCCAGCCAGCAGCCCGTCCTGAGAACCAGGCTGGAAGAAACACCCTTCCCTGTGGCACCACAACACCTACACCGAGGTGTCTGTGCTGCCTGGAAAGCACAGCGGGTCTCCCCAGTGCTGGGGTCATCTGGAGAGCCAAGCACCTTCCAGGGGGGCCTCAAAGTGGGGGCGCAGGCCCCCCAGGGTGCCCAGGCCAGACCGCCTCCTCTCAGGTGGTTCAGCAAGAGCTTCCTTCTGCCTCAGATCCTTCCAGGGTGTGGACTTTCTTTTCCTATGATTCTTTTCTGACTTCACCTTACGTTACTCCTCTCCATACCTAGATGGTAAGCCCGGTGAGGGCAGGGACCCAGCCTCCCTCATTTGCAAAACAACCACAGTCCCTGCCTTTGAGCTGGGCTGTGGGTGCCAAGCTGGAGAGCATTTCACCCTCTCCCACTGCTGCTGAACAGAAACCACAAATTTAGTGGTTTAAAATAGCACAGATTTCTTCTCTTGCAGAGCTGGAGGTCAGAAGTCCGAAATGAGTTTCACTGAGCCAAAGCCAGGGAGTCAGCGGGGCTGGTCCCTCTGGAGGCTGCAGAACACCTGCTCTGCACCTCCTCCGACCTCTGCAGCTACTCGGCACCCAGGACAGCTGTGCGGCCTCTGCTGTGTCTGAGCTGCTGTTGTTCCATGGCCCTCTCTGTGAGCTTGCTGCCTCCCTCTCATAAGGGCCCTCTCATAAGTCATCTGGATGACCCAGAACAACCTCCCAATCTCTAGACACTTATCCCGACTCCATCCATAGAGCGCCTGTTGCATGTAAGGTAACGTGCCCACGGGTTCGTGGGATTAGGATGTGCACACCTTTGGGGGCCTGATGTAGCTGACCATGCCCACATCTGGTGGGAACCCACCTTCAGGGTTTCTTCTCCTTGGACACAGGCTACAGCCCAAGCCAAATGTCCCAGAGCCTGGAGCAGGGCCCCCCTCCCCCACTTTCCCCAAAGAGGCTGGCGTGGGAACAAAGCCCCTGTGTGGTCAGGAGCTGGGAGGGCAAGACAACAGGACAACAGGACAAGAGGACAACAGAACAACAGGGCAACAGGGCTACAGCCATCCCAGCTGGAGAAGATTCTCAGGGCTGAGGTGGAGGAGGTCGGGCCTCAGCCGGGCTCAGAGTGGACCTGCTGGTCCCCCTGTCACAGGAGGGAGGGGAGGTGGGACGGGAAGAGAGGGCCTTGAGATCAAGCCGTGCCCTGCTGAAGCCTGGCAGAGGGGCTGTGCCTCTGGGCAGCTGGTGTGAGCTGTCGTCTCGTGCAGCTGGTCTAGGATGGGGCAGAGGCTCGGCCTTGACCTCTCCCACCCCTGGTGCCGTTTGCCCCTCCACTCCAGGTGAGCACAGCTGGAGCAGCAGCTACCTCGAGGATTGGTGGCCTTTGAGGTTTTCCCGATGGACTTTTCAGGCTTCTACCAGCGGGGCCCCGTGACTGCACTGCCTCCTGGGAGCTGCTACTGGGAGAGGCAGCGGTACAATCCCCCCTGCCTAGAGTCGACAAGGGGCTTCCCCCACTGAGCTGAGACAAGGCCTTCTGTCTGCATCATGAAGCTGCGATCGCAGCTTCCTACAGCTATGAAACTCCCAGCTCAACCCACCCAGACTCAGTTCTGTTCCCTGAGACCTTCGGTCACAATGGCACACCTCGCCTGGGGTGGAACCTCCTGCTGTTTACAGCGATGAGCCCAGGGTGAGCAGAGACAAAGCACCAAGACACGCTCGTCAGAGAAGGGCTGGGCAGGACAGACACAGGCGGACAGGGTGGCCAGAGAGGCCGTGAGAAACGGACAAAACAGAGGGGGTGCATTTATCATCCCTTCCTCAGCACCTGACACCAGGCAGGCCCTGTGCCTCCCCAGTCCAACTCTTCCAGGCATGGCAGATGCTTGATAATTCCTGCGACTGACCCAAAGGCTTCACAGGTCAGATTCCAGCCAGGCCGAGCCTGTGAAAAGACTTTCTTCAGAAAGTCCAGACCATGGTGATCATGGCCATTACGGCTGGAAATGTTGGAAGACCTGCAGGGCACTGGGCTTGTACCTTGGCCTCTTGGACATGCCCCCTCCTCCCTCGTCTCTCCCCAGGGAGAGTCAGTGATGGTTCACCTGGTGCCAGGCTGTTCCCCATCCAGCAGGAGCCATTAGGGAGGAGCAGGTGGGCTGGGCCCCACAGACTGAGAGAATCAGGTCCCCAGCCCTGGAGAAGAGGGCACTTTAATGAGTGTATTTGGCCAATGGCCAGTCACTGAGGCTGTGGTCCTCCCCTGTCTCCGAGAAGCCCCAACATGGAAGGCTCAGGATAGAATATCCCCACGACCCTGCTCACCACCCTTCCCATGAGGCTCTGTCATGGGAGGCTGGATGCAGTGTGTCTTTAAAATGGTCTGCCCATCTCAGTCTCAAACTTTGGAAAGGGTTAACATAGCATTCCATGACCAGGATGCTGGGACTTTGAAGTTTCCCCTGCTAAACAGGACAGAGCCTCAAAAGAGCTCTTCCTCAAGCTGATTTAACCAGTCATTGGGTGGCACAGGCCATCAGCACTGAAGGCCGGCAGCAGAGAGATAAAGGGATGCAGCATCATTTATGCAAAAGCAGAATAAGATATTACCCCTTGCAGATGGCTTCTGGCATTTACCTTGTTGGATCTCATGTTAGCAACGACCGCCAACACTTCTGAACGGCAACACTTAACGAGAGTCTTTTCATTCTCCATGAAAAGAGTTGTCACAGAAAAATTTAAAGGGAAAGTGGCTTTAAACTGCCCATATCAAGTAGGAGTCTCTGGGGCTTGGCTGAGCCGGCGTTCCTCCTTTTAACTCTTCCATGTCGTTAGAGAGCCAGAGTTTGAAAGCCCTGGGACAGAAGAGGAGGAAGAAAGGGAAGACGAGGAGGACAAGGGGGAGGGAGAGGACAAGGAGGAGGCAGAGGAGGAGAATTAGGAAGAGGAGGAGGGGGATGAGGAGGAGGAAGAAGAAGACAAGGAGGAGGAGAGGGAGGAGGTGAAGGAGGAGGGGTCGGGGAGAAGGAGGAGGAGTCGGGGAGAAGGAGGAGGAGTCGGGGAGAAGGAGGAGAATGAGGAGGACAAGGAAGAGAATGAGGAGGGGGAGAAGGAGGAGGAGGAGGACTAGGAGGAAGAGGAGAATGACAAGAAGGAGGACAAGGAGGACAATGGATGAGGAGGAGGGAGAGGAGTAGGAGGGGTGGGAGAAGGAGAAGGGGGACAAGGGGGAGAAGAAGGAGTGGGGGAGATGGAGGGGCCAGAGGAGGAGGCAGCCGTGGTGGCTTGGGTGAGGCGTTGGATCCAGGGTGTCCTTGGCTGTTGCCTCCCTCTAGACCTCAGTCTCCTGTCCTGTGAAATGGGCAGGCACTGAGGACCCTGTAGCATCCCCAGCCCATGAGTGCTCACCCCCTTGATGAGCAGCATCACTAGCATGTAGAAATACGTTGGATTTAAGATATTTCCAAGCCATGGTCCTAAGTGGTGGCCACATTCCAGGCTCTCCCCAGAGGCGATGAGGAGCCAGTTGCTTGGCATAAGCCTCACTGTCGTGTTGTCAGCCTTTCCGCCTGCACCCTGGCGGGCGTGCAGGGCGTTCCGCTGAGATTTTCAGTTGCACTTCCTGATCACTACGAGGCTGAGCAGCTTTTCTCAAACTCATCAGCTATTTGTGTATCTTCCAAAGTGTTTGCTCAAGTTTTTGCCCATTTTTTAGCATTGGGCAGTAGTCTGTTGATTGCTGGGTTTCCAGAGTTGCTTACACATTCTTCATGGAGGTCTTTCATCAGGTGTCCCTGTTGTGTGTATTTTCACCCAATGACTTCCATTTTCTTGAGGTCCAATTTATCAATCTCCCTCCTTCCCCTGTGGCTGGTTTTTTTAAATGAAGTTTTTTTTATTTTAGAGCCATTTTGAGTTTACAGAATTGTTATAAAGATAGTGCCAGGTTCCCATATACTTCACACAGTTTCCTTATTATTAATGCCTTACATTATAATGGTACATTTGTCAGAATTAGCGAACAAACGTTGCTACATAATCATTGACTAAAGCCCACAGTTCATTTGGTTTGTTCTCGGGTGGCCGTTTTGTGGGCCGGGATCCCATCCAGGATCCCGTGTGACATTTGCTTGTCACATCTCCCTAGGGTCCTCTGGGCCGTGACAGTTTCTCAGACCTTCCTTGTTTTCTGTGATCTTGAAAGTTCTGAGAAGCTGGGCTCAGGCATTTAGGGGAGTGTCTGTCTGCTGGGATTCGTGTGAAGTCTTTTTTTCATGATCAGATTCCGGCTGTGGGCTCCTTGGAGGAAGAGCAGAGGTGAGGCGCTTCTCATCCCACCACATCAGGGGTCCTGCCTCGGCCCGGCTCGCTGCTGATGTTGACCTCGGCTACCTGGCAGAGTGTGCTGGCCAGGTTTCTCCAGCATGAAGTCACTCTCATTTCCCTCGTAAGTTATACTCTAGTTTATCAATCTTCTAGTTTATGGCTTGTGTCTTCTCTATGAAACCCTTGCCTAACCTCTCAGTTTCGAAGGTATGAGAAGGAGGAGTCAAGATTCTTTTTTCTTTTCATGTGGATATCCAGTTTTGTTTTATTTATTTATATATTTTATATTTTAGAGACAGGATCTCACTCTATTGCCCAAGCTGCGATCACAGCTTACTGCAGCCTAAAACCCCTGGGCTCAAGGGATCCTCGTGCCTCAGTGTGCACCTCCGTGCCTGGCCTACATCTCTGTGTAGAGACACAGAGTCTTATGACGTTGCCCACACTGGTCTCAAACTTCTGGGCCCAAGCAACCCTCCCACCTTGGCATCCCAAAGTCCTGGGACTACAGGCATGAGCCCCACTACGCCTGGCCTGATATCCAGTTATTTCAGTACCATGTTTCCCCCTGTGGTTTTGGTTTGCTTGTTGAAAATCATGGGATGGTGCCTGTCAGCCTATTTCTGGACTCTCTGCTCTATGCCAGTGAGCTATTTCTTTATGGCCTTACTGGTGCAAGATTTGACAACTCTTCTGATGGTGCTGTTCCTTTCCAGATGGCTGTGGCTGCCCTTAGACCTTCACTTCTCTATGAAATTCTAAATCATCCTGTTAATTTAGAGGAAAAGTCCACAGGGACTCCAACTGAGATTTCATTGAATGATTAGATCAATTTGTGAAGAATTAGACATGGTATATTTAGAGATATATCTCTCAGATAATTTTTGGTGTAGAGTTTTTCACATATATTGTGAAATTTATCCCTAAGTATTTGATTTTACTATTATAGATAGTATTTTTTACTTCATTTTAAATTAGTCATCAGCAGTATATAGAAATACAACCTATCTTTATATGTTGACCTGGTGTCCTGTGATGTTTTAAATTAGTCATCAGTACTATATAGAAATACAACTGATCTTTACATATTGACTTGGTGTCCTGTGATGTTGCAGAATTCACTTATTGGTTCAAGTTGATTTTTTGTGGATCCCTTAGGATTTGCTACCTCATTTCACCTGTAAATGAGGATAGTTTTACTTATTTCTTTCCAATATTTATACTTTTCTTTTCCTCATCTCTTTGCACTGGCTGGAACCTCCCAGCCCAATGCTCACTAGAAGAGATGAAAACAAAAACAGAAACCCTTCCCTTTCTCCCCGTTTTAGGGGGAGTTATTGAGTATTTCATCATTTGTTATGATGTTGGCTATAGAAAAAAAAAGTCTGTTTTAACAGTGCTAGCCACTGGGAGAGTAAGCACCTGCCCTTATCTGAAGGCAGGGACTTCTGAAGGCCTCTGTGCTGAGTTCCGAATGACTTCCAGGTCACAATTAGCTCCTGGATGTTTACAGATAGAGTTGCAGAGACGTTCCTGGGTCCCATGACCCTCGTTGCACCCCAGGCATGCAGAGGAGAAAGCAGCATCCTCAGGCCCAGCCCAGGTGAGTGTCCTGCCTCTCTCACTGTCAGGGACACCAGGAACTTGCAGCAATGGTCCTAACCTCTCCCTGCTCCTTCTCCACTTTATGGTCCTTACGACTAGGTGATCCCCTGCTCCAGGATCTCAACCATAAAGGGTAGAGAAGCATCTGCGTGAGGCAAAGGTGGACCTGAAAGCCAGGCCAGTGTTCGTCCCCACTCGGCCTTGTTGCTCCATCTCCTCCAGGCTAGGACCTGCATGTGTCAGGGAAGCAGCTGGCTGAGCTCATGGGGGCAGAGAACCACCAATGAGGTGGGGGAAGAAGGGCCATGCTTCATTTAGAGGGGCACACAGTGCAGAGGAGGCCAAGCCTAGCCAGGCAAGATGTGCATCCTGAGTGAGGCGGGTGAGACCACCTGCATTCAATGTGCCCTCTGTGTCTCCCCACTTCTCAACTCTTGTCACACACTGGATAAGCAGAGACAGGAGAGAATCACTCCATGTCATTGAATAAACCAGCTTAGAGCTCTGTCTGATAAAACCACAGTGAACAGAGAGGAAAAGAGCCTTCACGTTTTCATGTGTGGCCGGCCTGGGTGCAGCCTTCTGAGGGATCCCTGGAAGCCTCAAAGCTGTTTCATCTCGGGCCAGGTTTGGGGTCCTCTGATATTTGTTGATTCTCTACCATATGGGAGACCTAAAGGCTCAGAACATGAAAAATGTTGGGAGCTTTAAACTACTATCTTCTCTTTTCCTTTGGTATAATGCACGAGAGCAAAATGTACAAACGGATCGCCGTATATTCAAGGTACAGACCAAGGAATGAAACCCAGGGAGCAAAAGGCACGGCAGACAGCAGCAGGGCCAGGGCTGTGTCCAGTCCTCTGAAGACTGTGGGGTCTGCATAAAGGAGGCCCTGTCTCTTCCCCTTGGGCTGCTCGAACCGCACAAGCTGATGTCAGGAGTGACTAAATCTACCCTAATTAATAGACCATTTGACTCAAGTCCGAGCTAGGAAGCAAACACACAAAAGGGGTTCCTATAAAAACACCAGCAGAGGCGTGGAGCCGTTTTGGCGTGCCGTGGAGAGAGCTGACTCCTGGGTGCTGATCTCTTGAGGCCACATGAGGGCTCCATCCCTGGCTTGGCCACCCACACCTCCCGTGGGCCGGCACCTTCTTATCTGGATGAAAACAATTCCCACCTCACGGGAAAGTTTTAGGCAACATTGTTTATTGCCTGCAAATCTCCCTGTGTGGTCTTGCTGAGGGATCAGCAAAAGCAAGTTGCTTCTGCTCTCTGTTGACTTTGGCCAGAGCATCTTTTGATCGAGATTTGACCGAATCACCACCGTCTGACAGTTATGAAGGATTTGATTTATTCTGGACACTGGCCTTCTCCAAGCTGGCGGCTAATAAGGTCCTATAAATGTTGTTAGCTGTTGACTGTGGACCACATAATTTCTCAGAAATTCTGCACCTCTTTGGAGCACTAGCTGGGCGCTGCCTAGAGGAACTTTCTGATGGTGGAAATGTCAACAGATGTTTAGATGTTCAGGGGCACCCCATCCACCAGGCAAGCTCAAAGCAAATGTCCTTCTGGAGTGAGTGCATGAGTCCAGGAAGGCCAGGCGTGTCATTGTGTAGGGCCATGAGTCCACGAGGAAATAAGGTGCCAGTCCCCCTGCTCCTCACAGGGATGGACCGGGACTCACTTCCGACCAGTTAATTCATGGACTAGAGACTTGTGACCCACCTGAGGACGAAGTCCTCGCAGGACACTGGGTAGAATGGTAAAGACAAGCAGTGGCATGACCTCTAATGCCAGAGTAGGAACGTGTGCCCCATGCCCACCCGGGTCGCTAGGCCTTTACTGCAGCCGAGGCACTGCCTCTGTCTGGTCTTGGGTGCTGAGAGGCCGGGACCTGCTGCGGCCTGTTGGATGCAGCTCATGCTCCCTCCCGAGTCCGTGGCAGACAGCAGTAGGGGCTCAGGGCAGCAGAAGGTCCAGGGAGAGGAGGGGGTCCTCCCTGTCCAGGTGAAAGCCTTTGACCATCCCAAGAACCAGGGTGCCCAGTCGCCCTTCAGCACTGGGCCTTCCAGTGGGCCAAGGGAGACACTATCAGAACCTCATCATAGGCTGTTTAAGGCTTAAGTGAGGTTGACAGGTGAAATGCTGAGAACAGTGGCCCCTTGCAAGCGTTTTATAGAGGTAGTGTATTCTCTGTGTGGATGCAGGTGGGGAGAATTGGAAGGAAGGACACACGAGAGCCAGCCTGCGACACCTAAGGACAGAAACACCTCCCTCAGCCCAGCCGGCTGCTGACTCCATGCGAAGAGGGACACCGACCCTTACAATCTCACAGTGTCCTGCCCCTGCCCCTGCCCCTGTGAGGTGGGAATCATTATGCTTATTTCACAGACGCAGAAACTCAGAGGGCTTAAGGGTGATTGAAGGTTGCTCCAGGCCTGGACTCGAATCTGTGTCTTTGCCTCCTAGGGCGATGCTCCTTCCATCAAAACCAGAGTGTCCCAGCTCTAGATTCCCCACCCAATCCCCATGGCCCCCACTCACCACCTCCTGTGGCTGCCTCAGCACCTCCGTCGTGAATCCGTGCATCCCTTCAGACGACTGCCTTCCGATGCGGCCCCTGACCTGCACCCCCTCCCATCACTGAATAGGACTCCTTTTCTCCTGGGTTTCCTGTAGGAAGTTTCAAAATGCTCTCCAGGTTTTCTGTGGGTGGATTCTCTCTCTGGATCTTTCTGAGTCCTGTGTTTCACCACAGCTCCCCCCACACAGTTGAGCAGCTGTACCGTGGGGAGGCTTGGTCCTCTTGCCCCATTTGTGTGATGTCTATTGTAGTCATGCCAGGGTCCTGACGTCAGAGCTCCACCCTGACATGTGCTCATGCCGGTTTACAAACCCTCCCAGGACCAGGCCCCCATCCCTCTTCCAGGACAGGCTCTGGAGCTCCAGCTATTAACAGAAACATTCCAGCCAGCATCCCCAGTGACCCTCAGCCTCCCACGCCGCTGTGTCTTCATGACCACAGCCTGGCCACCACACAGCTCCCCCTTGAGGACTGTGACCACTTCCAGCCATTGTCTCTTTGGGCCATGCGGGATATATTCCCATTTCCCCATTCAGCTGGGAGATTTTACCAAGGGATTTTTCTCTCCTGGCTCCAATGCCAGCAAGACCATGAACAGCTGTGTCATTTTCACTTTCAAGCCTTAGCTTTTGTACATAAAAGAATACAGTTAATAATGATTTCCTCCTCCTGAGTTGCTATCGAATGAAATGAGGTTATGCACACACACGGCAAGGACCTGCGTCTGGCAGGAACAACATCTCGTTCATCATCACGAGTGCTTCCCCTTGTGTCTTCCCTCCTGTGTGTGAGATGGGGGCTCCCAGGCCTCCCCAACAAAATACACTTTTCCAGCTTTTAGAGGCCAGCATTCCTAACTCCTTGCAATAAATCCCTATCACAGTACAAATGTAAACACATCATGGTATAACTCAAATCAACTGCCCCTGATTTTGCCATGTTTCAACCTTTTGTTGCCATCGGCCTCCTAAACAATGGCTTTAATGGAAACACAGGTATGTAAGCTTGGAAGCTGCTCAAACATCTCAGTCATTCAGAAATAAAACACTTGTTGAGCAGCTAGTCTGTGCCAGTTGTATTAGAGTTCTCCATAGAAACAGAACCAATAGGATGTACACAGAGAGAGGGATGAGCAGGGATTTTTCATGTGACTTGGCTCATGTGATTATGGAGGATGAGAAGTCCTGCTGCCATCTACAAGCTGGAGAACCAGGGAAGTTGCTTGTGTACGTCCCGGAGTCCAAAGGCCTGAGAACCCCGAGTTCTGATGTTTGGGGGCAGGAGAAAATGGATGTCTCAGATCCAGAATACGGAAAGAATTCACCCATCCTCTGCCTTTTTGTTCTATCTGGGCCCTCAGCACTTTGGGGAGCGTGGATTTTCCCACTCACTCCCCTGATTCAAATGCTGATCTCTTCTGGAAACGCCCTCTCAGGCGCACTTAGAAAGCATGTTTTATCAGCTATCTGGGTTTTCCTCAGCCTAGTCAAGTTGACACCTAAAATTAACCAACCACTAGGCAATGCACTACCTAGGAATACAGAGCCAAGGAGGGTGGGATCTTCCCAGGCCTCAAGGTCTCTCATCTGCTGAGCAGACAGGCATGAGGCAGACTCTCACAAGTAATGAGGTTGGTGGCAAGGGCTACAAAAGAGAAAGACCTCTGCCGAATGCAAAGTTGCACTAAGTGCAAAGGTAAAGCCAAATCTGAACTGCAGAATTGTGGGCTGTGATGTTCACCCACACCCAAGTGG
The DNA here is from genome assembly GCF_029289425.2 of Pan paniscus. NCBI lineage: Eukaryota > Metazoa > Chordata > Mammalia > Primates > Hominidae > Pan > Pan paniscus. The sequence continues at coordinate 196,079,658 of NC_085926.1, forward strand.
CTATGTTGCCACATCGGCTGCAAACACATGTGAATTTGGGCTGGGTATCAGGAAATGAAGTCATTCTGGGAATGGAAATGTAAGTTTCTTTAGGGAACTGTGAAAATCTGCATTGGAAAACAGATACTGCGAGAGAACAGGTTCTGCAGACCAGCAAACAGTCCAGACACTGGATTTCTTCCCTGCTCGCTGTCTGGCCGCAGCAGGGGACAGACAGGCAGAGCAGGAGTGTGTCAGAAGGTGTTTTCTAGGGGAAAGAAGGAATAAAAGAAGACCCAGAGGAGATGCAGTGACATTGGGAGGTTCAATAATTTCCCTGCAGTTGAGGGCCCCTGGACCACTGTTTCCCCAGCAGAGACAAGGTGGTGGCTGGCATGGAGGGAGCTTCCTTAGAAGAACCCAGAACCCATGTATTTCCCTGAGAAGCATCATGAAACCTCTCAGATCTCTAATCCCTGCACTGCCCTGGAGCATCAAGGCCCAGCGCTGCTGTTGAATATTGTGAATGTGGTTTTTCCTGACTCACCATAGAGTCAATAATTTCCAGTTTAAACGAGTTTGTTAAATATCCTTCCAGATTATGCCATTATCCAAGAAAGTCTTAGCTGGCTAAACTGGAGCAAGCAATTCTTTTAGGAATTTGGAGAGCAAGTTTATTGTCAGAATCTTGCAGCTGTGACAGACAAATGTCCACAGAGAGAAGAGATGCCTTTGAGAGGTAGTGAGCCTGATAACTGAGCACCAGGAGGGCTGCAGAGCCGGACAGCTCAGCCTCGGGATCCAGCCCAGCCTCTCCTTCCCCACAGTGAGCTCCTGCCAGACCGCAATACCCTCCAGCATTCCTGACATGAATCTGACCTGCGGGGAGGATCCGGGAGAGACCCAGCGCGGTGGAGCATCTCGGATGCCATGAGTTTCCCGGTAAGCAGCACCCAGGGGCAGCACCAGGGGGAGCAGCTTCTCAAGCTTCCAAGGGAGCATGTGGATCGATGAACAGCAGCCTCCTCTGACTTCTTCCTGGTGATCTGGGGAAGGAAGAGGCAGCGTCGGCGCTTGGCCGCATTGATATATGACACCTTGTCCCTCCTTTTCATCGCCCCCTTTTCTCCAAATCAGGATCGTAAGGCCCATTAACTAACTTCTACAGATTGCCACAAGCTCAAAACATAGTAATTGAGGGAAAGAACAGCATTGCTGATGTTATTCCTTCAATCATAACACAAAAATTCTGAGTGTGTGCCAGGAAATGTCCTACCCAATGGAGATTAAAATTTTAGAGGGAGGAGACACGCAATAAACACCTAAATAATTAAAACATGCAGTGTGCAAGGCAATGATAAGGGCTTTGAAGAAAAGTAAAGCAGAAAAGGGGTAGACAATGTGAAAGCAGGAAGCAAGTTCAAAGGTATGGCCAGGGCTTCCCAAGAGGTTGTCACCTGCACAGAGACTGAGACAGGCGAGGGCCAGGCGAGCTGGGCCTGGGAGAAGTGGGAGCACACCCGGATCATTCCAGGAGCAGGGAGGCCAGTGAGAACCATGAGCTGTGGAAGATGGAGTTGAGAGGCAATGGGGCAGGGCCGGCGGGGCCTTGCAGGCCACTTGGAGGCGTGGACAAGTTCCTGGATGTTTGGAGCAGAAAGCTGGCATTCCCCGACCTGTTTTAACAGGAACATTTTGGCCAATGTATTGGCCACAGATCCACGCTGTAGGCCTGATGAACAGAAGTCTGACTCATGTCACCACAATAGAGAGTCACAGCATCTCAATTCTCAGACTTAAACCAGTTTACAGACCCAGAGCCCCTGGAGGAAGGGCCCACCACACTGCCACCTGGTGAAACCATAGAGGCTTCACCTTCCTCCCAGCCTTCCCTGAAGACGCTGTGGCCGCTGTCTCCACTGTGGAAGGGAACTGATCAGACTCTCCAAGCGTTACTGGACACTAGCTCTGAAATGACACCAACTCCTGGAAACCCCAAATGTCACTGTGGTTCACAGTCAGGGTGGGGACTTTTGGGTCAGCAGAGTTTTGGCTCAGGTTTGATGCATAGTGGGGCCCACTGCGCCCACCCTGTGGTTATTTCCCCAGTTCCCAAATTCATGACTTGAACTGACATATTCAACAATGGGCAAAATCCTCACATTGGCTCTCCGGGCCACAGAGCAAGAGCTGTTATTGTCAGAAAGGCCAAACAGAGGCCGCTGGAACTGCGTCTTCCTATGAAAATAGCAAACTAAATGCAATACCATATCCCTGGAGGACTGCAGAGATGAGGGCCACCATCACAGACTTGAGGAGGCAGGGGTGGGATTCCTACCCCATCTCTGTACAGCTCACCTACTCGGCCCACACAGAAGGGAGACAGCTCTTGGAGAAGGACTGAGGATTATCATAAACTTAACCGGGGTCACTCTAGTTGCAGCTGCTGGTCCAGATTCAGTTTTGTTCCTGTTTTAAATCAACCAGTCCTCTGGCTCCTGGTCTGTAATGTGTATTGGTCACCCCAGGGGTGGATGAGCCTTGGCTGTTGGTTCTAATTCAGAAATTCCCAAGGAAGGTTCGTGGTTGGCCCAGTGTGGGGCAGACCCTCCCAAGAACCAATTGTCCTTGGAGAGGGTAGCAGAGCACTTTCCCCGGTTGAGGCCAGTGTGGGGCTCGGAGGATGTTTCAAAGGAGCACTTTGAAAGTCTTGGAAGAGGTGTGTGAAATCAAGAGCAGGGCTTCAGCCCACCGGCCCTCCACTGCTCAGTGCAGCTCATGCCCCATGACCTCCCAGGAAACGAGAAATGCCCATCCCAGGAGATCCCGTGCTCCACCGTAGTCAGAGCAGAGGAAGGCGCCTTCTGTGGCCAGGCCAGTTCACAACCAGCAGATTCCCCGAGTGCACAGGCAGGAGAGGGGCTGGCCGCTGCCTTCGCTCTCTTCTGAGCAGCACTGCCGTCTGAAGAGTCCAGCCCCCACACAGCTGAGGTGAGGGATGGTGCTTATGCGGAATGTCAAGTGAGATGCATTTGTTTTCAGCTTGGAAGACGCTGTTTACTGTTAATTTGACCAAGTGTTAGAGCGCATCTTGGAGAGAAGATAAGACATGGTCAGAGATGTAAAATGATACTCATTGTGCCTGTAGAGGCCGGGCTCAGGGCCCTGGTGCTTCTCCCAGCTCTGGGTGACCGTCTGCAATGGAGGGAGTGTGTGGGCTGGTTTGCCAATGGAGAGATTTGCCTCACGTCACCAGGAGCCTGGCCGAGCACCATGGTGACCGTGGCCGGGTGGAAGGAGATGGACGCCCACTTGTGCAATTTGCTTCCCTTCTTTCTCCAGGGGCCATTTCAGAATAAAATGTAATGGCCCTTTCTTGTTCAGTGTGGTCTCAAATGGAAGTTTCTTGCTTTGGATGCAGTTTCCATGGGAGGAGAGAGTGAAGGGTGCCACCCATGGTTCTTGTGTGGGAACAGGCTCTGTCTGGGCCTGGATCCCTGAGTCTCCCCAGGCCCCTGGATGGCCCCTAGCCTCCCTCAAACAGAGGGCATGAATGATGCTGCTTCCCCAGCAATTTGTCTGTTTTCTGAAAGTTGCTGGTGATTCTGCACAGTGCTTGGAAGTCCTCTCTGTGCTCAGAAGCACTTATGACTCAATGCAGCAGTGACCTGTCTCAGGGCACCAGCACAGCAGGGAGAGAAACTGAGGTGGTCAGGGTGGGGGGACCTCACCAGCGAGTCAGCAGGGTTGGTTCAGGCCAGAGTGTGGGGAAAGGCTCAAGGAATTAGAATTCTCACCTGATTGTGCCCCCAGCTGTGGACAGTGCCCTCAGCTTCCTTTTCTCTATGATGACACAGTTGGGAAAGCTGCTCTCCAGGGTCCCCTGGCAGCTCTGATGGCCGGGAACACCCACAGACTGGCCCCAATCAGAGACAGTCAGCAAGGTCACGCCGGCAGGGCTCAAAGAACCTCAGAGCTGAAGGGTAACACTGCACACTGTAACAGCTGCTTCCCCAGATGGTGACTAACGGCAGCTTCCAAGATCATTGCCTCACTGGTCTCAGCCCCGTAATAGGGAAATCCTCCTGCAAGCATGTGACTGTCCCCACCTGAGGAATGGGGGATGTTTATTAACCCCCATCATATAAGGAAGTGTTCATATTACAGACAGAAATGCCACATCTTGGCTAAAGGACGTGTCCGTTGAATCCCTTAAGTCTCCTGTGTTGCCGTCACTTACTGGGAGGTGTTCAGGTGGGACCTTGGGTTATGGCCCCTTGCTCTTTTGTTGCCACTCTTGATTTTTAAAAGCATCGTCTTGTTCAGTTAGTACACCTGAAATCTGCTTTTATACAAACGAATTAAAGCTCAGCCTTAGCCGTGGTCCAGTGGGGCCTGGGGAGCGCCTCTGCACGAGATGCATGGGGCAGACCCCACAGCACCTGGCAGGCCAGCACCCGGGGCCCAGCGGCCTAGTTTGGCCACAGCAGGGAACATGCTGCCTCCACCCCTTACCCGGCTGGACCACAGAGACCTAGATGGTAACTAAGCAGAGACTCATGTCCTTGCTGTCTTTCATGGCGTGATTAAAGGGCCCTGCCCCACCGGGCGCTGAGAGCTCTGAGAGGAATGTCTGCTCCTGGCTTCTCTGGAAGGTGGGGCCCAAGTGAGGCTGAGCTGTGTGCACCCTGCAGGACAAGCAAGCTCAGAGTGGTGGGGACAAAGCAAGGACAGAGCCTCACGACAACGGAGCAGGTTACAGAGCTGGCTGTGACTTCAGACGAGTCACGTGAGGCTGGCATGGCTCTGCTCCCTTGGGCCTGCAGTCTCCCAAGAAGCAGCAGGAAGAATCCACCCTTCAGAACAGCCTGCAAGGGAGAGCACCCTCCCTGCCTGCTCCTCTGTCCAGAAAGCTGCCTCCCCACCCTTCAGCAGTTCCAGGAGGGGCGACTCCTCCAGGCCTGAACTGAAGGGACTGGGAGTATGGAGCACTGAGCAAGAAGAAGGGAGGGGGGCTGAGAGGAGGGGGCAGTGCACATGTCTGTGCTCTCAGAAATGGTGGAAAGTGACAGCCCTGGCCCCTAGATGTCCAGAATTTAAGAAAGATTCTTGGAATTCACACACACAAGCACAGAAACGCACACCCAACACCCCTTAGCCCCTGCTGGTCATGAGACTTATTATTGGATACCTGGGAGTCTGCATGTGTCAGATCCCAGGGGTGACAAACCCGCTGGGCCCCCTTCCCATCACTCACTGTCCCCAGGACAGAGGCATCACCAGGCCTTTGTCCCTCTGCTGGGGCAGCTGGGTTGGTGGGGAATAGAGGGGCAAGGGAGAGACCTGGGGCTTCTTTTCTCCAGCGTCACTATGGGGGGATGAACATACTATGCATTTCTCCTCCTGTGATAATCAGGCCCCCAGGCCTGCCCCTGCACTGCAGCTCCCACCTGGTGCCTGGCTGCCTCAAGCCAGCAAGATGCCTCAGCCTCTGGAGGTGAAGAGGAAAGCTAGCTGTGCCCCCTCGTGGAGAGCTGCTGGTTTATTCCTTAGTGATGGGTCCTGAGCATTGGCCTGATTATTTTATAACAGACTGATATCTTTCTGGAGCCCCTGAAAACACAATTTGCTGCCATGAAGCATGCTGTTTCCTTGCTAAAACAGTAAGTTGTTTTCCCCAGCAATTCTAACAGGCAGAAAACCCCATGTCAGCACATCAGCATCCCTTCCCTTCCCCAGGAAGGTAAGAGAGGGCTGCAGGAGGAGGAAGGAAATGCTGGAAAGTGGCTCTTCCCCGGGTAGCAGTGGTCAGTCAGTCTGCATCCTCCTGGGAGCCTGGTTCCTGCAGTTCCCACGGCCGCGCTGGGTAAAGCTGGCAGGGAAGACAGACCTCTACCGGGGCAGGGCCCTGCAACTTCTTTCTCCTGTGTTAAACTGTTCTCAATGACAGAGGCTGCCATGATGGTGACACTGAAGAGCACTGGCAAACGCACTAGCTGAGTAACAGACACTGTAACCAGCTGGCTGCAGCATTCGGAGTGGGCAGGTGCTGCCTGACTGCATGGGCAGAGGGCCACCTGTCTTCTCTACACCTTCCTGGCATTTCAGAGCCCTGGCCGGAGCCTGCCTTCCTGGCCATGGTTGTGAGCAGGGAGGCCTGGGTGTACACGTGTCCATGTGTGGATCAGCAGAGGGGTAGAATGGGGCCTGTGTTTTTTTACCCCATCCCACCCGATGGCCTACACCGGAAAGTCATGTAGGAATGAGGAAGGTGACGAGGGTTCTTGCAGCTGACACCAGGCTGCCCAGCTTAGGTTGGGCCTGACCTCAGGACTGAGCCCAGCCCCCAGGGTAGCCCCAGTGCTCACCGTCATACCCCATGATGCCCTACTGTGTTCACAGGGGAATGAGGCAGCTCCCCACACACAGAGGGCTCCCAGGACAGGTCCTGCCAAGGGTGTGACTGATGACCTGCTCCCCGAGTCCAAAGTCCTGGCTGAGGTCCAGGCAGCTGTGTCAGGGAGGGTCACATGGCACAGGCCAGAAAGCCCCTGCCCATGGGGCTAGCATTTACCATCCACGAACGCGCTCCCTTTCAGGGTGCCTGATAGTGGTGAGGGTCAGATCGGGGATGATGGAAGTCATGGCCAGGGCAGGAGGTAAAGAGGATGCATGGCCTCCTGGCCTCGGAGAGTTTGCAAAGTGCCCCTCGGATCTGACACGGGCTGGAGAGCAGAGCACGCGGTCACTGCGCTTGGTGGCTCCTACCTGTGGGGGCTCCTCGCCGCTGGACCAGAGACAGCTTTCTGGGGGGCCTTCTGCTGCTCACTGATATCATAGAATGTTGAGTATCATACTTTCCTACCTCGCTTTTATTTGCGCGGGTTTAAATGCGCCTTAACAGAACCCGTGCAAAGGCTTGCCAACTGTCTGGCTGCACCGGATGAGTAGAGCATCTTCCTTGGTGGCAGGTGGGTGCGAGGAGGAGGGGGCTGGGCTTTTCTCCGGACGGGTGTTTGCCCAGAAGACCATCATCCCTGGACTACGTTAGGAGGAAGTGGCACCGCTCCGAGGTACGGGAAGAAGGGTTATAAAGGGGGGAGTCCACCACACATGGTCTTGAAGAAGCTTTTATAAAAGGCAAAGGCATCTTTGCCGGACGTTGTTGCAAAGGAGTAGAAACAAGCAGACGAAAACATCCCAAAGGGTAACCACTAGCGTTCCTGCTTCTTGCAACATTCATCCCAGGCTTCCAGCTCAGCCCGCCCCAGGCCAGGTGATCGGCCGCCACATCCCCTGCGACTGAAGCACCTGCTCCGCCATGAACTTGCCAAGAGCTGAGCGCCTTCGCTCCACACCGCAGCGCAGCCTCCGGGACTCCGATGGGGAAGACGGTAAAATCGATGTCCTGGGAGAGGAGGAAGATGAAGACGAGGTGGAAGACGAGGAGGAGGAGGCGAGCCAGCAGTTTCTAGAGCAGTGGCTCCAGCCGGGGCTGCAGGTGGCCCGGTGGGGCGGGGTTGCGCTTCCCCGAGAGCACATCGAGGGCGGCGGCGGCCCGAGCGACCCCTCAGAGTTTGGCACCAAGTTCAGGGCACCCCCAAGGTCTGCGGCGGCCTCTGAAGATGCCCGGCAGCCGGCAAAGCCCCCCTACTCGTACATCGCGCTCATCACCATGGCCATCCTGCAAAACCCGCACAAGCGCCTCACGCTCAGCGGCATCTGCGCCTTCATTAGTGGCCGCTTCCCCTACTACCGCCGCAAGTTCCCCGCCTGGCAGAACAGCATCCGCCACAACCTCTCGCTGAACGACTGCTTCGTTAAGATCCCCCGCGAGCCGGGCCACCCAGGCAAGGGCAACTACTGGAGCCTGGACCCCGCCTCCCAGGACATGTTCGACAATGGCAGCTTTCTCCGGCGTAGGAAGCGTTTCAAGCGCCACCAACTGACCCCGGGAGCCCACCTGCCCCACCCCTTCCCTCTATCTGCTGCACACGCCGCCCTGCACAACCCCCGCCCAGGCCCTCTGCTTGGGGCCCCTGCCCCGCCGCAGCCAGTCCCGGGGGCCTACCCCAACACCGCCCCCGGGAGACGCCCTTACACTCTGCTGCACCCGCATCCTCTTCGCTACCTACTGCTCTCGGCCCCCGTCTATGCCGGGGCACCGAAGAAAGCAGAAGGCGCGGACCTGGCGACCCCGGCACCCTTCCCGTGCTGCAGCCCTCACTTGGTCCTCAGCCTTGGGAGGAGGGCAAGGGTCTGGCGTCGCCACCGGGAGGCGGATGCATCTCTTTCAGCATTGAGAGTATTATGCAAGGGGTCAGGGGAGTGGGTACAGGGGCTGCGCAGAGTTTGTCCCCGACCGTGTGGAGCTACTGCCACCTGCTCCAGCGACCATCAAGCCTGTTGCATCCCCAGGCCGCTGCCCCTTTGCTGCAAGTGTCCGCCGCCGCCGCTGCTCGGACAATTTTGCAGCAATAGCAGCAGCATCAGGAGGAGGACTGCGCCAACGGCTGCGCTCCCACCAAGGGCGCGGTGCTGGGCGGGCACCTGTCGGCCGCGTCGGCGCTGCTGAGGTATCAGGCAGTGGCAGAGGGCTCTAGGCTGACATCGCTGGCTGCCCCTTTGGGCGGAGAGGGGACCTCACCAGTTTTTTTAGTATCGCCCACGCCCAGTTCCCTGGCCAAGTCCGCAGGGCCCTCCTAGAGCCAGGTGGGAGTGGGGAGCGACCCGCAGCTGCTCACTCCACCTTGCGCGGCCCATACTGGGCGTGTGCATCTGAATCCCGCTGGAGAGCAAACACGAACTTCTGTTCGCTGCAAAATGATTAGAAAGAAACAGCTGGATTACGTTCCTCTAAAAACCACCTGAACGTAACCTTCGCAGGGCGTCAAGTCATCTTTTCTTGCCTTCGGTTGTGGCTTCTATGGCTTTCCCGATTTGCACATTTCCTGGGGTACTATGAACGTGAGTGGGGTATTTTGTTCTGGCATTAAAAGAAAAACAAGCAAGCAAACAAAAACACAGCCTCCGATGCCAAACATGTTCCCCCTTCTTCACTTCCTTGGAACTGGAAGTATTATTCCTAAGTCTAGTGCAAAATGCTTCTACTCTCTGTGTCTTCCTGATAGGGATGTTTAATGTAAGTAGGATATTAATTTCAGAACATTGATTTCTTATCTGTGTGTCTGACGTGCCATCTTTAATGTTAAAATTAAGGTGTTAAAATTAAGCCTAGTTATATAGACGAAATAAAATGCTAAGTCACTACACTACATCGTTTATTTTCTATTATGTCTCATTCTTCCCTTTCTAAATGGAACTTTTTAAAACCTACATTATTTCCCCTCAAACAATTTATTTTCACAATTCATATTTATTATAGATAGCAGAAGTAATCCATTTTAATATGGCCTTTAAAAATTCCAAATATTTGAGGTTGAAAATGTCCTGGCTTTTAAAATAGGAAATTTACTATTTATGAGACTTCTAAAAGAAAAGAATAGGAGGGCATGTAAATATATTCTCCATTTATTTTTCATCACCCCCCAACAAGCTGGAAAACCATTTGAGATCAATTTGGAATGTAGTGGCCAACATGTACTCAGGGAAAATAAAAGGCTATATATATATATATATATATATATATATATATATATATATATATATGTATATATATATTTTAAGCACTAGAATTTTCAAAACTTATTTCTTAAAAAAAAAAAAAACTCTGAAAAGACTTTGCAACTAGAAAGGTTTAAGTGTTACTCGGCGTCAGGGGACGGAGTGGGGGGAAACCAGACAAGAACGCCCATCATGAATTGCTCCCCACAAAGAAAACAAATTTCTAGGAACTTGGCCGTTTTCCCCTGTCCTGAGTGGGGTTCCCGATTCCGTGCCGCTTTGAGGGAAGCTGCTCTGTGAATGTGAGAAAGTTTTTCCCCCAGCCCCCATCTACTCCCCACCCCCAGCTATGAATTTCTTATTTCAGGAGGGAGGACAAACATGGAGACACACATTTTTACAGTAGTCTAATTGGCCGATTTTTCTCCGGCTTCTCTTCTCCATCCCGTCTCTTGGAATTTCTTGGCATGCCCTACCTGAGATCCCCTACGGGAGATTTCCTCTTGGCTCCTGCGGTTCTGAGGACGTTCTGAAAAGTTCCCAAGCCCCACCTTTGGTAGCTGCCCAGACCCCAGCTTCCAATTCTTCCCTCTTCTTTGCACGGGTAGCCGTCAGCCCCATAGCACCACCAGCGTCCAAAATAGACCACTTTTAGCAAATCCGGCAGGGCTGGGGCAGTCTAAGAGTTTGGAAACAAACTGAGAATAGAGGGGTCCTATTTCATGCCAGGTTCTCGCTGGTTTACGTTCCAACTCCCCTCTGTCCGTTGTGCGAAAACGTCTCCAGGCCGACCTTCCTTCATTTATTGTCAACAAACGTCCTGGGAGAGCGGCTACAGCCGGCCGCTGAACCCAGAAGGGACTTTCTCTAGGCTTTCTTGGCACCCTCCCAATTATCTTCCTTCTCTTGCCCGAGGGCAGACCAACACAGCTACGAACATGGGTGACTGAGGGTCCGACCCCTTCCCGGAACCGCCTCCAAGCTCCTAATTTTTGCCTAATGTTAAACCATATCCAAAGATGAATATTTAAACCATCAATTCAGTGGCGGAGTAAATTAAACGTTATTCTCCGATCAAACAGGAGCTTCGGGTCCACCTGTTTGGAAGCACCCAGGCGGCTTGGAGAGGTCCGGCCTTCGGGTGCGACCCGCAGGGGTTGCCTTGCCCGGCTCGCGGAACGGACGTTTACCTGTCGCAGCTACGAACCCACCAACGACACCAAGCACTTGCCGGGCAGACCAGGCGTCGTGGAGGCGCCCCAGCCCCCCCACCGCCCCGCAACGACGCGTCCCAGAGGTGCGTAGTGCTTGGCGCGGTGACCAGACCTGGCCGCCTTCCTGACTGCACAGAGCGAGAGGCCACACTCTGGATCCCAGGCCGGGTCCCTGCGGTTCTGGGAGGGAGGTCCCGGACGCCTCCCAGATCTCGGGCTTCCGTAACCCTGAGGCTGGGTTTTAAAATCACGGCTCTTCCAAGTTACACGAAGAGTCCATGGTCAAGGGTCAAGGGTGGTCTTCGACCCTCGGGATCGTCTTCTTGAGAAATGGCTGAGAGCTAAGCCTAGAGCTGCCCAGGGAAGGAAGCCAAAGAGCTGGAGCCGAGCGCGAAGGGCTGGGAGGCGCGGGGAGGCCCCTTACCCCCGACCACCCCCCCTCACTGTCCTGCCCGCTAATAATAGTAACAGTATCGGCCAACTGTTTCCCCCCTGCTCCTGGTCTGCCAGGCACCGGATCCTCCTTCAGCACTCCCAGCACTCCCTGAAGAAGACACTATGGAATTCTCCGTTTTCCAGACTAGAAATAAGGAACTCGGGGAAATGAAGAAACTCGCCCGACGACCCTCAGGCAGCAGCACCTGGCCAGGTTTGCTTTCTGAACCACTAACTCCACTCGCGCGCGCCACCTTTCCTGCCTGGGCCTCTTGCGGGTCACAGGGGTGGAAGCCTGACCTGGGCCAGGGCCCGGATTTCTTCCTCCTGGCCTCTGTGCCACCGCCCCCGGTGCCAGGAAGCGCTTTTCTCTCCCCGAGACCCAGACGCGCCGAAAGACTCGCGCGGTCAGTTCCCCGCCCCACGCCCTGGGCTGTGCGTTTTCTTGTCGCGCGGTCAGTTCCCCGCCCCGCGCCCTGGGCTGTGCGTTTTCTTGTCGCGCGGTCAGTTCCCCGCCCCACGCCCTGGGCTGTGCGTGTTCTTGTCGCGCGGTCAGTTCCCCACGCCCCGGGCTGTGCGTGTTCTTGTCGCGCGGTCAGTTCCCCTCCCCACGCCCCGGGCTGTGCGTTTTCTTGTCGCGCGGTCAGTTCCCCGCCCCACGCCCTGGGCTGTGCGTTTTCTTGTCGCGCGGTCAGTTCCCCGCCCCGCGCCCTGGGCTGTGCGTTTTCTTGTCGCGCGGTCAGTTCCCCGCCCCACGCCCTGGGCTGTGCGTTTTCTTGTCGCGCGGTCAGTTCCCCGCCCCACGCCCTGGGCTGTGCGTGTTCTTGTCGCGCGGTCAGTTCCCCGCCCCGCGCCCTGGGCTGTGCGTGTTCTTGTCGCGCGGTCAGTTCCCCGCCCCGCGCCCTGGGCTGTGCGTTTTCTTGTCGCGCGGTCCGTTCCCCGCCCCGCGCCCTGGGCTGTGCGTTTTCTTCTCGCGCGGTCCGTTCCCCGCCCCACGCCCTGGGCTGTGCGTTTTCTTCTCGCGCGGTCCGTTCCCCGCCCCACGCCCTGGGCTGTGCGTTTTCTTGTCGCGCGGTCCGTTCCCCTCCCCACGCCCTGGGCTGTGCGTTTTCTTGCCAGCCTCTGCCGCGTGCGGGCAACGGCGCCGCCAGACTCCCCCAGACCGCGCTCCGGCCCACGCCCGACCAGAGCACCTGCTTCACAGGGGGGCGTTCCGCGCGTCCTTCCTCCCTGGTGTGATTTTCGTTCTTTTTCCTCTCGTGGTCCCCAAGAACCCAGGCACCCCTCGACGTCGGTGCCGGCGGTACCGGGAATCCCTCCCCCGGACTCCCTGCGGGCCCGAAGCCACCTTCTAATCCCAGCCGCCTTCCCAAGGCGGCGGAGGTGGGCAGCTCCGTGCTCCGCGCCGCCCCGCGAAGCCGGAATCTCTCTTCGGAGTCTCGCTGCAGCTCTCCACTTCGTCGCCCCGCACTGGATCCTGGTAGCGTGAACCTTGCCCGGGACGCGGGCTGCGCTGGCCTGGGGGGAAGGTCCAAGAGACGAGGGGGCCGGGACGCGGGGCTGTCGCAACGACTGGCCCTCTGCGAACCCTCGGGCCGGCAGGCTCGGGACTAGCGGGGTGGGAGTGGAGGCGGTGGCCGCTGGAGAGTAGAGAGAACGTCCAGGAACCGGTGGACTAGGGGTCCCCGGCGGCCGGCCGAGGGTTGCAAGCAGAGGGGACTGTCGGTTGCCAGCAAGTCCCGAGCAGATGCCTTCTGGCAGGGCAGTCACATCCTACAGTGCCGATTCTGTGGACATTGAGTATCCAAAATGAATAAAATCTGTTTATACATTGGAAGGTAGCTTATGATTCCAAAATCTCATCTCCAGGCTGCCTAGATCACACGGCCCCGTTTCATTCATTTTTACTTAATAACGGTCGTTAGACAATTGAGAGAAACAGCAGAAACCACGAGAAAAATAATGGAATCCAACGGCGGTAAGGACTGACAAGGCTGGCGGGGAGATTTAGCAAATGGTGGCTTCTGAGAGTTTGCACCAGTGCTTCACCACGTTTTATTGGAAGTGCGGAGAGTCATGATTCTCATTCCTCCCCAGCCTTCCGGAAAAACGCTCAGAAATTTCTTTCCACATTGACACCCGATTACAGTCTAAATAGTAACCTTATTCTGATTGTTAATGTAACCTTCTCGTAATCTCTACAAAAATACTTTAGTTTTTCTAGCTGTGTTTTCATGTAATCACTGAAATTATTTTTAATTGGTTTTAAGCATTCATTGATTCCATATACACCACCTGCAAAAAAGTTACATAGGTGATCGCTAACAATACTAGAATTCGCCCCATCCAAAGGAAACATTAGAGTAGAAAAAGAAAAAGGATTTGAGAATTCAGTATGAAATTCAGTCAATCATTACTTCCCTGTTACTCAACTACCTTAACATTGTCAGGTTTACCTGAACATAAACTTCATTTTCTTAATTGTTCTTAGAACAAAGGGATATGTTTATTGAAATCAGTAATTAAGAATATTTTGGGACAGTTATGATTTACTTAGCCAGTGAAGCAGTTTCTATTCCCAAATCCAGGCAAAGAGAACAATAAGATTGAACGTAGCCTAAGAGATTTCCTTTTTGTCAAATAATGTGATTTTGCTATGTATAGAGGAGATGTCTATATGTAAGGGCATATTTATGACCAGTAGTTCCTAAAATTAAGGGGACTATTATTGTGTTACTCAAGGTATCAGTTGTATAGGATACATTATGTCATATTTCAAACAATGTTTATAAAGAGATTAGTATAATTAACCTGTATGTACTTCTCCTCTGGGCCAACCTTGTGTCTTCTTTATCTGCTGACAGTCCCCTCCCCACTGAATTATTTTGAATCAAATCCCAGATAGTCTATCATTGTATTGTATTTTTGAATATTTCTCTAAAAGATAATAATTCCATCAATGAGACTGGGTGCAGTGGCTCCTCCCTGTAATCCCAGCTCTTTGGGAGGCAGAGGTTGGAGGATCACTTTAGGCCAGGAGTTCAAGACCACCCTGAGCAACATAGCAAGACCCCATTTATAAAAAAGAAGATTCCCATCAATGTAACCACAATACCATTATCACACCTAAATAATCCATTAATAGCATCGGTTTATCCAGGCAATATTTAAATATCTTCAATTGTCTAAAAACTTTTTGTTTAGTTGATCGGTTTGAATTAGAATGCTAATAAGGGTTACGTATTGTGTTTGGTTGATATGGGCTATTATATCTCTTTTAGATTTCCTCAATCCCCTTTTTTTTGTTTCCCTTGCATTTTTTATGGGAGAAACTGAACTGTTTGTTCTGAAGAAGTTGACATTCTGGACTTTGTAGCTGCAGGTAATAGTTTTTTGGCAAGATATTCCCAGGGATAAGGTCGTTTATTCAGACTTTTGAATATTGGCAAATAATAATATTGTTTGTAGAGGGAGAAGGATTAGTCAAGATATTTTGAAGAATCAGCTATTGAAAAAACAAATTTTTATCAGAGTAAGCATGGATCTGGTAAAGATTATGTGAAATTTTCCTAAATGCAAATACAATCTAAAATTGTAATGTCTTACAATTAAAAAATAGATTATTTTCCGTATATTTATAGAAATATAAATGATCAATCAACTATTTCATTGACAATTTTAAATCTAGTTTTATCTTGAGGAGAATAAAGTTTTTTATATCTTTAGTATTTTAGTTGAAGATCCAAAGACATTTTATGTTAAAACTTTAGGTTTTATATTGTTTTGTGTTTTAAAACATAAAATCTAAAATGTGGTAATATCCATGAGGTGCAGATAGAGTAATAGCACAAATTCTGTGTTCATGAAAATTCATTTTAGGATAACTTAATTAAAAGGACTCAGGATTTGAATGATATTAGATTAGACAGAAAAAAGTTCACTTGAGTGTAAGACATAAGTAATAAAAACCAAAGGTAGCTAACTTTTTTAGGCTTCTTCTTTCTTTAACGAGTATGCATATGAAATAAAATTTCCATGTCCATGTCCATTTTTCCATGGTACATAGGGCTTCTATAATTTCATCTATTTCATCCTGCAGTTATTTTCACGGGTTTCTGTGTCCACCACTATCTGGAATCTCTGAGATGGTGAAAACGAAATCTTATTCTTCTTTATATTTCAAACAATTCCTAGCACATTATCAAAAATACCTGATAAAATTTATTGTGTCTGTAATACTGGTAAGCATGTAAAAGGGTGGTAAATATATAGGCTTTAAGTTTAGATAGATCTAAATATTATTAAAATTACCAAATTATTGTTTTTAAAAAGTATTAGTTTCCTAGGACAAATAGAGATTTTTAGATAAGGCTGGATTTGTAATACTTTAAGCAACAGGTCACAGTGCTTAAGTATTTAATGCCGATTTGGCAAGCAGCTGATGTTTTACATAATGCTGTCGGGTATTTTATATTTGCGTGTATTTTCTGATGCACTGGATCCAGCACTTCATGTCACGTCATATATCTGTTTATAATGTATACAAATGTATTTTCATATATATTTGATGTTTGATGGCTTTGAAACTTTAATCTTGAAATAGATTTTAAATTTTTATTAAAACTATTTAAATAATTACCATAAAGAAAGAGCTCTTATTAGTTGAAAGAAAATGTAGATTCATGTTTCCTTGGAGACTAGTCTAGTTTCCAAGGATAGACGGCAGTGAGGAGTTGGGCATCTAGATGGAATTTCTGTTGGTTTGGATTCCAGCTCTGCTGCTTACCAGCTTTGTGACCTCAGGCAAACAACTTAACCTCTCCAAGCCTCAATTTCCCCATCTATCTAATGGTGATATTTATAAGTTTCGCCTTATAGGGCCATGGTGGGGATTCCATGAAATAGTGAATGTGAAGTGCTTAGCACAGTGCCTGGCACATACTCAATGCTCTATGCATGTCAGCTAGTACTTAATGATGCTAATAGACATGTTATGTTCCGAAGCACGGGCGGGATCTTGCCTGACGTCCTTCTCTCTGCGTCCTGGTCAGTCTTCACATGGTGGGCATCCTTTATTTCCGGTCACACACGGGTGGTACACAGAACATGCTGTTTCTTTCCTGCCAGAAGGTTCCTGCTGCAGCTCTCCTGCTAGTTTAGCTTAGCCTTCTGGTTTGAGGGATGAGTCACATGTACCATCACTTCCCAGGACCAACAGGACCTTTGAGGAAAGCTATCCCTGCTTACACAGAGAATTGCCCTTGCCTAACACTGAAGCCTGGCAGAGTAACATGAAGTAACCACAGCAATTCTAAAATTAGAATTAGCATGCCTAGAATAACAGGTAGAAGCTTCTCTTGTACTTTATCACTTGCTTCATTTCTGCTCAGCCTAATTTTCACTTGATGTGTAGATTTATTTTTTGTTCACCCATCCAGAAAATGTTGACTGAGGAATTACTCTGTGTTAGGTGCTGTTGTAGGAGCAAGGGATACAATGATGATCAAGGCAGATGCAGCCCTTACCTTCAGGTTGTGGAGTCCGGATACAGACTGGAGGCAGGCAGCTGTAAGATGTGCGACAAATGCTGCGCTGGATCAGCCCATGGTATTAGGAGAGCAGGTAAGGAAGGGTGGGGATGGGAGCGGACAACCTGGAGGAAGAGGCACCTAAGCAGAGTCCGGAAGGCTGAGGAGGAGTCAGCAAGTAAAAGAGAGGGGAATCATGACATGCCATCTCAACTGTAGGGCACGGCTAGCTGGCTGACTTAGCTGCTGTAACACCGGATTTTTGCAAGACTCCCTGAGTATTTCTCGTGGACTTGCGAACAAATCTGAGCAAGAAAACCACGTAATTTCTTTTATGCCCTGCCCAAGAAAGCCACCTGGAGGGGCAAGGGGACCTTAGCAGAAAGAAGCTGGAGGTGGGGGGAGAGCAGGGTGATATTACTCTCCATATGGTGGGGGGTGGACACCTCCCTGTCATATGGCTCGTAATATCCAGCGGGGGAGAGGGGGTTGACTTTCCCCTACGTTATTGGTAATATCACCCCCCTCTCTCCCGCTAAATATTAAGTACAATATCACAGGTGGGGTGTACACCCCCGGCGATGTTTGAAGTAATATCAACTTCTCCCCCTCTGGATGTTAGAAACAATATCACGGGGGTGTACATCCCCCTGCGATCCTGGGAGTAACATCATCCTCTTTCCCCCGGATATTAGGAACAATATCATGGGGAGGGGGGTGCACACCCCCTGCGATATTGAAAGTCATATCATCTTCTTTCTCCCTGGATATTAGGAACAATATCACAGAAGGTGTTTACAACTTTTGCAATGTTGGGAGTAATACCATCCTCTCTCACCCTAGATATTCAGAACAACATGACATGGGAATTGTACCCTTCTGTTTATTGAGAGTAATATCATCCTCTCCCTTTCTGTATATTAGAAACAATATCACAGAGGGCTGTGTACACCCCCAGGAATGTTTTGAGTAATATTATCCTCTCTCTGCCTGGATATTTGGAACAATATGATAGGAGTTGTGTACACCCACTGTGATATTCGGTTTAATATCAACTTCTATCCCCTGGATATTGGGAGTAATATCTATTTTTAGCCCCTGGATACTAGGGACAATATCACAGGAGGGGTGTATACACACGGCGCTATTGGGAGTAATATCATTTTCTCCACCCCTTGATATTAGGTACAATATAACAGTGGGGACGTGTACCCCCTGGGATATTGGGAGTAATATTAATCTCTTCCCCTGTGGATGTTAGGAACAATATCACAGAAGGTGTGTATACCCCCAGCGATATTGGGAGTAAGATCATCCTCTCCCAACTTGGATATTAGGAACAATATCACAGAAGGTGTGTATACCCCCAGCAGATATTGGGAGTAATATCATCCTCTCCCAAAATGGAGATTAGGAACAATATCACAGGAAAGGTGTACACCTCTTCTGATATTTGTGGTAATATCATCTCCTCCCCTCATTGATATTAGGAATGATATCACAAGGTGTGTACAGCCCCTGCGATATTGGGAGTAATATTATTCTCTCTTCCCCTGGATATTAGAAATAATATCACAGGCGGAGTGTACAGCCAACCCCCTGTGATATTGGGGGTAATGTCATCCTCTTTTAACCTGGATATTAGGAACAATATCACAGGGGGCTTGGACATTTCTTTCGATACTGGGAGTAATATCATCCTCTCCACAAGTAAATAGTAGGAAAAATATCAAAGGTGTGTACACCGCTTGTGATATTGGGAGTAATATCATCCTACCTCACCTGGATATTAGAAAAAATATCGGGGGGCATTTACACCACCTGCGATATTGGGAATAATATAATTTTCTACCCCAGTGGATATTTAGAACAATATCACAGGGGCAGTGTACACCCTCTGAGATATTGCGAGTAATATCATTCTCACTCCGCCGCCCCCACCCCAGATATTAGGAACAATATAACAGGCAGATTATACACCTGCTGCAACATTGAAAGTAATATCATCCTTTTCCCCCTGGATATTAGGAACAATATCTTATGGGGGGTTTACAGCCCATTCCATTTTGGGAGTAATATCAACTTCTTCATTGCTGGAAATAAGAAACAATATAGCAGTTCTGGTGTACACACCCTGTGATATGGGCAGTAATATCATAGACTCTCCCCCGGCATACTAGGAACAATATCAAAAAGGGGTGTATACCCACAGCGATTTTGGGATTAATATCATACTCTCCCCCCTGGATATTAGGAGCCATATCAAAGAAGGAGTGTCTACCCCTTGCGATAGTGACAGTAATATCATCCTCTCCCTCCCTGGATATTAAGAACAATACCACAGAATTGGTGTACACCCACTACGATCATGGGAGTAACGTCATCCTCTAACCCCTGGATATGAAAAACAATATCACAGAGGAGGTGTACACCCCTCGCAATATGGCCAGTAATATCATCGTCTCCTCCACTGCGTATTAGGAACAATATCAAAAGGGGTGTGTACACCTCCTGCGCTATTGGGAGTAATGTCATTCTCTTTTCCCCTGAATATGAGGAATAATATCACTGATGGGGTGTACAACTCCTACGATATAGGCAGTAATATCATCCTCTCCCAACCTGGATATTAGGAACAAAATAACAGGACATGTACACCCCCTGCGATACTGGGAATAATATCATCCTCTCTCCCACTTAATATTAGAAACCGTATCCCAGGAAGAGTGTAAACCCTCTGAGATATTGAGAGTAATATCATCCACTCCCTACCTAAATATTAAAAACAATGTCACGGGAGGGGTGTACACCCCTACAATATTGGGAGTAATATCATCCTCTCCCTCCCTAGTTATTAGAAACAATATAAAAGGGGTCATGTACACCCCCTGTGATATTGGGAGTAATATCATTCTAATCCCCCCTGGATATTAGGAAGAATATTATACAGGGGATGTACACCCCTTGACATATTGTGAGTCATATCATTTATCTTCCCTTGGACGTTAGGGACAACATCACGGGGCGGGGGGTGTCCCCTGTTATATTGAAATTATTATCATCCTCTCCCAAACTGAATATTAAAAACAACATCACGGGGGTGTTGTGACCCCAGCAATATGGACAGTGCTATCATTGTCCCCCTCTCTAAATATTAAGAACAGTATCACAAGAGGGGTGTACCCCCCCTGCGATATGGCCAGTAATATCATCGTCTCTACCTTTGGATACTAGGAACAACATCACAGAGGGTGTGTACACCCCCTGCGATATTGGGCATAATGTTAGCCTCTCTTCCCCTGGATATGAGGAACAATATCCCTGGTCGGGGGAGGTGGAGTACATTAAGAACAATATCTGAAGGAGGTGGGTGTACACCCCGTGAGATATTGGGTGTAGTATCATCCTCTCTTTCCTAGGATATTAAGAACAATATCACAGGAGGGGTGTACAGCCCCTGCGATATTGTGAATAATATCACCCTACCCCCCTCTCGATATAAGGAACAATATCCCGGGGTGGGTGTACATCCCCTGCGATATTGGGCATAATGTCATCATCTCCCAACGTGGATATTGGGAATAATGTCACAGGGGGGTGTACACCTTCTTCGATATTGGGAGTAGTATCGTCCTCTCCCCTCGGGATTGTAGGCAAAATATGGAAGGGGTTTTACAACTCATGCGATATGGGCAGTAATATCATCCTCTCTCCACCTAGATATTAGGAACTATATCACAGGCGGCTGTACACTTGTTACGATATTGGGAGTAATATCATCCTCTCCCATCATGGATATTAAGAACAATATTCCAAAGGAGGTGTACACCCCCTGCGATACTGACAGTAATATTTGGCTCTCCCCTTCGGGATATTAGGAACAATATCGCAGGAGGTGTGTACAACCCCTGTGATATTGGGAGTAATATCGTCTTCTCCCCCGAATATAAGGAACAATGTCACAGGAGGATGTACACCCCCTGGGATATTGGGAGTAATATCATTTTCTCCCCCTCGAGATATTCGGAACAATATCACAGTGGGTGTGTACAGCCGCTGCGACATTGCCACGGGTATCATCCTCTCCCTCACAGGATATAAGGAACAATGTCACAAGGGGTGTACACCCCCTGCGATATTGGGGGTAATATCTTCCCCTCCCCCGCTGGCTATTAGGAACAGTGTCACAGAAGGGGTGTCCACTCCCTGCTATATTGGGAGTGAGATCATCCTCTCTGTCCCCGGATATTAGGAACAATATCCCTAGGGAGTGTACACCTCCTGCAATATTGAGACTAACATCATCCTCTCGCCCCCTGGATATTAGGATCAATATCACAGGGGTGGTGTACATCCCCTGCGAAACTGGAAGAAATATCATCCTCTCCACCTTTGGATGATAGGGACAATATCACGGGGGAAGTCTACGCCCCCTGCGATATTGGGAGTCATATCATCCTCTCCCACCCAGGATATTCGGAAAAAAGATGACCGAAGTGATGTATACCCACTGCGATATTTTTCATAATGTCATCCTCTACTCCCTGGCAATTAGGAATAACATCATAGAGGGGTGTACACTTTCTGTGATATTGGGAGTAACATCCTCTACCCCTCGGATATCGGGAACAATTATATTAAGTATTAATATTCATAAATATAACAATTAATAGAAATCATCAATATAAATAATTACTATAAAGATAGTAAAAGTTAATACGGATTAAAAATATTAATGGTTACTATTAATAATTAATAGCAACCTCACAATAATAACATAATGATATCGGTAATTAATGTTACTTAATTAAATCAATACGTGATGTTGGTAATAAAACAATTAAGATTAATAACTAATATTGAAAAATGACAATACTAATAATTAATTTTAATCATGCATAAACATATTTAAAATAATCATTAATGATTAATAACGTTATACTATTAATTAATATTACCATTGATAATTATTAAGACATGTTTAACAATAATATTATTAAGATTGATGCTTAATAATTAATCGTATTATTTCTCCTAATACCGCAGGGGGTGTACACCTACCCGAGATATTGTTCCTAATATCCAGGGATGGAGAGCATGATATTAGTTTTAATATCTCAGTAGGTGTACACTCACCCTGTGACACTGATCCTAATATCCAGGGGATAGAGTATGACATGACTCCCAACATAGCAATGAATGTACAGCCACCCGGTGATATTGCTCCTAATATTCACGGAAGAAGCGTAGGATATTACTCCCAATATCGCAGGGAGTGTACACCTCTTCTGTGACATTGTTCCTGGTATCCCGCGGGGGAGAGGATGATAATAATTAAAGTATCGCAGGCTGTGTTCACTCACCCTGTGATATTGTTATAAATATCCTGAAAGGGAGAGGATGATATTACTCCCCGTAATAGATAGATATTACTCCCCATAACAGAGCAGGAGGTGTACACCCACCGTGTGATACTGTTCCTAATATTCAGAGGCAGAGAGGTCGATATTACTCTCAATATCGCAGGAAGTGTACACCCCCGTGTGAGATGGTCCTTAATAATATTCCAAGGCAGAGGGGTTGATATTACTACATTTATCGCAGAAAGTGTACACCCCCCCAGGGATGTTGTTCCCATGATCCTGGAGAGAAGAGGATGATATTAGTTTAAATATGACAGAAGGTGTACACGCCCTCACTGATATTGTTTCTAATTTCAGTGTGGGAGAGGAGGATATGACACCCAATATCACAGGGAGTAGAAACACAGCTGTGATACGGTTCTTAATATTCAGGGTGGAAGAGGATATTACTCCCAATACAGACGGGTGTACAACCTCTGCACACCGAGGGTGTACACCCATCTGTCAAACAGCACATAATTTCCAGAGGGGGAGATATTACCCCCAATATAGTAAACAGGCTGTGAGTCCACCGTGGATCGTAATAACTCGGGGGGGAGAGGAGGTGGCTCTTACTCCCCATATCGCGGGGGGTGCCTCACCCCACTGCGAGGTGGATCATAATAGCGAGGGGGGGGGAGAAGGGGTGGCTGTTACTCCCCATATCGCGGAGGGTGCCTCACCCCCCTGACATGTGGATCGTAATAAATAGCCGGGGGGGGGGAAAGGGGGTGGCTCTTACTCCCCATATCTCAGGGGGTGCCTCACACCCCTGCAATGTGGATCATAATAAATAGCTGGGGGGGAAAGGGGGTGGCCCTTACTCCCCATACCGCGGGAGGTGCCTCACCCCCTGCGATGTGACCTGTGTCCATTGTGAGCATTCTCTTTTTTCCTGCTATTAGGAACAACTTCACAGAGTGTGTGTACACAGCCTGCGATATGAAAACTAATATCCTCTGCACCTCCGCATGTACGGACCATATCACACACTGGGTGTACACTTTTTGCGGGATTTGGGGTCATGTCATCCTGTGTTTCCCTAAATAGTCGGGGAAATATCACAGGCCTATTCGGAGGCACATCCTACTTTTGCTACTGGAAATTAGGAGTAATGTCACAGATGGGGTGTAAAGCCGCTGTCATATTTGAAGTAATATCATGCTCTCCCCCACTAGTTGTGACGCACAGTATCACAGGGGGTATATACCTTCTGCGGTATTGGGAGTAATATCATCATCTCTTCCTTTACATGATAGGAACAACATCAGAGACGGGGTGTACACCCCGTGTGTTTTTGAAAGCAATGTCATTCACTCTTCTTCTAGATTTTACGATTCATATCACAGGCGGGGTGTGCACCCCTTCGTATATTGGGAGTCATCGGATCCTTTTTCAAGCTGTATATTTAGAACAATATCCCATGGGGCTGTACATGTCTTCGATACTGGTCGTAATATCATCTTGTCCTTTCCTGGATACAAGAAAAAATATCACAGACGAGGTGTACACCCCTTGTAATATTGGGAGTAATATCACCTCTCCCCATGTGGTTATTGAGGACAAAATCACAGGGTGGTGTACAGTTCCTACTTTATTGAGAGTAATATCATCCACTCACCCCCCGGATATCAGGAGCCACATCACAGAAGAGTTGTACACCCCTTCGATATTGTCAGCAATATCACCGTCTTCCCACCTAGATATTAGGAACAATACCCCGGGGGGTTTGGGGGTGTACACCCACTGCGAGATCCAGAGTAATATCAGCCTTTTCCCGCTGGATATTAGGAAGTATATCACAGGTGTGTGTGCACCTTCTGCGATATTGGGAGTAATATCAGCCTCTACCCCGCTGCATATTAGGAACAATATACGGGGGGCGTGGGGGTTACGCTCCCTGCGATATTGAGAGTAATGTTATTCTCTTCTCCCTGTACGTTAGGAACTATATCACGGGGTCTGTACACCTTCTGCCATGTTGGGATTAATGTAATCCTCTCCCCCCATTGAATATCAAAAACAATATCACAGAAGGGCGTACACCCTCTGCGATATGGCCAGTAATACCATCGTCTCTACCTTTGGATACTAGGAACAACATCACAGAGGGTGTGTACACCCCCTGCGATATTGGGCGTAATGTTAGCCTCTCTTCCCCTGGATATGAGGAACAATATCCCTGGTCGGGGGAGGTGGAGTACATTAAGAACAATATCTGAAGGAGGTGGGTGTACACCCCCTGAGATATTGGGTGTAGTATCACCCTCTCTTTCCTAGGATATTAAGAACAATATCACAGGAGGGGTGTACAGCCCCTGCGATATTGGGAGTAATATCATCCCCTCCCCCTCTCTATATAAGGAACAATATCCCGGGGTGGGTGTACATCCCCTGCGATACTGGGCGTAATGTCATCATCTCCCAACGTGGATATTGGGAATAATGTCCCAGGGGGGTGTACACCTTCTTCGATATTGGGAGTAGTATCATCCTCTCCCCTCGGGATTGTAGGCAAAATATGGAAGGGGTTTTACAGCTCATGCGATGTGGGCAGTAATATCATCCTCTCTCCACCTAGATATTAGGAACTATATCACAGGCGGCTGTACACTTGTTACGATATTGGGAGTAATATCATCCTCTCCCATCATGGATATTAAGAACAATATTACCAAAGAGGTGTACACCCCCTGCGATATTGACAGTAATATTTGGCTCTCCCCTTCGGGTTATTAGGAACAATGTTGCAGGAGGTGTGCACAACCCCTGCGATATTGGGAGTCATATCATCTTCTCCCCCTGAATATAAGAAACAATATCACAGTGGGTGTGTACAGCCGCTGCGACGTTGCCACCAGTATCATCCTCTCCCTCCCAGGATATAAGGAACAATGTCACAAGGGGGCGCACACCCCCTGCGATATTGGGGGTAATATCTTCCTCTGCCCCGCTGGCTATTAGGAACAATGTCACAGAAGGGGTGTCCACTCCCTGCTATATTGGGAGTGAGATCTTCCTCTCCATCCCTGAATATTAGGAACAATATCCCTAGGGAGTGTACACCTCCTGCAATAGTGAGACTAAGATCATCCTCTCGCCCCCTGGATATTAGGATCAATATCATAGGGGTGGTGTACACCCCCTGCAAAATTGGAAGAAATATCATCCTCTCCACCTTTGGACGTTAGGGACAGTATCACGGGGGAGGTCTACGCCCCCTGGGATATTGGGAGTCATATCATCCGCTCCCACCCAGGACATTAGGAACAAGATGACTGAACGGAGGTACACCCACAGCGATATTTTCAATCATGTCATCCTCTACGCCCTGGCAATTAGGAGAAACATCATAGAGGGGTGTACACTTTCAGCGACATCGGGAGTAATATCCTCTCCCCCACAGATATCGGGAACAGTTATATTAATTATTAATATTAATAAATATATTAATTAATAGTAATCATCGATATTAATAATTGCAATAGAGATAGTAAAAGTTAATACGGATTAAAAATATTAACAATTACTATTAATAATAACAATATCACTATTAATAATAAAATAATGATATTAATCAATGTTACATAAATCAGTCATAAGTGATGTTGGTAATAAAACAATATTAAGATTAATAACTAATATTGAAAAATGACATTAATACAGATAATTTTAATCATGCAATCGTACATTTAAAATAATCATTAATGATTAATAACGTTATACTATTAATTAATATTACCATTGATAATTATTAAGACTGATGTTTAACAATTAATATTATTAAGATTGGTGCTTAATAATTAATCGTATTATTTCTCCTAATACCGCAGGGGGTGTACACCTACCCGAGATATTGTTCCTAATATCCAGGGATGGAGAGCATGATATTAGTTTTAATATCTCAGTAGGTGTACACTCACCCTGTGACACTGATCCTAATATCCAGGGAGTAGAGTATGACATGACTCCCAACATAGCAATGAATGTACAGCCACCCGGTGATATTGCTCCTAATATTCATGGAAGAAGCATAGGATATTACTTCCAAAATCGCAGGGAGTGTACACCTCTTCTGTGACATTGTTCCTGGTATCCCGAGGGGGAGAGGATGATAATAATTCCAGTATCGCAGGCTGTGATCACCCACCCTGTGATATTGTTATTAACATCCTGAAAGGGAGAGGATGATATTACTCCCCGTAATAGATAGATATTACTCCCCATAACAGAGCAGGAGGTGTACACCCACCCTGTGATATTGTTCCTAATATTCAGAGGCTGAGAGGTCGATATTACTCCCAATATGGCAGGAAGTGTACACCCCCGTGTGAGATGGTCCTTAATAATATTCCAAGGTGGAGGGGGAGATATTACTCCCAATATCGCAGAAAGTGTACCCCCCCAGGGATATTGTTCTCATGATCCTGGAGGGAAGAGGATGATGTCACTTTAAATATCACAGAAGGTGTGCACGCCCCCACTGATATCGGTTCTAATTTCCATGTGGGAGAGGAGGATGTGACGCCCAATCACACCTGCAGTAGAAACACAGCTATGATACTGTTCTTAATATTCAGGGAGGAAGACAATGATATTACTCCCAAAACAGACGACTGTACACCCTCTGCACACCAAGGGTGTACCCCCATCTGTGAAATAGTTTATAATTTCCAGAGGGGGAGATGATATCACTCCGAATACCGTAAACAGGCTGTGAGTCCACCGCGGATCCTAAAAACCAGGGAGGGAAGAGGGGCTGGCAATTACTCCCCGCATCGCGGGGCGTGTCTCACCCCCTTGCGATGGGGGTCCTAAGAGCCAGTGGGGGATGAGGGGCTGGCTCTCAGTCACTGCCTTGCGGGTGGTCCTTCCCCCCCTGCGATGGGGGTCCTAAGAGCCAGGGGGGGAAGAGGGGCTGGCTCTTACACCCCGCATCAAGGGGGGTCCCGGCGATGGGGGTCCTAAGAGCCACGGGGGAAGAGGGGCTGCCTCTCAGTCCCCGCCTTGCGGGGGGTGCCTCCTCCCCCTGCGATGGGGGTCCTAAGAGCCAGGGGGGGAAAGGAGCTGGCTGTCAGTCCCTGTCTCGCGGGGGTGCCTCCCCGCTCCGGGATGGGGGTCCTAAGAGCCAGTGGGGGATGAGGGGCTGGTTCTCAGTCCCAGCCTCGCGGGGGTGCCTCCCCACCAGGCGATGGGGATCCAAAGAGCCAGGGGGGTAAGAGGGGCAGGCTCTCATTCCCCCCCTCGCGGGGGGTGGCTACCTCCCCTGCGATGGGGGTCCTTAGAGCAAGGAAGGGAAGAGGGGCTGGCTCTCAGTCCCCACCTCGCCAGGGGTGCCTCTCCCCCCCTGAGATAGGTGTCCTAATAGCCAGGGGGGAAGAGGGGCTGGCTCTCAGTCCCCGGCTCACGGGGGATGCCTCCCCGTGCTGCAATGGGGGTCCTAAAAGCCAGGGGGTGAAGAGTGGCTGGCTCTCAGTCCCTGCCTCGCGGGTGGTCTTTCCCCCGCTGCGATGGGGGTCCTAAGAGCAAGTGGGGGAAGTGGGGCTGGCTCTCTGTCCCCGCCTCGCGGGGAGTGCCTCGCACCCTTGCGATGGGGGTCCTAAGAGCCAGGGGGGGAAGCGGGGCTGGCTCTCAGTCACCACAGCATGGGGGGCCTTTCTGTTCTGGTTTTGCCCAAGAGTAAGCTTATTTGCATCTGGTTCTAGCAGGGCAGTTGCTGTGAAGGCCCTCAAAAAGGGGGGCCATCCTTTAGAAACCCTGTCTAGCTGTTTAGAGAGGTAGGCCACCGGCCTCAGCCAGGGCCCCACAGTTTGGGTTTAAAGTCCAGCTGCCATCTTTTCTCTGACGCATACAGTGGAAAAGGCTTTGTGAGATCCGCTAGCCCCTGGGCTGGGGCTTTCAGAAGTTTTTCCTTTAAGTCACGAAAGACTTGCTGTTGTTGGAATCCCCATTCCAAATGTTCCCGGTCCCCGCCCCCTTTGTGACATCATACAAAGGCGTGGCTAATACTGCAAAGTTGGGCTCCACAGTCTACAAAACCCCACAGCTCCTAGGAATTCTCTCACCAGCCTTCTGCCCTTAGGCTCCGGTAGATTGCAAATGACCTGCTTTCTTTCGGATCCCGGGCTGCTTTCGGACACCTGTCGAATAGTAAATCCCAAGTAAGCTACCTGCGGTCGTCGGCAGATCTGAGTTTTCTTCTTGGACACCTAATACCCACAGCCCTCCAGGTCGGTCCTAAGGATCTTAGAATCCTCGATGGGGGTCATAAGCCAGGGGGGGAAGAGGGAGTGGCTCTCAGTCCCCGCCTCGCGGGGTGTGCCTCCCCCGTGTGATGGGGATCCTCAGAGTTGGGCGAGGAAGAAGGGCTGGCTCTCAGTCACCGCCTCGCGGGGGGTGCCTCCTCCCCCTGTGACGGGGGTCCTAAAGGCCAGTGGGGGAAGAGGGGCTGGCTCTGAGACCATGCCTCGCGGGGGGTGCCTCCACTCACTGCGATGGGGGTCCTAAGAGCCAGGGGGGGAAGAGGGGCTGGCTCTCAGTCCCCGCCTCGTGGAGGGTGCCTCCCCCCCTTTCGATGGGGGTCCTAAGAGCCAGGAGCGGAACAGGGGCTGGCTTAGTGTACCCGCCTCGCGCGGGGTGCCTCCCTGCCCTGTGATGGGGGTCTTAAGAGCCAGAAGGCTTAGAGGGGCTGGCTCTCAGTACCCGCCTCACGGGGGGGTGTCTTCTCCCCCTGCGATGGGGGTCCTCAGAGCCAGAGGGGGAAGAGGGGTTGGCTCTCAGTCCCCGCCTCGCCGGGGGTGCCTCCTCCCCCTGCGATGGGGGTCCTAAGGGCCCAGGAGGAAGAGGGGCTGTCTCTCAGTCCCCCGCTTGCGGGGGGTGCCTCCCCTCACTGCGATGGGGGTCCTAAGAGCCAGGGGGGAAAGAGCGGCTGGCTCTCAGTCCCCTCCTCGTGGGGGGCGCCTCGCCCCCCTGCGATGGGGGTCCTGAGAGCCAGGGGCAAAAGAGCGGCTGGCTCTCAGTACACGCCTCGCGGGGGGTGCCTCCCCCTCCTGCGATGGGGGTCCTAAGAGCCTCGGGGGTAAGAGGGTCTGGATCTCAGTCCCCGCCTCGCGGGGAGTGCCATGCTACCCTGCGATGGGGGTTTGAAGAGCCAGGCAGGGAAGAGGGGTTGGCTCCCAGTCCCCGCCGCGCCGGGGGTGCATCCCCCCCACAGCGATGGGGGTCCTAAGAGCCATGGGGGGAAGAGGGGCTGGCTATCAGTCCCCGCCGCGCAGGGGGTGCCTCCCCCCCTCGTGATACAGATCCTAAGAGCCAGGGGGGGAACAGGGGCTGGCTCAGTCCCCGCCTCGCGGGTGGTGGCTCGCTCCCCTGAGATGGGCATCCTAAGAGCCAGGGGAGGAAGAGGGGTAGAGGATGATGATAATTTCAGCATCGCAGGCTGTGTTCACCCAGCCTGTTAAATTGTTATTAGTATCCTGAAAGGGAGAGGATGATATTACTCCCCATAACAGACAGATATGACTCCCCATCGTAGAGCACGAGGTGTACACCCGCCCTGTGATGTTCTTCCTCATATTCACAGACCGAGAGGTTGATGTCACTCCCAATATCGGAGGAAGTATACAGCCCCATGTGAGATGTTCCTTAATGATATTCCACAGCGGAGGGGGTGATATGACTACATACATGGCAGAAAGTGGAAACCCCCCAGGGATATTATTCCCACGATACTGGAGGGAAGAAGATGATGTTACTTTCAATATGACAAAAGGTGGATGAAGTGGTGGACTGCCCCTCCACACCTGTGAGTATTTCTAGTTGGGTGGGACGAGAGACTGAGAAAAGAAATAAGACACAGAGAGAAAGTGTAAAGATACAACAGTGGGTCCAGGGGACCGGCGCTCAGCACACCAAGGACCTGCACCGGCACCAGACTCTGAGTTCCCTCAGTTTCTATTGATTATGATTTTCATGATTTTAGCAGAAAGGAATGTAGTAGGAGAGCAGGGTGATGATAAGGAGAGAGTCAGCAGAAGACATGTGAGCAAAAGAATCCATGTCATAATTAGGTTCAAGGGAAGGTACTGTGACTGGACGTGCACGTAAGCCAGATTTGTTTCTCTCCACCCAAACATCTCAGTGGAGTAAAGAAGAACAAGGCACTGTTACTGCAAACATGTCTGGCCTCCCGCCACAGGGCAGCTTTTCTCCTATCTCAGAGTTGAACGAATGTACAATCGGGTTTAACACCGAGATATTCAGTTCCCAGGGGCAAGCAGGAGATAGTGGCCTTCCTCCATCTCAGCTGCAAGAGGATTCCCTCTTTTACTAATCCACCTCAGCACAGACCCATTACGGGTGTCGGGCTGGGGGACAGTCAGGTCTTTCTCATCCCATGAGGCTATATTTCAGACTACCACATGGGGAGAAAGCTTGGACAATACCCTGCTTTCAAGGGCAGAGGTCCCTGCGGCTTTCCACAGTGCACTGTGTCCCCGGTTTATTGAGACTAGAGAATGGCGATGACTTTCACCAAGTATACTGCTGGTAAATATTTTGTAAACAAGGCACGTCCTGCACAGCCCTACATCCCTTAAACTTTGATTTTATACAACACATGTTTTTGTGAGCTCCAGGTTGGGTCAAAGTGGCTGGGGCCAAGCGGCTAGGGCAAAGCTACAAATTAACAACATCTCAGCAAAGCAATTGTTTAAAGGACAGGTCTTTTTCAAAATGGAGTCTCTTATGTCTTTCCTTTCTACATGGACACAGTGACAGTCTGATCTCTCTTTCTTTTCCCTACAGGTGGACACACCCCCACTGATATTCCTTCTAATTGCAACGTGGGAGAGGAGGATATGACACGAGATATCGCAGGGAGCAGAAACACCCCTGTGATACTGTTCTTCCTATTCAGGGAGGAAGAGGATGATATTACTCACAACACAGACGGGTGTACACCCTCTGTACACCGAGGGTGTACACCCGTCTGTGAAAGAGATCCTAATCTCCAGAGGGGGAGATGATATTACTCACAATATGGTAAAGAGGCTGTGAGTCCACGGAGGATCCTCAGAGCCAGCGGGGGAAGAGAGGCTGGCTCTGACACCCCGCCTCGCTGGGGGTGCCTCCCCCCACTGCGATGGGGGTCCTAAGAGCCAGTGGGGGAAGATGGGCTGGCTCTGAGACCCCGCCTCGCGGGGGGTGCCTCCCCCCCCTGCGATGGGGGTCCTACGGGCCAGTGGGGGAAGAGGGGCTGGCTCTGAGACCCCGCCTCGCTGGGGGTGCCTACCCCCCATGCGATGGGGGTCCTAAGGGCCAATGGGGGAAGAGGGGCTGGCTCTGAGAACCCGCCTGGCTGGGGGTGCCTCCCCCCCCTGCGATGGGGTTACTAAGGGACAGTGGGGGAAGAGGGGCTGGCTCTGAGAACCCGCCTGGCTGGGGGTGCCTCCCACCCTTGCGATGGGGTTCCTAAGGGCCAGTGGGGGAAGAGGGGCTGGCTCTCTGTACCAGCCTTGCGGGGGGTGCCTCCCCCCCCGTGATGGGGGTCCTAAGAGCCAGAAGGCTTAGAGGGGCTGGCTCTCTGTACCCGCCTTGCGGGGGGTGCCTCCCCCCCCATGATGGGGGTCCTGAGAGCCAGAAGGCTTAGAGGGGCTGGCTCTCAGTCTCTGCCTCGTGGGGG
Source organism: Pan paniscus (assembly GCF_029289425.2). Lineage (NCBI taxonomy): Eukaryota > Metazoa > Chordata > Mammalia > Primates > Hominidae > Pan > Pan paniscus. The sequence continues at coordinate 196,111,522 of NC_085926.1, forward strand.
GTGCCTCCCCCCCTGCGATGGGGGTCCTAAGGGCCAGTGGGGGAAGAGGGGCTGGCTCTGAGACCCCGTCTCCCTGGGGGTGCCTCCCCCCACTGTGATGGGGGTCCTAAGAGCCAGTGGGGGAAGAGGGGCTGGATCTGAGACCCCGCCTCGCTGGGGGTGCCTCCCCCCCTGCGATGGGGGTCCTAAGGGCCAGTGGGGGAAGGGGGGCTGGCTCTCTGTACCCGCCTCTCGGGGGGTGCCTCCCCCCCTGTGATGGGGGTCCTAAGAGCCAGGAGCAGAAGAGGGGCTGGCTCTCTGTACCCGCCTCGCGGGGGGTGCCTCCCCCCCCTGTGATGGGTGTCCTAAGAGCCAGGAGCAGAAGAGGGGCTGGCTCTCTGTACCCGCCTCGTGGGGGGCGACTCCCCCCCCTGCGATGGGGGTCCTAAGGGCCATTGGGGGAAGAGGGGCTGGCTCTGAGACCCCGCCTCGCTGGGGGTGCCTCCCCCCCCTGCGATGGGGGTCCTAAGGGCCAGTGGGGGAAGAGGGGCTGGCTCTGAGAACCCGCCTCACGGGGGTTGCCTCCGCCCCCTGCGATGGGGGTCCTAAGGGCCAGTGGGGGAAGGGGGGCTGGCTCTCTGTACCCGCCTCTCGGTGGGTGCCTCCCCCCCCTGTGATGGGGGTCCTAAGAGCCAGGAGCAGAAGAGGGGCTGGCTCTCTATACCCGCCTCGCGGGGGGTGCCTCCACCCCCGGGATGGGGTTTCTAAGAGCCAGAAGGCTTAGAGGGGCTGGCTCTCTGTACCCGCTTCGCGGGGGGTGCCACCCCCCCCGTGATGGGGGTCCTAAGAGCCAGAAGGCTTAGAGGGGCTGGCTCTCAGTCTCCGCCTCGTGGGGGGTGCCTCCCCCCCTGCGATGGGAGTCCTAAGGGCCAGTGGGGGAAGAGGGACTGGCTCTGAGACCCCGCCTTGCTGGAGGTGCCTCCTCCCCCTGCGATGTGGGTCCTAAGAGCCAGGGGGGGATGAGGGGCTGGCTCTCAGTGCCCGCCTCTCGGGGAGTGCCTCCCCTTCCTGCGATGGGGGTCCTAAGAGCCAGGAGGGGAAGAGGGGCTGGCTTTCAGTCACCACAGCTTGGGGGGCCTTTATGTTCTGGTTTTTCCCAAGAGTCAGCTGATTTGCTTCTTGTACTAGCAGGGCAGTTGCTGCCAAGGCCCTCAAACAGGGGGGCCATCCTTTAGAAACCCTGTCTAGGTGTTTAGAGAGGTAGGCCACCGGCCTCAGCCAGGGCCCCACAGTTTGGGTTTAAAGTCCAGCTGCCATCTTTTCTCTGACGCATACAGTGGAAAAGGCTTTGTGAGATCCGCTAGCCCCTGGGCTGGGGCTTTCAGAAGTTTTTCCTTTAAGTCATGAAAGACTTGCTGTTGTTGGAATCCCCATTCCAAAAGTTGCCGGTCCCCGCCCCCCTTTGTGACGTCATACAAAGGCGTGGCTAATACTGCAAAGTTGGGCTCCACAGTCTACAAAACCCCACAGCTCCTAGGAATTCTCTCACCAGCCTTCTGCCCTTAGGCTCCGGAAGATTGCGAATGACCTGCTTTCTTTCGGATCCCGGGCTGCTTTCGGACACCTGTCGAATAGTAAATCCCAAGTAAGCTACCTGCGGTCGTCGGCAGATCTGAGTTTTTTCTTGGACACCTAATACCCACAGCCCTCCAGGTCGGTCCTAAGGGTCTTAGAATCCTCGATGGGGGTCATAAGCCAGAGGGGGAAGAGGGACTGGCTCTCAGTCCCCGCCTCGCGGGGTGTGCCTCCCCCGTGTGATGGGGATCCTCAGAGTTGGGCGAGGAAGAAGGGCTGGCTCTCAGTCCCCGCCTCGCGGGGTGTGCCTCCCCCGTGTGATGGGGATCCTCAGAGTTGGGCGAGGAAGAAGGGCTGGCTCTCAGTCACCGCCTCGCGGGGGGTGCCTCCCCTCCCTGCGATGGGGGTCCTAAGAGCCAGGGGGGAAAGAGCGGCTGGCTCTCAGTCCCCGCCTCACGGGGGGTGCCTCCCCCCTTGCGATGGGGGTCCTAAGAGAAATGGAGGGAAGAGGGGCTGGCTCTCAGTCCCCGCCACGAGGGGGTGCCTCCCCCCCTGCGATGGGGGTCCCAAGAGCCAGGGGGGGAAGAGCGGCTGGCTCTAAGTCCGCGCCTCGCCAGGGGTGCATCCCCCCACTGCGATGGGGGTCCTAAGAGCCAGGGGGGAAGAGGGGCTGGCTCAGTCCCCGCCTCGCGGGGGGTGGCTCGCTCCGCTGAGATGGGCATCCTAAGAGCCAGGGGAGAAAGAGGGGGAGAGGATGATAATTTCAGCATCGCAGGCTGTGTTCACCCAGCCTGTTAAATTGTTATTAGTATCCTGAAAGGGAGAGGATGATATTACTCCCCATAACAGACAGATATGACTCCCCATCGTAGAGCACGAGGTGTACACCCGCCCTGTGATTTTCTTCCTCATATTCAGAGACCGAGAGGTTGATGTCACTCCCAATATCGGAGGAAGTATACAGCCCCATGTGAGATGTTCCTTAATGATATTCCACGGCGGAGGGGGTGATATGACTACATACATGGCAGAAAGTGGAAACCCCCCAGGGATATTATTCCCACGATCCTGGAGGGAAGAAGATGATGTTACTTTCAATATGACAGAAGGTGGATGAAGTGGTGGACTGCCCCTCCACACCTGTGAGTATTTCTAGTTGGGTGGGACGAGAGACTGAGAAAAGAAATAAGACACAGAGAGAAAGTGTAAAGATACAACAGTGGGTCCAGGGGACCGGCGCTCAGCACACCAAGGACCTGCACCGGCACCAGCCTCTGAGTTCCCTCAGTTGTTATTGATTATGATTTTCATGATTTTAGCAGAAAGGAATGTAGTAGGAGAGCAGGGTGATGATAAGGAGAGAGTCAGCAGAAGACATGTGAGCAAAAGAATCTATGTCATAATTAGGTTCAAGGGAAGGTACTATGACTGGACGTGCACGTAAGCCAGATTTGTTTCTCTGCACCCAAACATCTCAGTGGAGTAAAGAAGAACAAGGCAGTGTTACTGCAAACATGTCTGGCCTCCCGCCACAGGGCAGCTTTTCTCCTATCTCAGAGTTGAACGAATGTACAATCGGGTTTTACACCGAGATATTCAGTTCCCAGGGGCAAGCAGGAGATAGTGGCCTTCCTCCATCTCAGCTGCAAGAGGCTTTCCTCTTTTACTAATCCACCTCAGCACAGACCCATTACGGGTGTCGGGCTGGGGGACAGTCAGGTCTTTCTCATCCCATGAGGCTATATTTCAGACTATCACATGGGGAGAGAGCTTGGACAATACCCTGCTTTCAAGGGCAGAGGTCCCTGCGGCTTTCCACAGTGCACTGTGTCCCCGCTTTATTGAGACTAGAGAATGGCGATGACTTTTACCAAGTATACTGCTGGTAAACATTTTGTTAACAAGGCACGTCCTGCACAGCCCTACATCCCTTAAACTTTGATTTTATACAACACATGTTTTTGTGAGCTCCAGGTTGGGTCAAAGTGGCTGGGGCCAAGCGGCTAGGGCAAAGCTACAAATTAACAACATCTCAGCAAAGCAATTGTTTAAAGGACAGGTCTTTTTCAAAATGGAGTCTCTTATGTCTTTCCTTTCTACATGGACACAGTGACAGTCTGATCTCTCTTTCTTTTCCCTACAGGTGGACACGCCCCCACTGATATTCCTTCTAATTGCAACGTGGGAGAGGAGGATATGACACGCGATATCGCAGGGAGCAGAAACACCCCTGTGATACTGTTCTTCGTATTCAGGGAGGAAGGGGATGATATTACTCCCAATACAGACGGGTGTACACCCTCTGTACACCGAGGGTGTACACCCGTCTGTGAAAGAGTTCGTAATCTCCAAAGGGGGAGATGATATTACTCACAATATGGTAAAGAGGCTGTGAGTCCACGGAGGATCCTCAGAGCCAGCGGGGGAAGAGGGGCTGGCTCTGAGACCCCGCCTCACTGGGGGTGCCTCCCCCCACTGCGATGGGGGTCCTAAGAGTCAGTGGGGGAAGAGGGGCTGGCTCTGAAACCACGCCTCGCTGGGGGTGCCTCCCCCCCTGCGATGGGGGTCCTAAGGGCCAGGAGCAGAAGAGGGGCTGGCTCTCTGTACCCGCCTCTCGGGGGGTGCCTCCCCCCCCGTGATGGGGGTCCTAAGAGCCAGGAGCAGAAGTGGGGCTGGCTCTCTGTACCCGCCTCGTGGGGGGCGCCTCCCCCCCCTGCGATGGGGGTCCTAAGGGCCATTGGGGGAAGAGGGGCTGGCTCTGAGACCCCGCCTCGCTGGGGGTGCCTCCCCCCCCTGCGATGGGGGTCCTAAGGGCCAGTGGGGAAGAGGGGCTGGCTCTGAGAACCCGCCTCACGGGGGTTGCCTCCGCCCCTGCGATGGGGGTCCTAAGGGCCAGTGGGGGAAGGGGGGCTGGCTCTCTGTACCCGCCTCTCGGTGGGTGCCTCCCCCCCTGTGATGGGGGTCCTAAGAGCCAGGAGCAGAAGAGGGGCTGGGTCTCTATACCCGCCTCGCGGGGGGTGCCTCCACCCCCGGGATGGGGTTTCTAAGAGCCAGAAGGCTAAAAGGGGCTGGCTCTCTGTACCCGCTTCGCGGGGGGTGCCTCCCCCCCCCGTGATGGGTGTCCTAAGAGCCAGAAGGCTTAGAGGGGCTGGCTCTCAGTCTCCGCCTCGTGGGGGGTGCCTCCCCCCCTGCGATGGGGGTCCTAAGGGCCAGTGGGGGAAGAGGGACTGGCTCTGAGACCCCGCCTCGCTGGAGGTGCCTCCTCCCCCTGCGATGTGGGTCCTAAGAGCCAGGGGGGGATGAGGGGCTGGCTCTCAGTGCCCGCCTCTCGGGGAGTGCCTCCCCTTCCTGCGATGGGGGTCCTAAGAGCCAGGAGGGGAAGAGGGGCTGGCTTTCAGTCACCACAGCTTGGGGGGCCTTTATGTTCTGGTTTTTCCCAAGAGTCAGCTGATTTGCTTCTTGTACTAGCAGGGCAGTTGCTGCCAAGGCCCTTAGGCCCTTAGGCTCCGGAAGATTGCGAATGACCTGCTTTCTTTCGGATCCCGGGCTGCTTTCGGACACCTGTCGAATAGTAAATCCCAAGTAAGCTACCTGCGGTCGTCGGCAGATCTGAGTTTTCTTCTTGGACACCTAATACCCACAGCCCTCCAGGTCGGTCCTAAGGGTCTTAGAATCCTCGATGGGGGTCATAAGCCAGGGGGGGAAGAGGGACTGGCTCTCAGTCCCCGCCTCGCGGGGTGTGCCTCCCCCGTGTGATGGGGATCCTCAGAGTTGGGCGAGGAAGAAGGGCTGGCTCTCAGTCACCGCCTCGCGGGGGGTGCCTCCCCCCCTGCGATGGGGGTCCTAAGAGAAATGGAGGGAAGAGGGGCTGGCTCTCAGTCCCCGCCACGAGGGGGTGCCTCCCCCCCTGCGATGGGGGTCCCAAGAGCCAGGGGGTGAAGAGCGGCTGGCTCTAACTCCGCGCCTCGCCAGGGGTGAATCCCCCCACTGCGATGCGGGTCCTAAGAGCCAGGGGGGAAGAGGGGCTGGCTCAGTCCCCGCCTCGCGGGGGGTGGCTCGCTCCGCTGAGATGGGCATCCTAAGAGCCAGGGGAGAAAGAGGGGGAGAGGATGATAATTTCAGCATCGCAGGCTGTGTTCACCCAGCCTGTTAAATTGTTATTAGTATCCTGAAAGGGAGAGGATGATATTACTCCCCATAACAGACAGATATGACTCCCCATCGTAGAGCACGAGGTGTACACTCGCCCTGTGATGTTCTTCCTCATATTCACAGACCGAGAGCTTGATGTCACTCCCAATATCGGAGGAAGTATACAGCCCCATGTGAGATGTTCCTTAATGATATTCCACGGCGGAGGGGGTGATATGACTACATACATGGCAGAAAGTGGAAACCCCCCAGGGATATTATTCCCACGATCCTGGAGGGAAGAAGATGATGTTACTTTCAATATGACAGAAGGTGGATGAAGTGGTGGACTGCCCCTCCACACCTGTGAGTATTTCTAGTTGGGTGGGACGAGAGACTGAGAAAAGAAATAAGACACAGAGAGAAAGTGTAAAGATACAACAGTGGGTCCAGGGGACCGGCGCTCAGCACACCAAGGACCTGCACCGGCACCAGCCTCTGAGTTCCCTCAGTTTTTATTGATTATGATTTTCATGATTTTAGCAGAAAGGAATGTCGTAGGAGAGCAGGGTGATGATAAGGAGAGAGTCAGCAGAAGACATGTGAGCAAAAGAATCCATGTCATAATTAGGTTCAAGGGAAGGTACTATGACTGGACGTGCACGTAAGCCAGATTTGTTTCTCTCCACCCAAACATCTCAGTGGAGTAAAGAAGAACAAGGCAGTGTTACTGCAAACATGTCTGGCCTCCCGCCACAGGGCAGCTTTTCTCCTATCTCAGAGTTGAACGAATGTACAATCGGGTTTTACACCGAGACATTCAGTTCCCAGGGGCAAGCAGGAGATAGTGGCCTTCCTCCATCTCAGCTGCAAGAGGCTTTCCTCTTTTACTAATCCACCTCAGCACAGACCCATTACGGGTGTCGGGCTGGGGGACAGTCAGGTCTTTCTCATCCCATGAGGCTATATTTCAGACTATCACATGGGGAGAGAGCTTGGACAATACCCTGCTTTCAAGGGCAGAGGTCCCTGCGGCTTTCCACAGTGCACTGTGTCCCCGGTTTATTGAGACTAGAGAATGGCGATGACTTTTACCAAGTATACTGCTGGTAAACATTTTGTTAACAAGGCACGTCCTGCGCAGCCCTACATCCCTTAAACTTTGATTTTATACAACACATGTTTTTGTGAGCTCCAGGTTGGGTCAAAGTGGCTGGGGCCAAGCGGCTAGGGCAAAGCTACAAATTAACAACATCTCAGCAAAGCAATTGTTTAAAGGACAGGTCTTTTTCAAAATGGAGTCTCTTATGTCTTTCCTTTCTACATGGACACAGTGACAGTCTGATCTCTCTTTCTTTTCCCTACAGGTGGACACGCCCCCACTGATATTCCTTCTAATTGCAACGTGGGAGAGGAGGATATGACACGCGATATCGCAGGGAGCAGAAACACCCCTGTGATACTGTTCTTCATATTCAGGGAGGAAGAGGATGATATTACTCCCAATACAGACGGGTGTACACCCTCTGTACACCGAGGGTGTACACCCGTCTGTGAAAGAGTTCGTAATCTCCAGAGGGGCAGATGATATTACTCACAATATGGTAAAGAGGCTGTGAGTCCACGGAGGATCCTCAGAGCCAGCGGGGGAAGAGGGGCTGGCTCTGAGACCCCGCCTCGCTGGGGGTGCCTCCCCCCACTGCGATGGGGGTCCTAAGAGCCAGTGGGGGAAGAGGGGCTGGCTCTGAGACCCCGCCTCGCGGGGGGTGCCTCCCCCCCCTGCGATGAGGGTCCTAAGGGCCAGTGGGGGAAGGGGGGCTGGCTCTCTGTACCCGCCTCTCGGGGGGTGCCTCCCCCCCCTGTGATGGGGGTCCTAAGAGCCAGGAGCAGAAGTGGGGCTGGCTCTCTGTACCCGCCTCGTGGGGGGCGCCTTCCCCCCCTGCGATGGGGGTCCTAAGGGCCATTGGGGGAAGAGGGGCTGGCTCTGAGACCCCGCCTCGCTGGGGGTGCCTCCCCCCCCTGTGATGGGGGTCCTAAGGGCCAGTGGGGGAAGAGGGGCTGGCTCTGAGAACCCGCCTCACGGGGGTTGCCTCCGCCCCTGCGATGGGGGTCCTAAGGGCCAGTGGGGGAAGGGGGGCTGGCTCTCTGTACCCGCCTCTCGTTGGGTGCCTCCCCCCCCTGTGATGGGGGTCCTAAGAGCCAGGAGCAGAAGAGGGGCTGGGTCTCTATACCCGCCTCGCGGGGGGTGCCTCCACCCCCGGGATGGGGTTTCTAAGAGCCAGAAGGCTTAGAGGGGCTGGCTCTCTGTACCCGCTTCGCGGGGGGTGCCTCCCCCCCCCGTGATGGGGGTCCTAAGAGCCAGAAGACTTAGAGGGGCTGGCTCTCAGTCTCCGCCTCGTGGGGGGTGCCTCCCCCCCTGCGATGGGGGTCCTAAGGGCCAGTGGGCGAAGAGGGACTGGCTCTGAGACCCCGCCTCGCTGGGGGTGCCTCCCCCCCCCTGCGATGGGGGTCCTAAGGGCCAGTGGGGGAAGAGGGGCTGGCTCTGAGAACCCGCCTCACGGGGGTTGCCTCCGCCCCCTGCGATGGGGGTCCTAAGGGCCAGTGGGGGAAGGGGGGCTGGCTCTCTGTACCCGCCTCTCGGTGGGTGCCTCTCCCCCCTGTGATGGGGGTCCTAAGAGCCAGGAGCAGAAGAGGGGCTGGCTCTCTATACCCGCCTCGCGGGGGGTGCCTCCACCCCCGGGATGGGGTTTCTAAGAGCCAGAAGGCTTAGAGGGGCTGGCTCTCTGTACCCGCTTCGCGGGGGGTGCCTCCCCCCCCCGTGATGGGGGTCCTAAGAGCCAGAAGGCTTAGAGGGGCTGGCTCTCAGTCTCCGCCTCGTGGGGGGTGCCTGCCCCCCTGCGATGGGGGTCCTAAGGGCCAGTGGGGGAGGAGGGACTGGCTCTGAGACCCCGCCTCGCTGGAGGTGCCTCCTCCCCCTGCGATGTGGGTCCTAAGAGCCAGGGGGGGATGAGGGGCTGGCTCTCAGTGCCCGCCTCTCGGGGAGTGCCTCCCCTTCCTGCGATGGGGGTCCTAAGAGCCAGGAGGGGAAGAGGGGCTGGCTTTCAGTCACCACAGCTTGGGGGGCCTTTATGTTCTGGTTTTTCCCAAGAGTCAGCTGATTTGCTTCTTGTACTAGCACGGCAGTTGCTGCCAAGGCCCTCAAACAGGGGGGCCATCCTTTAGAAACCCTGTCTAGCTGTTTAGAGAGGTAGGCCACCGGCCTCAGCCAGGGCCCCACAGTTTGGGTTTAAAGTCCAGCTGCCATCTTTTCTCTGACGCATACAGTGGAAAAGGCTTTGTGAGATCCGCTAGCCCCTGGGCTGGGGCTTTCAGAAGTTTTTCCTTTAAGTCATGAAAGACTTGCTGTTGTTGGAATCCCCATTCCAAATGTTCCCGGTCCCCGCCCCCTTTGTGACGTCATACAAAGGCGTGGCTAATACTGCAAAGTTGGGCTCCGCAGTCTACAAAACCCCACAGCTCCTAGGAATTCTCTCACCAGCCTTCTGCCCTTAGGCTCCGGAAGATTGCGAATGACCTGCTTTCTTTCGGATCCCGGGCTGCTTTCGGACACCTGTCGAATAGTAAATCCCAAGTAAGCTACCTGCGGTCGTCGGCAGATCTGAGTTTTCTTCTTGGACACCTAATACCCACAGCCCTCCAGGTCGGTCCTAAGGGTCTTAGAATCCTCGATGGGGGTCATAAGCCGGGGGGGAAGAGGGACTGGCTCTCAGTCCCCGCCTCGCGGGGTGTGCCTCCCCCGTGTGATGGGGATCCTCAGAGTTGGGCGAGGAAGAAGGGCTGGCTCTCAGTCCCCGCCTCGCGGGGTGTGCCTCCCTCGTGTGATGGGGATCCTCAGAGTTGGGCGAGGAAGAAGGGCTGGCTCTCAGTCGCTGCCTCGCGGGGGGTGCCTCCCCTCCCTGCGATGGGGGTCCTAAGAGCCAGGGGGGAAAGAGCGGCTGGCTCTCAGTCCCCGCCTCGCGGGGGGTGCCTCCCCCCCTGCGATGGGGGTCCTAAGAGAAATGGAGGGAAGAGGGGCTGGCTCTCAGTCCCCGCCACGAGGGGGTGCCTCCCCCCCTGCGATGGGGGTCCCAAGAGCCAGGGGGGGAAGAGCGGCTGGCTCTAAGTCCGCGCCTCGCCAGGGGTGCATCCCCCCACTGCGATGCGGGTCCTAAGAGCCAGGGGGGAAGAGGGGCTGGCTCAGTCCCCGCCTCGCGGGGGGTGGCTCGCTCCGCTGAGATGGGCATCCTAAGAGCCAGGGGAGAAAGAGGGGGAGAGGATGATAATTTCAGCATCGCAGGCTGTGTTCACCCAGCCTGTTAAATTGTTATTAGTATCCTGAAAGGGAGAGGATGATATTACTCCCCATAACAGACAGATATGACTCCCCATCGTAGAGCACGAGGTGTACACCCGCCCTGTGATTTTCTTCCTCATATTCAGAGACCGAGAGGTTGATGTCACTCCCAATATCGGAGGAAGTATACAGCCCCATGTGAGATGTTCCTTAATGATATTCCACGGCGGAGGGGGTGATATGACTACATACATGGCAGAAAGTGGAAACCCCCCAGGGATATTATTCCCACGATCCTGGAGGGAAGAAGATGATGTTACTTTCAATATGACAGAAGGTGGATGAAGTGGTGGACTGCCCCTCCACACCTGTGAGTATTTCTAGTTGGGTGGGACGAGAGACTGAGAAAAGAAATAAGACACAGAGAGAAAGTGTAAAGATACAACAGTGGGTCCAGGGGACCGGCGCTCAGCACACCAAGGACCTGCACCGGCACCAGCCTCTGAGTTCCCTCAGTTTTTATTGATTATGATTTTCATGATTTTAGCAGAAAGGAATGTCGTAGGAGAGCAGGGTGATGATAAGGAGAGAGTCAGCAGAAGACATGTGAGCAAAAGAATCCATGTCATAATTAGGTTCAAGGGAAGGTACTATGACTGGACGTGCACGTAAGCCAGATTTGTTTCTCTCCACCCAAACATCTCAGTGGAGTAAAGAAGAACAAGGCAGTGTTACTGCAAACATGTCTGGCCTCCCGCCACAGGGCAGCTTTTCTCGTATCTCAGAGTTGAACGAATGTACAATCGGGTTTTACACCGAGACATTCAGTTCCCAGGGGCAAGCAGGAGATAGTGGCCTTCCTCCATCTCAGCTGCAAGAGGCTTTCCTCTTTTACTAATCCACCTCAGCACAGACCCATTACGGGTGTCGGGCTGGGGGACAGTCAGGTCTTTCTCATCCCATGAGGCTATATTTCAGACTATCACATGCGGAGAGAGCTTGGACAATACCCTGCTTTCAAGGGCAGAGGTCCCTGCGGCTTTCCACAGTGCACTGTGTCCCCGGTTTATTGAGACTAGAGAATGGCGATGACTTTTACCAAGTATACTGCTGGTAAACATTTTGTTAACAAGGCACGTCCTGCACAGCCCTACATCCCTTAAACTTTGATTTTATACAACACATGTTTTTGTGAGCTCCAGGTTGGGTCAAAGTGGCTGGGGCCAAGCGGCTAGGGCAAAGCTACAAATTAACAACATCTCAGCAAAGCAATTGTTTAAAGGACAGGTCTTTTTCAAAATGGAGTCTCTTATGTCTTTCCTTTCTACATGGACACAGTGACAGTCTGATCTCTCTTTCTTTTCCCTACAGGTGGACACGCCCCCACTGATATTCCTTCTAATTGCAACGTGGGAGAGGAGGATATGACACGCGATATCGCAGGGAGCAGAAACACCCCTGTGATACTGTTCTTCGTATTCAGGGAGGAAGGGGATGATATTACTCCCAATACAGACGGGTGTACACCCTCTGTACACCGAGGGTGTACACCCGTCTGTGAAAGAGTTCGTAATCTCCAGAGGGGGAGATGATATTACTCACAATATGGTAAAGAGGCTGTGAGTCCACGGAGGATCCTCAGAGCCAGCGGGGGAAGAGGGGCTGGCTCTGAGACCCCGCCTCACTGGGGGTGCCTCCCCCCACTGCGATGGGGGTCCTAAGAGTCAGTGGGGGAAGAGGGGCTGGCTCTGAGACCACGCCTCGCTGGGGGTGCCTCCCCCCCTGCGATGGGGGTCCTAAGGGCCAGTGGGGGAAGGGGGGCTGGCTCTCTGTACCCGCCTCTCGGGGGGTGCCTCCCCTTCCTGTGATGGGGGTCCTAAGAGCCAGGAGCAGAAGAGGGGCTGGCTCTCTGTACCCGCCTCGCGGGGGGTGCCTCCCCCCCCGTGATGGGGGTCCTAAGAGCCAGGAGCAGAAGAGGGGCTGGCTCTCTGTACCCGCCTCGTGGGGGGCGCCTCCCCCCCCGCGATGGGGGTCCTAAGGGCCATTGGGGGAAGAGGGGCTGGCTCTGAGACCCCGCCTCGCTGGGGGTGCCTCCCCCCCCTGCGATGGGGGTCCTAAGGGCCAGTGGGGAAGAGGGGCTGGCTCTGAGAACCCGCCTCACGGGGGTTGCCTCCGCCCCTGCGATGGGGGTCCTAAGGGCCAGTGGGGGAAGGGGGGCTGGCTCTCTGTACCCGCCTCTCGGTGGGTGCCTCCCCCCCCTGTGATGGGGGTCCTAAGAGCCAGGAGCAGAAGAGGGGCTGGCTCTCTATACCCGCCTCGCGGGGGGTGCCTCCACCCCCGGGATGGGGTTTCTAAGAGCCAGAAGGCTAAGAGGGGCTGGCTCTCTGTACCCGCTTCGCGGGGGGTGCCTCCCCCCCCCGTGATGGGTGTCCTAAGAGCCAGAAGGCTTAGAGGGGCTGGCTCTCAGTCTCCGCCTCGTGGGGGGTGCCTCCCCCCCTGCGATGGGGGTCCTAAGGGCCAGTGGGGGAAGAGGGACTGGCTCTGAGACCCCGCCTCGCTGGAGGTGCCTCCTCCCCCTGCGATGTGGGTCCTAAGAGCCAGGGGGGGATGAGGGGCTGGCTCTCAGTGCCCGCCTCTCGGGGAGTGCCTCCCCTTCCTGCGATGGGGGTCCTAAGAGCCAGGAGGGGAAGAGGGGCTGGCTTTCAGTCACCACAGCTTGGGGGGCCTTTATGTTCTGGTTTTTCCCAAGAGTCAGCTGATTTGCTTCTTGTACTAGCAGGGCAGTTGCTGCCAAGGCCCTTAGGCCCTTAGGCTCCGGAAGATTGCGAATGACCTGCTTTCTTTCGGATCCCGGGCTGCTTTCGGACACCTGTCGAATAGTAAATCCCAAGTAAGCTACCTGCGGTCGTCGGCAGATCTGAGTTTTCTTCTTGGACACCTAATACCCACAGCCCTCCAGGTCGGTCCTAAGGGTCTTAGAATCCTCGATGGGGGTCATAAGCCAGGGGGGGAAGAGGGACTGGCTCTCAGTCCCCGCCTCGCGGGGTGTGCCTCCCCCGTGTGATGGGGATCCTCAGAGTTGGGCGAGGAAGAAGGGTTGGCTCTCAGTCACCGCCTCGCGGGGGGTGCCTCCCCCCCTGCGATGGGGGTCCTAAGAGAAATGGAGGGAAGAGGGGCTGGCTCTCAGTCCCCGCCACGAGGGGGTGCCTCCCCCCCTGCGATGGGGGTCCCAAGAGCCAGGGGGTGAAGAGCGGCTGGCTCTAAGTCCGCGCCTCGCCAGGGGTGCATTCCCCCACTGCGATGGGGGTCCTAAGAGCCAGGGGGGAAGAGGGGCTGGCTCAGTCCCCGCCTCGCGGGGGGTGGCTCGCTCCGCTGAGATGGGCATCCTAAGAGCCAGGGGAGAAAGAGGGGGAGAGGATGATAATTTCAGCATCGCAGGCTGTGTTCACCCAGCCTGTTAAATTGTTATTAGTATCCTGAAAGGGAGAGGATGATATTACTCCCCATAACAGACAGATATGACTCCCCATCGTAGAGCACGAGGTGTACACCCGCCCTGTGATTTTCTTCCTCATATTCAGAGACCGAGAGGTTGATGTCACTCCCAATATCGGAGGAAGTATACAGCCCCATGTGAGATGTTCCTTAATGATATTCCACGGCGGAGGGGGTGATATGACTACATACATGGCAGAAAGTGGAAACCCCCCAGGGATATTATTTCCACGATCCTGGAGGGAAGAAGATGATGTTACTTTCAATATGACAGAAGGTGGATGAAGTGGTGGACTGCCCCTCCACACCTGTGAGTATTTCTAGTTGGGTGGGACGAGAGACTGAGAAAAGAAATAAGACACAGAGAGAAAGTGTAAAGATACAACAGTGGGTCCAGGGGACCGGCGCTCAGCACACCAAGGACCTGCACCGGCACCAGCCTCTGAGTTCCCTCAGTTTTTATTGATTATGATTTTCATGATTTTAGCAGAAAGGAATGTAGTAGGAGAGCAGGGTGATGATAAGGAGAGAGTCAGCAGAAGACATGTGAGCAAAAGAATCCATGTCATAATTAGGTTCAAGGGAAGGTACTATGACTGGACGTGCACGTAAGCCAGATTTGTTTCTCTGCACCCAAACATCTCAGTGGAGTAAAGAAGAACAAGGCAGTGTTACTGCAAACATGTCTCGCCTCCCGCCACAGGGCAGCTTTTCTCGTATCTCAGAGTTGAACGAATGTACAATCGGGTTTTACACCGAGACATTCAGTTCCCAGGGGCAAGCAGGAGATAGTGGCCTTCCTCCATCTCAGCTGCAAGAGGCTTTCCTCTTTTACTAATCCACCTCAGCACAGACCCATTACGGGTGTCGGGCTGGGGGACAGTCAGGTCTTTCTCATCCCATGAGGCTATATTTCAGACTATCACATGGGGAGAGAGCTTGGACAATACCCTGCTTTCAAGGGCAGAGGTCCCTGCGGCTTTCCACAGTGCACTGTGTCCCCGCTTTATTGAGACTAGAGAATGGCGATGACTTTTACCAAGTATACTGCTGGTAAACATTTTGTTAACAAGGCACGTCCTGCACAGCCCTACATCCCTTAAACTTTGATTTTATACAACACATGTTTTTGTGAGCTCCAGGTTGGGTCAAAGTGGCTGGGGCCAAGCGGCTAGGGCAAAGCTACAAATTAACAACATCTCAGCAAAGCAATTGTTTAAAGGACAGGTCTTTTTCAAAATGGAGTCTCTTATGTCTTTCCTTTCTACATGGACACAGTGACAGTCTGATCTCTCTTTCTTTTCCCTACAGGTGGACACGCCCCCACTGATATTCCTTCTAATTGCAACGTGGGAGAGGAGGATATGACACGCGATATCGCAGGGAGCAGAAACACCCCTGTGATACTGTTCTTCGTATTCAGGGAGGAAGGGGATGATATTACTCCCAATACAGACGGGTGTACACCCTCTGTACACCGAGGGTGTACACCCGTCTGTGAAAGAGTTCGTAATCTCCAAAGGGGGAGATGATATTACTCACAATATGGTAAAGAGGCTGTGAGTCCACGGAGGATCCTCAGAGCCAGCGGGGGAAGAGGGGCTGGCTCTGAGACCCCGCCTCACTGGGGGTGCCTCCCCCCACTGCGATGGGGGTCCTAAGAGTCAGTGGGGGAAGAGGGGCTGGCTCTGAGACCACGCCTCGCTGGGGGTGCCTCCCCGCCTGCGATGGGGGTCCTAAGGGCCAGTGGGGGAAGGGGGGCTGGCTCTCTGTACCCGCCTCTCGGGGGGTGCCTCCCCTTCCTGTGATGGGGGTCCTAAGAGCCAGGAGCAGAAGAGGGGCTGGCTCTCTGTACCCGCCTCGCGGGGAGTGCCTCCCCCCCCGTGATGGGGGTCCTAAGAGCCAGGAGCAGAAGTGGGGCTGGCTCTCTGTACCCGCCTCGTGGGGGGCGCCTCCCCCCCCTGCGATGGGGGTCCTAAGGGCCATTGGGGGAAGAGGGGCTGGCTCTGAGACCCCGCCTCGCTGGGGGTGCCTCCCCCCCCTGCGATGGGGGTCCTAAGGGCCAGTGGGGAAGAGGGGCTGGCTCTGAGAACCCGCCTCACGGGGGTTGCCTCCGCCCCTGCGATGGGGGTCCTAAGGGCCAGTGGGGGAAGGGGGGCTGGCTCTCTGTACCCGCCTCTCGGTGGGTGCCTCCCCCCCCTGTGATGGGGGTCCTAAGAGCCAGGAGCAGAAGAGGGGCTGGCTCTCTATACCCGCCTCGCGGGGGGTGCCTCCACCCCCGGGATGGGGTTTCTAAGAGCCAGAAGGCTAAGAGGGGCTGGCTCTCTGTACCCGCTTCGCGGGGGGTGCCTCCCCCCCCCGTGATGGGTGTCCTAAGAGCCAGAAGGCTTAGAGGGGCTGGCTCTCAGTCTCCGCCTCGTGGGGGGTGCCTCCCCCCCTGCGATGGGGGTCCTAAGGGCCAGTGGGGGAAGAGGGACTGGCTCTGAGACCCCGCCTCGCTGGAGGTGCCTCCTCCCCCTGCGATGTGGGTCCTAAGAGCCAGGGGGGGATGAGGGGCTGGCTCTCAGTGCCCGCCTCTCGGGGAGTGCCTCCCCTTCCTGCGATGGGGGTCCTAAGAGCCAGGAGGGGAAGAGGGGCTGGCTTTCAGTCACCACAGCTTGGGGGGCCTTTATGTTCTGGTTTTTCCCAAGAGTCAGCTGATTTGCTTCTTGTACTAGCAGGGCAGTTGCTGCCAAGGCCCTTAGGCCCTTAGGCTCCGGAAGATTGCGAATGACCTGCTTTCTTTCGGATCCCGGGCTGCTTTCGGACACCTGTCGAATAGTAAATCCCAAGTAAGCTACCTGCGGTCGTCGGCAGATCTGAGTTTTCTTCTTGGACACCTAATACCCACAGCCCTCCAGGTCGGTCCTAAGGGTCTTAGAATCCTCGATGGGGGTCATAAGCCAGGGGGGGAAGAGGGACTGGCTCTCAGTCCCCGCCTCGCGGGGTGTGCCTCCCCCGTGTGATGGGGATCCTCAGAGTTGGGCGAGGAAGAAGGGCTGGCTCTCAGTCCCCGCCTCGCGGGGTGTGCCTCCCTCGTGTGATGGGGATCCTCAGAGTTGGGCGAGGAAGAAGGGCTGGCTCTCAGTCACCGCCTCGCGGGGGGTGCCTCCCCTCCCTGCGATGGGGGTCCTAAGACCCAGGGGGGAAAGAGCGGCTGGCTCTCAGTCCCCGCCTCGCGGGGGGTGCCTCCCCCCCTGCGATGGGGGTCCTAAGAGAAATGGAGGGAAGAGGGGCTGGCTCTCAGTCCCCGCCACGAGGGGGTGCCTCCCCCCCTGCGATGGGGGTCCCAAGAGCCAGGGGGGGAAGAGCGGCTGGCTCTAAGTCCGCGCCTCGCCAGGGGTGAATCCCCCCACTGCGATGCGGGTCCTAAGAGCCAGGGGGGAAGAGGGGCTGGCTCAGTCCCCGCCTCGCGGGGGGTGGCTCGCTCCGCTGAGATGGGCATCCTAAGAGCCAGGGGAGAAAGAGGGGGAGAGGATGATAATTTCAGCATCGCAGGCTGTGTTCACCCAGCCTGTTAAATTGTTATTAGTATCCTGAAAGGGAGAGGATGATATTACTCCCCATAACAGACAGATATGACTCCCCATCGTAGAGCACGAGGTGTACACTCGCCCTGTGATGTTCTTCCTCATATTCACAGACCGAGAGGTTGATGTCACTCCCAATATCGGAGGAAGTATACAGCCCCATGTGAGATGTTCCTTAATGATATTCCACGGCGGAGGGGGTGATATGACTACATACATGGCAGAAAGTGGAAACCCCCCAGGGATATTATTCCCACGATCCTGGAGGGAAGAAGATGATGTTACTTTCAATATGACAGAAGGTGGATGAAGTGGTGGACTGCCCCTCCACACCTGTGAGTATTTCTAGTTGGGTGGGACGAGAGACTGAGAAAAGAAATAAGACACAGAGAGAAAGTGTAAAGATACAACAGTGGGTCCAGGGGACCGGCGCTCAGCACACCAAGGACCTGCACCGGCACCAGCCTCTGAGTTCCCTCAGTTTTTATTGATTATGATTTTCATGATTTTAGCAGAAAGGAATGTCGTAGGAGAGCAGGGTGATGATAAGGAGAGAGTCAGCAGAAGACATGTGAGCAAAAGAATCCATGTCATAATTAGGTTCAAGGGAAGGTACTGTGACTGGACGTGCACGTAAGCCAGATTTGTTTCTCTCCACCCAAACATCTCAGTGGAGTAAAGAAGAACAAGGCAGTGTTACTGCAAACATGTCTGGCCTCCCGCCACAGGGCAGCTTTTCTCCTATCTCAGAGTTGAACGAATGTACAATCGGGTTTTACACCGAGACATTCAGTTCCCAGGGGCAAGCAGGAGATAGTGGCCTTCCTCCATCTCAGCTGCAAGAGGCTTTCCTCTTTTACTAATCCACCTCAGCACAGACCCATTACGGGTGTCGGGCTGGGGGACAGTCAGGTCTTTCTCATCCCATGAGGCTATATTTCAGACTATCACATGGGGAGAGAGCCTGGACAATACCCTGCTTTCAAGGGCAGAGGTCCCTGCGGCTTTCCACAGTGCACTGTGTCCCCGGTTTATTGAGACTAGAGAATGGCGATGACTTTTACCAAGTATACTGCTGGTAAACATTTTGTTAACAAGGCACGTCCTGCGCAGCCCTACATCCCTTAAACTTTGATTTTATACAACACATGTTTTTGTGAGCTCCAGGTTGGGTCAAAGTGGCTGGGGCCAAGCGGCTAGGGCAAAGCTACAAATTAACAACATCTCAGCAAAGCAATTGTTTAAAGGACAGGTCTTTTTCAAAATGGAGTCTCTTATGTCTTTCCTTTCTACATGGACAGAGTGACAGTCTGATCTCTCTTTCTTTTCCCTACAGGTGGACACGCCCCCACTGATATTCCTTCTAATTGCAACGTGGGAGAGGAGGATATGACACGCGATATCGCAGGGAGCAGAAACACCCCTGTGATACTGTTCTTCATATTCAGGGAGGAAGAGGATGATATTACTCCCAATACAGACGGGTGTACACCCTCTGTACACCGAGGGTGTACACCCGTCTGTGAAAGAGTTCGTAATCTCCAGAGGGGGAGATGATATTACTCACAATATGGTAAAGAGGCTGTGAGTCCACGGAGGATCCTCAGAGCCAGCGGGGGAAGAGGGGCTGGCTCTGAGACCCCGCCTCGCTGGGGGTGCCTCCCCCCACTGCGATGGGGGTCCTAAGAGCCAGTGGGGGAAGAGGGGCTGGCTCTGAGACCCCGCCTCGCGGGGGGTGCCTCCCCCCCCTGCGATGAGGGTCCTAAGGGCCAGTGGGGGAAGGGGGGCTGGCTCTCTGTACCCGCCTCTCGGGGGGTGCCTCCCCCCCCTGTGATGGGGGTCCTAAGAGCCAGGAGCAGAAGTGGGGCTGGCTCTCTGTACCCGCCTCGTGGGGGGCGCCTTCCCCCCCTGCGATGGGGGTCCTAAGGGCCATTGGGGGAAGAGGGGCTGGCTCTGAGACCCCGCCTCACTGGGGGTGCCTCCCCCCACTGCGATGGGGGTCCTAAGAGTCAGTGGGGGAAGAGGGGCTGGCTCTGAGACCACGCCTCGCTGGGGGTGCCTCCCCCCCTGCGATGGGGGTCCTAAGGGCCAGTGGGGGAAGGGGGGCTGGCTCTCTGTACCCGCCTCTCGGGGGGTGCCTCCCCTTCCTGTGATGGGGGTCCTAAGAGCCAGGAGCAGAAGAGGGGCTGGCTCTCTGTACCCGCCTCGCGGGGGGTGCCTCCCCCCCCGTGATGGGGGTCCTAAGAGCCAGGAGCAGAAGTGGGGCTGGCTCTCTGTACCCGCCTCGTGGGGGGCGCCTCCCCCCCCTGCGATGGGGGTCCTAAGGGCCATTGGGGGAAGAGGGACTGGCTCTGAGACCCCGCCTCGCTGGAGGTGCCTCCTCCCCCTGCGATGTGGGTCCTAAGAGCCAGGGGGGGATGAGGGGCTGGCTTTCAGTCACCACAGCTTGGGGGGCCTTTATGTTCTGGTTTTTCCCAAGAGTCAGCTGATTTGCTTCTTGTACTAGCAGGGCAGTTGCTGCCAAGGCCCTTAGGCCCTTAGGCTCCGGAAGATTGCGAATGACCTGCTTTCTTTCGGATCCCGGGCTGCTTTCGGACACCTGTCGAATAGTAAATCCCAAGTAAGCTACCTGCGGTCGTCGGCAGATCTGAGTTTTCTTCTTGGACACCTAATACCCACAGCCCTCCAGGTCGGTCCTAAGGGTCTTAGAATCCTCGATGGGGGTCATAAGCCAGGGGGGGAAGAGGGACTGGCTCTCAGTCCCCGCCTCGCGGGGTGTGCCTCCCCCATGTGATGGGGATCCTCAGAGTTGGGCGAGGAAGAAGGGCTGGCTCTCAGTCACCGCCTCGCGGGGGGTGCCTCCCCCCCTGCGATGGGGGTCCTAAGAGAAATGGAGGGAAGAGGGGCTGGCTCTCAGTCCCCGCCACGAGGGGGTGCCTCCCCCCCTGCGATGGGGGTCCCAAGAGCCAGGGGGGGAAGAGCGGCTGGCTCTAAGTCCGCGCCTCGCCAGGGGTGCATCCCCCCACTGCGATGGGGGTCCTAAGAGCCAGGGGGGAAGAGGGGCTGGCTCAGTCCCCGCCTCGCGGGGGGTGGCTCGCTCCGCTGAGATGGGCATCCTAAGAGCCAGGGGAGAAAGAGGGGGAGAGGATGATAATTTCAGCATCGCAGGCTGTGTTCACCCAGCCTGTTAAATTGTTATTAGTATCCTGAAAGGGAGAGGATGATATTACTCCCCATAACAGACAGATATGACTCCCCATCGTAGAGCACGAGGTGTACACCCGCCCTGTGATTTTCTTCCTCATATTCAGAGACCGAGAGGTTGATGTCACTCCCAATATCGGAGGATGTATACAGCCCCATGTGAGATGTTCCTTAATGATATTCCACGGCGGAGGGGGTGATATGACTACATACATGGCAGAAAGTGGAAACCCCCCAGGGATATTATTCCCACGATCCTGGAGGGAAGAAGATGATGTTACTTTCAATATGACAGAAGGTGGATGAAGTGGTGGACTGCCCCTCCACACCTGTGAGTATTTCTAGTTGGGTGGGACGAGAGACTGAGAAAAGAAATAAGACACAGAGAGAAAGTGTAAAGATACAACAGTGGGTCCAGGGGACCGGCGCTCAGCACACCAAGGACCTGCACCGGCACCAGCCTCTGAGTTCCCTCAGTTTTTATTGATTATGATTTTCATGATTTTAGCAGAAAGGAATGTCGTAGGAGAGCAGGGTGATGATAAGGAGAGAGTCAGCAGAAGACATGTGAGCAAAAGAATCCATGTCATAATTAGGTTCAAGGGAAGGTACTATGACTGGACGTGCACGTAAGCCAGATTTGTTTCTCTCCACCCAAACATCTCAGTGGAGTAAAGAAGAACAAGGCAGTGTTACTGCAAACATGTCTCGCCTCCCGCCACAGGGCAGCTTTTCTCCTATCTCAGAGTTGAACGAATGTACAATCGGGTTTTACACCGAGACATTCAGTTCCCAGGGGCAAGCAGGAGATAGTGGCCTTCCTCCATCTCAGCTGCAAGAGGCTTTCCTCTTTTACTAATCCACCTCAGCACAGACCCATTACGGGTGTCGGGCTGGGGGACAGTCAGGTCTTTCTCATCCCATGAGGCTATATTTCAGACTATCACATGGGGAGAGAGCCTGGACAATACCCTGCTTTCAAGGGCAGAGGTCCCTGCGGCTTTCCACAGTGCACTGTGTCCCCGGTTTATTGAGACTAGAGAATGGCGATGACTTTTACCAAGTATACTGCTGGTAAACATTTTGTTAACAAGGCACGTCCTGCGCAGCCCTACATCCCTTAAACTTTGATTTTATACAACACATGTTTTTGTGAGCTCCAGGTTGGGTCAAAGTGGCTGGGGCCAAGCGGCTAGGGCAAAGCTACAAATTAACAACATCTCAGCAAAGCAATTGTTTAAAGGACAGGTCTTTTTCAAAATGGAGTCTCTTATGTCTTTCCTTTCTACATGGACACAGTGACAGTCTGATCTCTCTTTCTTTTCCCTACAGGTGGACACGCCCCCACTGATATTCCTTCTAATTGCAACGTGGGAGAGGAGGATATGACACGCGATATCGCAGGGAGCAGAAACACCCCTGTGATACTGTTCTTCATATTCAGGGAGGAAGAGGATGATATTACTCCCAATACAGACGGGTGTACACCCTCTGTACACCGAGGGTGTACACCCGTCTGTGAAAGAGTTCGTAATCTCCAGAGGGGGAGATGATATTACTCACAATATGGTAAAGAGGCTGTGAGTCCACGGAGGATCCTCAGAGCCAGCGGGGGAAGAGGGGCTGGCTCTGAGACCCCGCCTCGCTGGGGGTGCCTCCCCCCACTGCGATGGGGGTCCTAAGAGCCAGTGGGGGAAGAGGGGCTGGCTCTGAGACCCCGCCTCGCGGGGGGTGCCTCCCCCCCCTGCGATGAGGGTCCTAAGGGCCAGTGGGGGAAGGGGGGCTGGCTCTCTGTACCCGCCTCTCGGGGGGTGCCTCCCCCCCCTGTGATGGGGGTCCTAAGAGCCAGGAGCAGAAGTGGGGCTGGCTCTCTGTACCCGCCTCGTGGGGGGCGCCTTCCCCCCCTGCGATGGGGGTCCTAAGGGCCATTGGGGGAAGAGGGGCTGGCTCTGAGACCCCGCCTCGCTGGGGGTGCCTCCCCCCCCTGTGATGGGGGTCCTAAGGGCCAGTGGGGGAAGAGGGGCTGGCTCTGAGAACCCGCCTCACGGGGGTTGCCTCCGCCCCTGCGATGGGGGTCCTAAGGGCCAGTGGGGGAAGGGGGGCTGGCTCTCTGTACCCGCCTCTCGTTGGGTGCCTCCCCCCCCTGTGATGGGGGTCCTAAGAGCCAGGAGCAGAAGAGGGGCTGGGTCTCTATACCCGCCTCGCGGGGGGTGCCTCCACCCCCGGGATGGGGTTTCTAAGAGCCAGAAGGCTTAGAGGGGCTGGCTCTCTGTACCCGCTTCGCGGGGGGTGCCTCCCCCCCCCGTGATGGGGGTCCTAAGAGCCAGAAGACTTAGAGGGGCTGGCTCTCAGTCTCCGCCTCGTGGGGGGTGCCTCCCCCCCTGCGATGGGGGTCCTAAGGGCCAGTGGGCGAAGAGGGACTGGCTCTGAGACCCCGCCTCGCTGGGGGTGCCTCCCCCCCCCTGCGATGGGGGTCCTAAGGGCCAGTGGGGGAAGAGGGGCTGGCTCTGAGAACCCGCCTCACGGGGGTTGCCTCCGCCCCCTGCGATGGGGGTCCTAAGGGCCAGTGGGGGAAGGGGGGCTGGCTCTCTGTACCCGCCTCTCGGTGGGTGCCTCTCCCCCCTGTGATGGGGGTCCTAAGAGCCAGGAGCAGAAGAGGGGCTGGCTCTCTATACCCGCCTCGCGGGGGGTGCCTCCACCCCCGGGATGGGGTTTCTAAGAGCCAGAAGGCTTAGAGGGGCTGGCTCTCTGTACCCGCTTCGCGGGGGGTGCCTCCCCCCCCCGTGATGGGGGTCCTAAGAGCCAGAAGGCTTAGAGGGGCTGGCTCTCAGTCTCCGCCTCGTGGGGGGTGCCTGCCCCCCTGCGATGGGGGTCCTAAGGGCCAGTGGGGGAGGAGGGACTGGCTCTGAGACCCCGCCTCGCTGGAGGTGCCTCCTCCCCCTGCGATGTGGGTCCTAAGAGCCAGGGGGGGATGAGGGGCTGGCTCTCAGTGCCCGCCTCTCGGGGAGTGCCTCCCCTTCCTGCGATGGGGGTCCTAAGAGCCAGGAGGGGAAGAGGGGCTGGCTTTCAGTCACCACAGCTTGGGGGGCCTTTATGTTCTGGTTTTTCCCAAGAGTCAGCTGATTTGCTTCTTGTACTAGCACGGCAGTTGCTGCCAAGGCCCTCAAACAGGGGGGCCATCCTTTAGAAACCCTGTCTAGCTGTTTAGAGAGGTAGGCCACCGGCCTCAGCCAGGGCCCCACAGTTTGGGTTTAAAGTCCAGCTGCCATCTTTTCTCTGACGCATACAGTGGAAAAGGCTTTGTGAGATCCGCTAGCCCCTGGGCTGGGGCTTTCAGAAGTTTTTCCTTTAAGTCATGAAAGACTTGCTGTTGTTGGAATCCCCATTCCAAATGTTCCCGGTCCCCGCCCCCTTTGTGACGTCATACAAAGGCGTGGCTAATACTGCAAAGTTGGGCTCCGCAGTCTACAAAACCCCACAGCTCCTAGGAATTCTCTCACCAGCCTTCTGCCCTTAGGCTCCGGAAGATTGCGAATGACCTGCTTTCTTTCGGATCCCGGGCTGCTTTCGGACACCTGTCGAATAGTAAATCCCAAGTAAGCTACCTGCGGTCGTCGGCAGATCTGAGTTTTCTTCTTGGACACCTAATACCCACAGCCCTCCAGGTCGGTCCTAAGGGTCTTAGAATCCTCGATGGGGGTCATAAGCCGGGGGTGAAGAGGGACTGGCTCTCAGTCCCCGCCTCGCGGGGTGTGCCTCCCCCGTGTGATGGGGATCCTCAGAGTTGGGCGAGGAAGAAGGGCTGGCTCTCAGTCCCCGCCTCGCGGGGTGTGCCTCCCTCGTGTGATGGGGATCCTCAGAGTTGGGCGAGGAAGAAGGGCTGGCTCTCAGTCGCTGCCTCGCGGGGGGTGCCTCCCCTCCCTGCGATGGGGGTCCTAAGAGCCAGGGGGGAAAGAGCGGCTGGCTCTCAGTCCCCGCCTCGCGGGGGGTGCCTCCCCCCCTGCGATGGGGGTCCTAAGAGAAATGGAGGGAAGAGGGGCTGGCTCTCAGTCCCCGCCACGAGGGGGTGCCTCCCCCCCTGCGATGGGGGTCCCAAGAGCCAGGGGGGGAAGAGCGGCTGGCTCTAAGTCCGCGCCTCGCCAGGGGTGCATCCCCCCACTGCGATGCGGGTCCTAAGAGCCAGGGGGGAAGAGGGGCTGGCTCAGTCCCCGCCTCGCGGGGGGTGGCTCGCTCCGCTGAGATGGGCATCCTAAGAGCCAGGGGAGAAAGAGGGGGAGAGGATGATAATTTCAGCATCGCAGGCTGTGTTCACCCAGCCTGTTAAATTGTTATTAGTATCCTGAAAGGGAGAGGATGATATTACTCCCCATAACAGACAGATATGACTCCCCATCGTAGAGCACGAGGTGTACACCCGCCCTGTGATTTTCTTCCTCATATTCAGAGACCGAGAGGTTGATGTCACTCCCAATATCGGAGGAAGTATACAGCCCCATGTGAGATGTTCCTTAATGATATTCCACGGCGGAGGGGGTGATATGACTACATACATGGCAGAAAGTGGAAACCCCCCAGGGATATTATTCCCACGATCCTGGAGGGAAGAAGATGATGTTACTTTCAATATGACAGAAGGTGGATGAAGTGGTGGACTGCCCCTCCACACCTGTGAGTATTTCTAGTTGGGTGGGACGAGAGACTGAGAAAAGAAATAAGACACAGAGAGAAAGTGTAAAGATACAACAGTGGGTCCAGGGGACCGGCGCTCAGCACACCAAGGACCTGCACCGGCACCAGCCTCTGAGTTCCCTCAGTTTTTATTGATTATGATTTTCATGATTTTAGCAGAAAGGAATGTCGTAGGAGAGCAGGGTGATGATAAGGAGAGAGTCAGCAGAAGACATGTGAGCAAAAGAATCCATGTCATAATTAGGTTCAAGGGAAGGTACTATGACTGGACGTGCACGTAAGCCAGATTTGTTTCTCTCCACCCAAACATCTCAGTGGAGTAAAGAAGAACAAGGCAGTGTTACTGCAAACATGTCTCGCCTCCCGCCACAGGGCAGCTTTTCTCCTATCTCAGAGTTGAACGAATGTACAATCGGGTTTTACACCGAGACATTCAGTTCCCAGGGGCAAGCAGGAGACAGTGGCCTTCCTCCATCTCAGCTGCAAGAGGCTTTCCTCTTTTACTAATCCACCTCAGCACAGACCCATTACGGGTGTCGGGCTGGGGGACAGTCAGGTCTTTCTCATCCCATGAGGCTATATTTCAGACTATCAGATGGGGAGAGAGCTTGGACAATACCCTGCTTTCAAGGGCAGAGGTCCCTGCGGCTTTCCACAGTGCATTGTGTCCCCGGTTTATTGAGACTAGAGAATGGCGATGACTTTTACCAAGTATACTGCTGGTAAACATTTCGTTAACAAGGCACGTCCTGCACAGCCCTACATCCCTTAAACTTTGATTTTATACAACACATGTTTTTGTGAGCTCCAGGTTGGGTCAAAGTGGCTGGGGCCAAGCGGCTAGGGCAAAGCTACAAATTAACAACATCTCAGCAAAGCAATTGTTTAAAGGACAGGTCTTTTTCAAAATGGAGTCTCTTATGTCTTTCCTTTCTACATGGACACAGTGACAGTCTGATCTCTCTTTCTTTTCCCTACAGGTGGACACGCCCCCACTGATATTCCTTCTAATTGCAACGTGGGAGAGGAGGATATGACACGCGATATCGCAGGGAGCAGAAACACCCCTGTGATACTGTTCTTCGTATTCAGGGAGGAAGGGGATGATATTACTCCCAATACAGACGGGTGTACACCCTCTGTACACCGAGGGTGTACACCCGTCTGTGAAAGAGTTCGTAATCTCCAAAGGGGGAGATGATATTACTCACAATATGGTAAAGAGGCTGTGAGTCCACGGAGGATCCTCAGAGCCAGCGGGGGAAGAGGGGCTGGCTCTGAGACCCCGCCTCACTGGGGGTGCCTCCCCCCACTGCGATGGGGGTCCTAAGAGTCAGTGGGGGAAGAGGGGCTGGCTCTGAAACCACGCCTCGCTGGGGGTGCCTCCCCCCCTGCGATGGGGGTCCTAAGGGCCAGTGGGGGAAGGGGGGCTGGCTCTCTGTACCCGCCTCTCGGGGGGTGCGTCCCCTTCCTGTGATGGGGGTCCTAAGAGCCAGGAGCAGAAGAGGGGCTGGCTCTCTGTACCCGCCTCGCGGGGGGTGCCTCCCCCCCCGTGATGGGGGTCCTAAGAGCCAGGAGCAGAAGTGGGGCTGGCTCTCTGTACCCACCTCGTGGGGGGCGCCTCCCCCCCCTGCCATGGGGGTCCTAAGGGCCATTGGGGGAAGAGGGGCTGGCTCTGAGACCCCGCCTCGCTGGGGGTGCCTCCCCCCCCTGCGATGGGGGTCCTAAGGGCCAGTGGGGAAGAGGGGCTGGCTCTGAGAACCCGCCTCACGGGGGTTGCCTCCGCCCCTGCGATGGGGGTCCTAAGGGCCAGTGGGGGAAGGGGGGCTGGCTCTCTGTACCCGCCTCTCGGTGGGTGCCTCCCCCCCCTGTGATGGGGGTCCTAAGAGCCAGGAGCAGAAGAGGGGCTGGCTCTCTATACCCGCCTCGCGGGGGGTGCCTCCACCCCCGGGATGGGGTTTCTAAGAGCCAGAAGGCTAAGAGGGGCTGGCTCTCTGTACCCGCTTCGCGGGGGGTGCCTCCCCCCCCCGTGATGGGTGTCCTAAGAGCCAGAAGGCTTAGAGGGGCTGGCTCTCAGTCTCCGCCTCGTGGGGGGTGCCTCCCCCCCTGCGATGGGGGTCCTAAGGGCCAGTGGGGGAAGAGGGACTGGCTCTGAGACCCCGCCTCGCTGGAGGTGCCTCCTCCCCCTGCGATGTGGGTCCTAAGAGCCAGGGGGGGATGAGGGGCTGGCTCTCAGTGCCCGCCTCTCGGGGAGTGCCTCCCCTTCCTGCGATGGGGGTCCTAAGAGCCAGGAGGGGAAGAGGGGCTGGCTTTCAGTCACCACAGCTTGGGGGGCCTTTATGTTCTGGTTTTTCCCAAGAGTCAGCTGATTTGCTTCTTGTACTAGCACGGCAGTTGCTGCCAAGGCCCTTAGGCCCTTAGGCTCCGGAAGATTGCGAATGACCTGCTTTCTTTCGGATCCCGGGCTGCTTTCGGACACCTGTCGAATAGTAAATCCCAAGTAAGCTACCTGCGGTCGTCGGCAGATCTGAGTTTTCTTCTTGGACACCTAATACCCACAGCCCTCCAGGTCGGTCCTAAGGGTCTTAGAATCCTCGATGGGGGTCATAAGCCAGGGGGGGAAGAGGGACTGGCTCTCAGTCCCCGCCTCGCGGGGTGTGCCTCCCCCGTGTGATGGGGATCCTCAGAGTTGGGCGAGGAAGAAGGGCTGGCTCTCAGTCCCCGCCTCGCGGGGTGTGCCTCCCTCGTGTGATGGGGATCCTCAGAGTTGGGCGAGGAAGAAGGGCTGGCTCTCAGTCACCGCCTCGCGGGGGGTGCCTCCCCTCCCTGCGATGGGGGTCCTAAGACCCAGGGGGGAAAGAGCGGCTGGCTCTCAGTCCCCGCCTCGCGGGGGGTGCCTCCCCCCCTGCGATGGGGGTCCTAAGAGAAATGGAGGGAAGAGGGGCTGGCTCTCAGTCCCCGCCACGAGGGGGTGCCTCCCCCCCTGCGATGGGGGTCCCAAGAGCCAGGGGGGGAAGAGCGGCTGGCTCTAAGTCCGCGCCTCGCCAGGGGTGAATCCCCCCACTGCGATGCGGGTCCGAAGAGCCAGGGGGGAAGAGGGGCTGGCTCAGTCCCCGCCTCGCGGGGGGTGGCTCGCTCCGCTGAGATGGGCATCCTAAGAGCCAGGGGAGAAAGAGGGGGAGAGAATGATAATTTCAGCATCGCAGGCTGTGTTCACCCAGCCTGTTAAATTGTTATTAGTATCCTGAAAGGGAGAGGATGATATTACTCCCCATAACAGACAGATATGACTCCCCATCGTAGAGCACGAGGTGTACACTCGCCCTGTGATGTTCTTCCTCATATTCACAGACCGAGAGGTTGATGTCACTCCCAATATCGGAGGAAGTATACAGCCCCATGTGAGATGTTCCTTAATGATATTCCACGGCGGAGGGGGTGATATGACTACATACATGGCAGAAAGTGGAAACCCCCCAGGGATATTATTCCCACGATCCTGGAGGGAAGAAGATGATGTTACTTTCAATATGACAGAAGGTGGATGAAGTGGTGGACTGCCCCTCCACACCTGTGAGTATTTCTAGTTGGGTGGGACGAGAGACTGAGAAAAGAAATAAGACACAGAGAGAAAGTGTAAAGATACAACAGTGGGTCCAGGGGCCCGGCGCTCAGCACACCAAGGACCTGCACCGGCACCAGCCTCTGAGTTCCCTCAGTTTTTATTGATTATGATTTTCATGATTTTAGCAGAAAGGAATGTCGTAGGAGAGCAGGGTGATGATAAGGAGAGAGTCAGCAGAAGACATGTGAGCAAAAGAATCCATGTCATAATTAGGTTCAAGGGAAGGTACTATGACTGGACGTGCACGTAAGCCAGATTTGTTTCTCTGCACCCAAACATCTCAGTGGAGTAAAGAAGAACAAGGCAGTGTTACTGCAAACATGTCTGGCCTCCCGCCACAGGGCAGCTTTTCTCCTATCTCAGAGTTGAACGAATGTACAATCGGGTTTTACACCGAGACATTCAGTTCCCAGGGGCAAGCAGGAGATAGTGGCCTTCCTCCATCTCAGCTGCAAGAGGCTTTCCTCTTTTACTAATCCACCTCAGCACAGACCCATTACGGGTGTCGGGCTGGGGGACAGTCAGGTCTTTCTCATCCCATGAGGCTATATTTCAGACTATCACATGGGGAGAGAGCTTGGACAATACCCTGCTTTCAAGGGCCGAGGTCCCTGCGGCTTTCCACAGTGCACTGTGTCCCCGGTTTATTGAGACTAGAGAATGGCGATGACTTTTACCAAGTATACTGCTGGTAAACATTTTGTTAACAAGGCACGTCCTGCGCAGCCCTACATCCCTTAAACTTTGATTTTATACAACACATGTTTTTGTGAGCTCCAGGTTGGGTCAAAGTGGCTGGGGCCAAGCGGCTAGGGCAAAGCTACAAATTAACAACATCTCAGCAAAGCAATTGTTTAAAGGACAGGTCTTTTTCAAAATGGAGTCTCTTATGTCTTTCCTTTCTACATGGACACAGTGACAGTCTGATCTCTCTTTCTTTTCCCTACAGGTGGACACGCCCCCACTGATATTCCTTCTAATTGCAACGTGGGAGAGGAGGATATGACACGCGATATCGCAGGGAGCAGAAACACCCCTGTGATACTGTTCTTCATATTCAGGGAGGAAGAGGATGATATTACTCCCAATACAGACGGGTGTACACCCTCTGTACACCGAGGGTGTACACCCGTCTGTGAAAGAGTTCGTAATCTCCAGAGGGGGAGATGATATTACTCACAATATGGTAAAGAGGCTGTGAGTCCACGGAGGATCCTCAGAGCCAGCGGGGGAAGAGGGGCTGGCTCTGAGACCCCGCCTCGCTGGGGGTGCCTCCCCCCACTGCGATGGGGGTCCTAAGAGCCAGTGGGGGAAGAGGGGCTGGCTCTGAGACCCCGCCTCGCGGGGGGTGCCTCCCCCCCCTGCGATGAGGGTCCTAAGGGCCAGTGGGGGAAGGGGGGCTGGCTCTCTGTACCCGCCTCTCGGGGGGTGCCTCCCCCCCCTGTGATGGGGGTCCTAAGAGCCAGGAGCAGAAGTGGGGCTGGCTCTCTGTACCCGCCTCGTGGGGGGCGCCTTCCCCCCCTGCGATGGGGGTCCTAAGGGCCATTGGGGGAAGAGGGGCTGGCTCTGAGACCCCGCCTCGCTGGGGGTGCCTCCCCCCCCTGTGATGGGGGTCCTAAGGGCCAGTGGGGGAAGAGGGGCTGGCTCTGAGAACCCGCCTCACGGGGGTTGCCTCCGCCCCTGCGATGGGGGTCCTAAGGGCCAGTGGGGGAAGGGGGGCTGGCTCTCTGTACCCGCCTCTCGTTGGGTGCCTCCCCCCCCTGTGATGGGGGTCCTAAGAGCCAGGAGCAGAAGAGGGGCTGGGTCTCTATACCCGCCTCGCGGGGGGTGCCTCCACCCCCGGGATGGGGTTTCTAAGAGCCAGAAGGCTTAGAGGGGCTGGCTCTCTGTACCCGCTTCGCGGGGGGTGCCTCCCCCCCCCGTGATGGGGGTCCTAAGAGCCAGAAGACTTAGAGGGGCTGGCTCTCAGTCTCCGCCTCGTGGGGGGTGCCTCCCCCCCTGCGATGGGGGTCCTAAGGGCCAGTGGGCGAAGAGGGACTGGCTCTGAGACCCCGCCTCGCTGGGGGTGCCTCCCCCCCCCTGCGATGGGGGTCCTAAGGGCCAGTGGGGGAAGAGGGGCTGGCTCTGAGAACCCGCCTCACGGGGGTTGCCTCCGCCCCCTGCGATGGGGGTCCTAAGGGCCAGTGGGGGAAGGGGGGCTGGCTCTCTGTACCCGCCTCTCGGTGGGTGCCTCTCCCCCCTGTGATGGGGGTCCTAAGAGCCAGGAGCAGAAGAGGGGCTGGCTCTCTATACCCGCCTCGCGGGGGGTGCCTCCACCCCCGGGATGGGGTTTCTAAGAGCCAGAAGGCTTAGAGGGGCTGGCTCTCTGTACCCGCTTCGCGGGGGGTGCCTCCCCCCCCCGTGATGGGGGTCCTAAGAGCCAGAAGGCTTAGAGGGGCTGGCTCTCAGTCTCCGCCTCGTGGGGGGTGCCTGCCCCCCTGCGATGGGGGTCCTAAGGGCCAGTGGGGGAGGAGGGACTGGCTCTGAGACCCCGCCTCGCTGGAGGTGCCTCCTCCCCCTGCGATGTGGGTCCTAAGAGCCAGGGGGGGATGAGGGGCTGGCTCTCAGTGCCCGCCTCTCGGGGAGTGCCTCCCCTTCCTGCGATGGGGGTCCTAAGAGCCAGGAGGGGAAGAGGGGCTGGCTTTCAGTCACCACAGCTTGGGGGGCCTTTATGTTCTGGTTTTTCCCAAGAGTCAGCTGATTTGCTTCTTGTACTAGCACGGCAGTTGCTGCCAAGGCCCTCAAACAGGGGGGCCATCCTTTAGAAACCCTGTCTAGCTGTTTAGAGAGGTAGGCCACCGGCCTCAGCCAGGGCCCCACAGTTTGGGTTTAAAGTCCAGCTGCCATCTTTTCTCTGACGCATACAGTGGAAAAGGCTTTGTGAGATCCGCTAGCCCCTGGGCTGGGGCTTTCAGAAGTTTTTCCTTTAAGTCATGAAAGACTTGCTGTTGTTGGAATCCCCATTCCAAATGTTCCCGGTCCCCGCCCCCTTTGTGACGTCATACAAAGGCGTGGCTAATACTGCAAAGTTGGGCTCCGCAGTCTACAAAACCCCACAGCTCCTAGGAATTCTCTCACCAGCCTTCTGCCCTTAGGCTCCGGAAGATTGCGAATGACCTGCTTTCTTTCGGATCCCGGGCTGCTTTCGGACACCTGTCGAATAGTAAATCCCAAGTAAGCTACCTGCGGTCGTCGGCAGATCTGAGTTTTCTTCTTGGACACCTAATACCCACAGCCCTCCAGGTCGGTCCTAAGGGTCTTAGAATCCTCGATGGGGGTCATAAGCCGGGGGGGAAGAGGGACTGGCTCTCAGTCCCCGCCTCGCGGGGTGTGCCTCCCCCGTGTGATGGGGATCCTCAGAGTTGGGCGAGGAAGAAGGGCTGGCTCTCAGTCCCCGCCTCGCGGGGTGTGCCTCCCTCGTGTGATGGGGATCCTCAGAGTTGGGCGAGGAAGAAGGGCTGGCTCTCAGTCGCTGCCTCGCGGGGGGTGCCTCCCCTCCCTGCGATGGGGGTCCTAAGAGCCAGGGGGGAAAGAGCGGCTGGCTCTCAGTCCCCGCCTCGCGGGGGGTGCCTCCCCCCCTGCGATGGGGGTCCTAAGAGAAATGGAGGGAAGAGGGGCTGGCTCTCAGTCCCCGCCACGAGGGGGTGCCTCCCCCCCTGCGATGGGGGTCCCAAGAGCCAGGGGGGGAAGAGCGGCTGGCTCTAAGTCCGCGCCTCGCCAGGGGTGCATCCCCCCACTGCGATGCGGGTCCTAAGAGCCAGGGGGGAAGAGGGGCTGGCTCAGTCCCCGCCTCGCGGGGGGTGGCTCGCTCCGCTGAGATGGGCATCCTAAGAGCCAGGGGAGAAAGAGGGGGAGAGGATGATAATTTCAGCATCGCAGGCTGTGTTCACCCAGCCTGTTAAATTGTTATTAGTATCCTGAAAGGGAGAGGATGATATTACTCCCCATAACAGACAGATATGACTCCCCATCGTAGAGCACGAGGTGTACACCCGCCCTGTGATTTTCTTCCTCATATTCAGAGACCGAGAGGTTGATGTCACTCCCAATATCGGAGGAAGTATACAGCCCCATGTGAGATGTTCCTTAATGATATTCCACGGCGGAGGGGGTGATATGACTACATACATGGCAGAAAGTGGAAACCCCCCAGGGATATTATTCCCACGATCCTGGAGGGAAGAAGATGATGTTACTTTCAATATGACAGAAGGTGGATGAAGTGGTGGACTGCCCCTCCACACCTGTGAGTATTTCTAGTTGGGTGGGACGAGAGACTGAGAAAAGAAATAAGACACAGAGAGAAAGTGTAAAGATACAACAGTGGGTCCAGGGGACCGGCGCTCAGCACACCAAGGACCTGCACCGGCACCAGCCTCTGAGTTCCCTCAGTTTTTATTGATTATGATTTTCATGATTTTAGCAGAAAGGAATGTCGTAGGAGAGCAGGGTGATGATAAGGAGAGAGTCAGCAGAAGACATGTGAGCAAAAGAATCTATGTCATAATTAGGTTCAAGGGAAGGTACTATGACTGGACGTGCACGTAAGCCAGATTTGTTTCTCTCAACCCAAACATCTCAGTGGAGTAAAGAAGAACAAGGCAGTGTTACTGCAAACATGTCTGGCCTCCCGCCACAGGGCAGCTTTTCTCCTATCTCAGAGTTGAACGAATGTACAATCGGGTTTTACACCGAGATATTCAGTTCCCAGGGGCAAGCAGGAGATAGTGGCCTTCCTCCATCTCAGCTGCAAGAGGCTTTCCTCTTTTACTAATCCACCTCAGCACAGACCCATTACGGGTGTCGGGCTGGGGGACAGTCAGGTCTTTCTCATCCCATGAGGCTATATTTCAGACTATCACATACCCTGCTTTCAAGGGCAGAGGTCCCTGCGGCTTTCCACAGTGCACTGTGTCCCCGCTTTATTGAGACTAGAGAATGGCGATGACTTTTACCAAGTATACTGCTGGTAAACATTTTGTTAACAAGGCACGTCCTGCACAGCCCTACATCCCTTAAACTTTGATTTTATACAACACATGTTTTTGTGAGCTCCAGGTTGGGTCAAAGTGGCTGGGGCCAAGCGGCTAGGGCAAAGCTACAAATTAACAACATCTCAGCAAAGCAATTGTTTAAAGGACAGGTCTTTTTCAAAATGGAGTCTCTTATGTCTTTCCTTTCTACATGGACACAGTGACAGTCTGATCTCTCTTTCTTTTCCCTACAGGTGGACACGCCCCCACTGATATTCCTTCTAATTGCAACGTGGGAGAGGAGGATATGACACGCGATATCGCAGGGAGCAGAAACACCCCTGTGATACTGTTCTTCGTATTCAGGGAGGAAGGGGATGATATTACTCCCAATACAGACGGGTGTACACCCTCTGTACACCGAGGGTGTACACCCGTCTGTGAAAGAGTTCGTAATCTCCAGAGGGGGAGATGATATTACTCACAATATGGTAAAGAGGCTGTGAGTCCACGGAGGATCCTCAGAGCCAGCGGGGGAAGAGGGGCTGGCTCTGAGACCCCGCCTCACTGGGGGTGCCTCCCCCCACTGCGATGGGGGTCCTAAGAGTCAGTGGGGGAAGAGGGGCTGGCTCTGAGACCACGCCTCGCTGGGGGTGCCTCCCCCCCTGCGATGGGGGTCCTAAGGGCCAGTGGGGGAAGGGGGGCTGGCTCTCTGTACCCGCCTCTCGGGGGGTGCCTCCCCTTCCTGTGATGGGGGTCCTAAGAGCCAGGAGCAGAAGAGGGGCTGGCTCTCTGTACCCGCCTCGCGGGGGGTGCCTCCCCCCCCGTGATGGGGGTCCTAAGAGCCAGGAGCAGAAGAGGGGCTGGCTCTCTGTACCCGCCTCGTGGGGGGCGCCTCCCCCCCCGCGATGGGGGTCCTAAGGGCCATTGGGGGAAGAGGGGCTGGCTCTGAGACCCCGCCTCGCTGGGGGTGCCTCCCCCCCCTGCGATGGGGGTCCTAAGGGCCAGTGGGGAAGAGGGGCTGGCTCTGAGAACCCGCCTCACGGGGGTTGCCTCCGCCCCTGCGATGGGGGTCCTAAGGGCCAGTGGGGGAAGGGGGGCTGGCTCTCTGTACCCGCCTCTCGGTGGGTGCCTCCCCCCCCTGTGATGGGGGTCCTAAGAGCCAGGAGCAGAAGAGGGGCTGGCTCTCTATACCCGCCTCGCGGGGGGTGCCTCCACCCCCGGGATGGGGTTTCTAAGAGCCAGAAGGCTAAGAGGGGCTGGCTCTCTGTACCCGCTTCGCGGGGGGTGCCTCCCCCCCCCGTGATGGGTGTCCTAAGAGCCAGAAGGCTTAGAGGGGCTGGCTCTCAGTCTCCGCCTCGTGGGGGGTGCCTCCCCCCCTGCGATGGGGGTCCTAAGGGCCAGTGGGGGAAGAGGGACTGGCTCTGAGACCCCGCCTCGCTGGAGGTGCCTCCTCCCCCTGCGATGTGGGTCCTAAGAGCCAGGGGGGGATGAGGGGCTGGCTCTCAGTGCCCGCCTCTCGGGGAGTGCCTCCCCTTCCTGCGATGGGGGTCCTAAGAGCCAGGAGGGGAAGAGGGGCTGGCTTTCAGTCACCACAGCTTGGGGGGCCTTTATGTTCTGGTTTTTCCCAAGAGTCAGCTGATTTGCTTCTTGTACTAGCAGGGCAGTTGCTGCCAAGGCCCTTAGGCCCTTAGGCTCCGGAAGATTGCGAATGACCTGCTTTCTTTCGGATCCCGGGCTGCTTTCGGACACCTGTCGAATAGTAAATCCCAAGTAAGCTACCTGCGGTCGTCGGCAGATCTGAGTTTTCTTCTTGGACACCTAATACCCACAGCCCTCCAGGTCGGTCCTAAGGGTCTTAGAATCCTCGATGGGGGTCATAAGCCAGGGGGGGAAGAGGGACTGGCTCTCAGTCCCCTCCTCGCGGGGTGTGCCTCCCCCGTGTGATGGGGATCCTCAGAGTTGGGCGAGGAAGAAGGGCTGGCTCTCAGTCACCGCCTCGCGGGGGGTGCCTCCCCCCCTGCGATGGGGGTCCTAAGAGAAATGGAGGGAAGAGGGGCTGGCTCTCAGTCCCCGCCACGAGGGGGTGCCTCCCCCCCTGCGATGGGGGTCCCAAGAGCCAGGGGGGGAAGAGCGGCTGGCTCTAAGTCCGCGCCTCGCCAGGGGTGCATCCCCCCACTGCGATGGGGGTCCTAAGAGCCAGGGGGGAAGAGGGGCTGGCTCAGTCCCCGCCTCGCGGGGGGTGGCTCGCTCCGCTGAGATGGGCATCCTAAGAGCCAGGGGAGAAAGAGGGGGAGAGGATGATAATTTCAGCATCGCAGGCTGTGTTCACCCAGCCTGTTAAATTGTTATTAGTATCCTGAAAGGGAGAGGATGATATTACTCCCCATAACAGACAGATATGACTCCCCATCGTAGAGCACGAGGTGTACACCCGCCCTGTGATTTTCTTCCTCATATTCAGAGACCGAGAGGTTGATGTCACTCCCAATATCGGAGGATGTATACAGCCCCATGTGAGATGTTCCTTAATGATATTCCACGGCGGAGGGGGTGATATGACTACATACATGGCAGAAAGTGGAAACCCCCCAGGGATATTATTCCCACGATCCTGGAGGGAAGAAGATGATGTTACTTTCAATATGACAGAAGGTGGATGAAGTGGTGGACTGCCCCTCCACACCTGTGAGTATTTCTAGTTGGGTGGGACGAGAGACTGAGAAAAGAAATAAGACACAGAGAGAAAGTGTAAAGATACAACAGTGGGTCCAGGGGACCGGCGCTCAGCACACCAAGGACCTGCACCGGCACCAGCCTCTGAGTTCCCTCAGTTTTTATTGATTATGATTTTCATGATTTTAGCAGAAAGGAATGTCGTAGGAGAGCAGGGTGATGATAAGGAGAGAGTCAGCAGAAGACATGTGAGCAAAAGAATCCATGTCATAATTAGGTTCAAGGGAAGGTACTATGACTGGACGTGCACGTAAGCCAGATTTGTTTCTCTCCACCCAAACATCTCAGTGGAGTAAAGAAGAACAAGGCAGTGTTACTGCAAACATGTCTGGCCTCCCGCCACAGGGCAGCTTTTCTCCTATCTCAGAGTTGAACGAATGTACAATCGGGTTTTACACCGAGACATTCAGTTCCCAGGGGCAAGCAGGAGATAGTGGCCTTCCTCCACCTCAGCTGCAAGAGGCTTTCCTCTTTTACTAATCCACCTCAGCACGGACCCATTACGGGTGTCGGGCTGGGGGACAGTCAGGTCTTTCTCATCCCATGAGGCTATATTTCAGACTACCACATGGGGAGAAAGCCTGGACAATACCCTGCTTTCAAGGGCAGAGGTCCCTGCGGCTTTCCACAGTGCACTGTGTCCCCGGTTTATTGAGACTAGAGAATGGCGATGACTTTTACCAAGTATACTGCTGGTAAACATTTTGTTAACAAGGCACGTCCTGCACAGCCCTACATCCCTTAAACTTTGATTTTATACAACACATGTTTTTGTGAGCTCCAGGTGGGGTCAAAGTGGCTGGGGCCAAGCGGCTAGGGCAAAGCTACAAATTAACAACATCTCAGCAAAGCAATTGTTTAAAGGACAGGTCTTTTTCAAAATGGAGTCTCTTATGTCTTTCCTTTCTACATGGACACAGTGACAGTCTGATCTCTCTTTCTTTTCCCTACAGGTGGACACGCCCCCACTGATATTCCTTCTAATTGCAACGTGGGAGAGGAGGATATGACACGCGATATCGCAGGGAGCAGAAACACCCCTGTGATACTGTTCTTCATATTCAGGGAGGAAGAGGATGATATTACTCCCAATACAGACGGGTGTACACCCTCTGTACACCGAGGGTGTACACCCGTCTGTGAAAGAGTTCGTAATCTCCAGAGGGGGAGATGATATTACTCACAATATGGTAAAGAGGCTGTGAGTCCACGGAGGATCCTCAGAGCCAGCGGGGGAAGAGGGGCTGGCTCTGAGACCCCGCCTCGCTGGGGGTGCCTCCCCCCACTGCGATGGGGGTCCTAAGAGCCAGTGGGGGAAGAGGGGCTGGCTCTGAGACCCCGCCTCGCGGGGGGTGCCTCCCCCCCCTGCGATGAGGGTCCTAAGGGCCAGTGGGGGAAGGGGGGCTGGCTCTCTGTACCCGCCTCTCGGGGGGTGCCTCCCCCCCCTGTGATGGGGGTCCTAAGAGCCAGGAGCAGAAGTGGGGCTGGCTCTCTGTACCCGCCTCGTGGGGGGCGCCTTCCCCCCCTGCGATGGGGGTCCTAAGGGCCATTGGGGGAAGAGGGGCTGGCTCTGAGACCCCGCCTCGCTGGGGGTGCCTCCCCCCCCTGTGATGGGGGTCCTAAGGGCCAGTGGGGGAAGAGGGGCTGGCTCTGAGAACCCGCCTCACGGGGGTTGCCTCCGCCCCTGCGATGGGGGTCCTAAGGGCCAGTGGGGGAAGGGGGGCTGGCTCTCTGTACCCGCCTCTCGTTGGGTGCCTCCCCCCCCTGTGATGGGGGTCCTAAGAGCCAGGAGCAGAAGAGGGGCTGGGTCTCTATACCCGCCTCG
Source organism: Pan paniscus (assembly GCF_029289425.2). Classification (NCBI taxonomy): domain Eukaryota; kingdom Metazoa; phylum Chordata; class Mammalia; order Primates; family Hominidae; genus Pan; species Pan paniscus. The sequence goes on from NC_085926.1 coordinate 196,149,695, forward strand.
CGGGGGGTGCCTCCACCCCCGGGATGGGGTTTCTAAGAGCCAGAAGGCTTAGAGGGGCTGGCTCTCTGTACCCGCTTCGCGGGGGGTGCCTCCCCCCCCCGTGATGGGGGTCCTAAGAGCCAGAAGACTTAGAGGGGCTGGCTCTCAGTCTCCGCCTCGTGGGGGGTGCCTCCCCCCCTGCGATGGGGGTCCTAAGGGCCAGTGGGCGAAGAGGGACTGGCTCTGAGACCCCGCCTCGCTGGGGGTGCCTCCCCCCCCCTGCGATGGGGGTCCTAAGGGCCAGTGGGGGAAGAGGGGCTGGCTCTGAGAACCCGCCTCACGGGGGTTGCCTCCGCCCCCTGCGATGGGGGTCCTAAGGGCCAGTGGGGGAAGGGGGGCTGGCTCTCTGTACCCGCCTCTCGGTGGGTGCCTCTCCCCCCTGTGATGGGGGTCCTAAGAGCCAGGAGCAGAAGAGGGGCTGGCTCTCTATACCCGCCTCGCGGGGGGTGCCTCCACCCCCGGGATGGGGTTTCTAAGAGCCAGAAGGCTTAGAGGGGCTGGCTCTCTGTACCCGCTTCGCGGGGGGTGCCTCCCCCCCCCGTGATGGGGGTCCTAAGAGCCAGAAGGCTTAGAGGGGCTGGCTCTCAGTCTCCGCCTCGTGGGGGGTGCCTGCCCCCCTGCGATGGGGGTCCTAAGGGCCAGTGGGGGAGGAGGGACTGGCTCTGAGACCCCGCCTCGCTGGAGGTGCCTCCTCCCCCTGCGATGTGGGTCCTAAGAGCCAGGGGGGGATGAGGGGCTGGCTCTCAGTGCCCGCCTCTCGGGGAGTGCCTCCCCTTCCTGCGATGGGGGTCCTAAGAGCCAGGAGGGGAAGAGGGGCTGGCTTTCAGTCACCACAGCTTGGGGGGCCTTTATGTTCTGGTTTTTCCCAAGAGTCAGCTGATTTGCTTCTTGTACTAGCACGGCAGTTGCTGCCAAGGCCCTCAAACAGGGGGGCCATCCTTTAGAAACCCTGTCTAGCTGTTTAGAGAGGTAGGCCACCGGCCTCAGCCAGGGCCCCACAGTTTGGGTTTAAAGTCCAGCTGCCATCTTTTCTCTGACGCATACAGTGGAAAAGGCTTTGTGAGATCCGCTAGCCCCTGGGCTGGGGCTTTCAGAAGTTTTTCCTTTAAGTCATGAAAGACTTGCTGTTGTTGGAATCCCCATTCCAAATGTTCCCGGTCCCCGCCCCCTTTGTGACGTCATACAAAGGCGTGGCTAATACTGCAAAGTTGGGCTCCGCAGTCTACAAAACCCCACAGCTCCTAGGAATTCTCTCACCAGCCTTCTGCCCTTAGGCTCCGGAAGATTGCGAATGACCTGCTTTCTTTCGGATCCCGGGCTGCTTTCGGACACCTGTCGAATAGTAAATCCCAAGTAAGCTACCTGCGGTCGTCGGCAGATCTGAGTTTTCTTCTTGGACACCTAATACCCACAGCCCTCCAGGTCGGTCCTAAGGGTCTTAGAATCCTCGATGGGGGTCATAAGCCGGGGGGGAAGAGGGACTGGCTCTCAGTCCCCGCCTCGCGGGGTGTGCCTCCCCCGTGTGATGGGGATCCTCAGAGTTGGGCGAGGAAGAAGGGCTGGCTCTCAGTCCCCGCCTCGCGGGGTGTGCCTCCCTCGTGTGATGGGGATCCTCAGAGTTGGGCGAGGAAGAAGGGCTGGCTCTCAGTCGCTGCCTCGCGGGGGGTGCCTCCCCTCCCTGCGATGGGGGTCCTAAGAGCCAGGGGGGAAAGAGCGGCTGGCTCTCAGTCCCCGCCTCGCGGGGGGTGCCTCCCCCCCTGCGATGGGGGTCCTAAGAGAAATGGAGGGAAGAGGGGCTGGCTCTCAGTCCCCGCCACGAGGGGGTGCCTCCCCCCCTGCGATGGGGGTCCCAAGAGCCAGGGGGGGAAGAGCGGCTGGCTCTAAGTCCGCGCCTCGCCAGGGGTGCATCCCCCCACTGCGATGCGGGTCCTAAGAGCCAGGGGGGAAGAGGGGCTGGCTCAGTCCCCGCCTCGCGGGGGGTGGCTCGCTCCGCTGAGATGGGCATCCTAAGAGCCAGGGGAGAAAGAGGGGGAGAGGATGATAATTTCAGCATCGCAGGCTGTGTTCACCCAGCCTGTTAAATTGTTATTAGTATCCTGAAAGGGAGAGGATGATATTACTCCCCATAACAGACAGATATGACTCCCCATCGTAGAGCACGAGGTGTACACCCGCCCTGTGATTTTCTTCCTCATATTCAGAGACCGAGAGGTTGATGTCACTCCCAATATCGGAGGAAGTATACAGCCCCATGTGAGATGTTCCTTAATGATATTCCACGGCGGAGGGGGTGATATGACTACATACATGGCAGAAAGTGGAAACCCCCCAGGGATATTATTCCCACGATCCTGGAGGGAAGAAGATGATGTTACTTTCAATATGACAGAAGGTGGATGAAGTGGTGGACTGCCCCTCCACACCTGTGAGTATTTCTAGTTGGGTGGGACGAGAGACTGAGAAAAGAAATAAGACACAGAGAGAAAGTGTAAAGATACAACAGTGGGTCCAGGGGACCGGCGCTCAGCACACCAAGGACCTGCACCGGCACCAGCCTCTGAGTTCCCTCAGTTTTTATTGATTATGATTTTCATGATTTTAGCAGAAAGGAATGTCGTAGGAGAGCAGGGTGATGATAAGGAGAGAGTCAGCAGAAGACATGTGAGCAAAAGAATCTATGTCATAATTAGGTTCAAGGGAAGGTACTATGACTGGACGTGCACGTAAGCCAGATTTGTTTCTCTCAACCCAAACATCTCAGTGGAGTAAAGAAGAACAAGGCAGTGTTACTGCAAACATGTCTGGCCTCCCGCCACAGGGCAGCTTTTCTCCTATCTCAGAGTTGAACGAATGTACAATCGGGTTTTACACCGAGATATTCAGTTCCCAGGGGCAAGCAGGAGATAGTGGCCTTCCTCCATCTCAGCTGCAAGAGGCTTTCCTCTTTTACTAATCCACCTCAGCACAGACCCATTACGGGTGTCGGGCTGGGGGACAGTCAGGTCTTTCTCATCCCATGAGGCTATATTTCAGACTATCACATGGGGAGAGAGCCTGGACAATACCCTGCTTTCAAGGGCAGAGGTCCCTGCGGCTTTCCACAGTGCACTGTGTCCCCGCTTTATTGAGACTAGAGAATGGCGATGACTTTTACCAAGTATACTGCTGGTAAACATTTTGTTAACAAGGCACGTCCTGCACAGCCCTACATCCCTTAAACTTTGATTTTATACAACACATGTTTTTGTGAGCTCCAGGTTGGGTCAAAGTGGCTGGGGCCAAGCGGCTAGGGCAAAGCTACAAATTAACAACATCTCAGCAAAGCAATTGTTTAAAGGACAGGTCTTTTTCAAAATGGAGTCTCTTATGTCTTTCCTTTCTACATGGACACAGTGACAGTCTGATCTCTCTTTCTTTTCCCTACAGGTGGACACGCCCCCACTGATATTCCTTCTAATTGCAACGTGGGAGAGGAGGATATGACACGCGATATCGCAGGGAGCAGAAACACCCCTGTGATACTGTTCTTCGTATTCAGGGAGGAAGGGGATGATATTACTCCCAATACAGACGGGTGTACACCCTCTGTACACCGAGGGTGTACACCCGTCTGTGAAAGAGTTCGTAATCTCCAGAGGGGGAGATGATATTACTCACAATATGGTAAAGAGGCTGTGAGTCCACGGAGGATCCTCAGAGCCAGCGGGGGAAGAGGGGCTGGCTCTGAGACCCCGCCTCACTGGGGGTGCCTCCCCCCACTGCGATGGGGGTCCTAAGAGTCAGTGGGGGAAGAGGGGCTGGCTCTGAGACCACGCCTCGCTGGGGGTGCCTCCCCCCCTGCGATGGGGGTCCTAAGGGCCAGTGGGGGAAGGGGGGCTGGCTCTCTGTACCCGCCTCTCGGGGGGTGCCTCCCCTTCCTGTGATGGGGGTCCTAAGAGCCAGGAGCAGAAGAGGGGCTGGCTCTCTGTACCCGCCTCGCGGGGGGTGCCTCCCCCCCCGTGATGGGGGTCCTAAGAGCCAGGAGCAGAAGAGGGGCTGGCTCTCTGTACCCGCCTCGTGGGGGGCGCCTCCCCCCCCGCGATGGGGGTCCTAAGGGCCATTGGGGGAAGAGGGGCTGGCTCTGAGACCCCGCCTCGCTGGGGGTGCCTCCCCCCCCTGCGATGGGGGTCCTAAGGGCCAGTGGGGAAGAGGGGCTGGCTCTGAGAACCCGCCTCACGGGGGTTGCCTCCGCCCCTGCGATGGGGGTCCTAAGGGCCAGTGGGGGAAGGGGGGCTGGCTCTCTGTACCCGCCTCTCGGTGGGTGCCTCCCCCCCCTGTGATGGGGGTCCTAACAGCCAGGAGCAGAAGAGGGGCTGGCTCTCTATACCCGCCTCGCGGGGGGTGCCTCCACCCCCGGGATGGGGTTTCTAAGAGCCAGAAGGCTAAGAGGGGCTGGCTCTCTGTACCCGCTTCGCGGGGGGTGCCTCCCCCCCCCGTGATGGGTGTCCTAAGAGCCAGAAGGCTTAGAGGGGCTGGCTCTCAGTCTCCGCCTCGTGGGGGGTGCCTCCCCCCCTGCGATGGGGGTCCTAAGGGCCAGTGGGGGAAGAGGGACTGGCTCTGAGACCCCGCCTCGCTGGAGGTGCCTCCTCCCCCTGCGATGTGGGTCCTAAGAGCCAGGGGGGGATGAGGGGCTGGCTCTCAGTGCCCGCCTCTCGGGGAGTGCCTCCCCTTCCTGCGATGGGGGTCCTAAGAGCCAGGAGGGGAAGAGGGGCTGGCTTTCAGTCACCACAGCTTGGGGGGCCTTTATGTTCTGGTTTTTCCCAAGAGTCAGCTGATTTGCTTCTTGTACTAGCAGGGCAGTTGCTGCCAAGGCCCTTAGGCCCTTAGGCTCCGGAAGATTGCGAATGACCTGCTTTCTTTCGGATCCCGGGCTGCTTTCGGACACCTGTCGAATAGTAAATCCCAAGTAAGCTACCTGCGGTCGTCGGCAGATCTGAGTTTTCTTCTTGGACACCTAATACCCACAGCCCTCCAGGTCGGTCCTAAGGGTCTTAGAATCCTCGATGGGGGTCATAAGCCAGGGGGGGAAGAGGGACTGGCTCTCAGTCCCCGCCTCGCGGGGTGTGCCTCCCCCGTGTGATGGGGATCCTCAGAGTTGGGCGAGGAAGAAGGGCTGGCTCTCAGTCACCGCCTCGCGGGGGGTGCCTCCCCCCCTGCGATGGGGGTCCTAAGAGAAATGGAGGGAAGAGGGGCTGGCTCTCAGTCCCCGCCACGAGGGGGTGCCTCCCCCCCTGCGATGGGGGTCCCAAGAGCCAGGGGGGGAAGAGCGGCTGGCTCTAAGTCCGCGCCTCGCCAGGGGTGCATCCCCCCACTGCGATGGGGGTCCTAAGAGCCAGGGGGGAAGAGGGGCTGGCTCAGTCCCCGCCTCGCGGGGGGTGGCTCGCTCCGCTGAGATGGGCATCCTAAGAGCCAGGGGAGAAAGAGGGGGAGAGGATGATAATTTCAGCATCGCAGGCTGTGTTCACCCAGCCTGTTAAATTGTTATTAGTATCCTGAAAGGGAGAGGATGATATTACTCCCCATAACAGACAGATATGACTCCCCATCGTAGAGCACGAGGTGTACACCCGCCCTGTGATTTTCTTCCTCATATTCAGAGACCGAGAGGTTGATGTCACTCCCAATATCGGAGGATGTATACAGCCCCATGTGAGATGTTCCTTAATGATATTCCACGGCGGAGGGGGTGATATGACTACATACATGGCAGAAAGTGGAAACCCCCCAGGGATATTATTCCCACGATCCTGGAGGGAAGAAGATGATGTTACTTTCAATATGACAGAAGGTGGATGAAGTGGTGGACTGCCCCTCCACACCTGTGAGTATTTCTAGTTGGGTGGGACGAGAGACTGAGAAAAGAAATAAGACACAGAGAGAAAGTGTAAAGATACAACAGTGGGTCCAGGGGACCGGCGCTCAGCACACCAAGGACCTGCACCGGCACCAGCCTCTGAGTTCCCTCAGTTTTTATTGATTATGATTTTCATGATTTTAGCAGAAAGGAATGTCGTAGGAGAGCAGGGTGATGATAAGGAGAGAGTCAGCAGAAGACATGTGAGCAAAAGAATCCATGTCATAATTAGGTTCAAGGGAAGGTACTATGACTGGACGTGCACGTAAGCCAGATTTGTTTCTCTCCACCCAAACATCTCAGTGGAGTAAAGAAGAACAAGGCAGTGTTACTGCAAACATGTCTGGCCTCCCGCCACAGGGCAGCTTTTCTCCTATCTCAGAGTTGAACGAATGTACAATCGGGTTTTACACCGAGACATTCAGTTCCCAGGGGCAAGCAGGAGATAGTGGCCTTCCTCCACCTCAGCTGCAAGAGGCTTTCCTCTTTTACTAATCCACCTCAGCACGGACCCATTACGGGTGTCGGGCTGGGGGACAGTCAGGTCTTTCTCATCCCATGAGGCTATATTTCAGACTACCACATGGGGAGAAAGCCTGGACAATACCCTGCTTTCAAGGGCAGAGGTCCCTGCGGCTTTCCACAGTGCACTGTGTCCCCGGTTTATTGAGACTAGAGACTGGCGATGACTTTTATCAAGTATACTGCTGGTAAACATTTTGTTAACAAGGCACGTCCTGCACAGCCCTACATCCCTTAAACTTTGATTTTATACAACACATGTTTTTGTGAGCTCCAGGTTGGGTCAAAGTGGCTGGGGCCAAGCGGCTAGGGCAAAGCTACAAATTAACAACATCTCAGCAAAGCAATTGTTTAAAGGACAGGTCTTTTTCAAAATGGAGTCTCTTATGTCTTTCCTTTCTACATGGACACAGTGACAGTCTGATCTCTCTTTCTTTTCCCTACAGGTGGACACGCCCCCACTGATATTCCTTCTAATTGCAACGTGGGAGAGGAGGATATGACACGCGATATCGCAGGGAGCAGAAACACCCCTGTGATACTGTTCTTCATATTCAGGGAGGAAGAGGATGATATTACTCCCAATACAGACGGGTGTACACCCTCTGTACACCGAGGGTGTACACCCGTCTGTGAAAGAGTTCGTAATCTCCAGAGGGGGAGATGATATTACTCACAATATGGTAAAGAGGCTGTGAGTCCACGGAGGATCCTCAGAGCCAGCGGGGGAAGAGGGGCTGGCTCTGAGACCCCGCCTCGCTGGGGGTGCCTCCCCCCACTGCGATGGGGGTCCTAAGAGCCAGTGGGGGAAGAGGGGCTGGCTCTGAGACCCCGCCTCGCTGGGGGTGCCTCCCCCCCTGCGATGGGGGTCCTAAGGGCCAGTGGGGGAAGGGGGGCTGGCTCTCTGTACCCGCCTCTTGGGGGGTGCCTCCCCCCCCTGTGATGGGGGTCCTAAAAGCCAGGAGTAGAAGAGGGGCTGGCTGTCTGTACCCGCCTCGCGGGGGGTGCCTCCCCCCCCTGTGATGGGTGTCCTAAGAGCCAGGAGCAGAAGAGGGGCTGGCTCTCTGTACCCGCCTCGTGGGGGGCGCCTCCCCCCCCTGCGATGGGGGTCCTAAGGGCCATTGGGGGTAGAGGAGCTGGCTCTGAGACCCCGCCTCGCTGGGGGTGCCTCACCCCCTGCGATGGGGGTCCTAAGGGCCAGTGGGGGAAGAGGGGCTGGCTCTGAGAACCCGCCTCACTGGGGTTGCCTCCGCCCCCTGCGATGGGGGTCCTAAGGGCCAGTGGGGGAAGGGGGGCTGGCTCTCTGTAACCGCCTCTCGGTGGGTGCCTCCCCCCCCTGTGATGGGGGTCCT